>NC_053025.1:352598600-352956263 GCF_003073215.2 Triticum urartu
GTTAGGGATGCGTGGCGGACGAACGGGCTGCGTATCCGAATTCGTCTCGTCGTTCTGAGCAACTTTCATGTACAAAGTTTTTCCATCCGAGCTACGGTTTTTTTTATATTAATTTTAAAAGATTTAAATCATTTTTAGGATTTATTTATTTAATTTAATCAACATTATCCAGAATAGTGTCTGCTGACGTCATCATGACGTCAGCATGACGTCAGCAGTCAACAGGGAGTTGACTGGGTCAATCTGACGTGTGGGTCCCGCATGTCATACACTGTTTACTCTTAATTAGGATCTAACTAATCTAATCACAGTTTAATTAACTCACAATACTTAATTAGGTTAACTAAACAAGATTAATTAAGTTAATTAATTCACTAATTAATTAATTAATTATTAATTATTATTTTTTAATTCCTTTTTTTTGCGCTCTCTTTTTTTTAACGTTCTGGGGCTGGGGCCCCCCATGTCAGTGGCCCCAGGGGCCATAGCGGGTTTGGTTGCTAGCGGGCGTTGGGGACGGGCAAGCGAGCGTAGCCACAGCCCGCCCGTTAGCGATGCGAGGCCGGGGCCATCCACGGCGGGGGCAGGAGGGGGCTCGGCGAACGGCGGCGAGCAAGGAGAGGTCGGCGAGGCGCGTCGTGGCCAGTAGCCGCGCGAGGCGTGGCGGGGCTACGGGAGCAGTGGGGCGCCGGGGCGGTGCGCGGATGGGCGCCGGCGCCGAAGGTGGCCGGAGAAGCACGGGGCCAGTGGGATGGACGGGAGGAGCGGGCTGGCGGCCTCCGACGAGCCGTGAGGCACGGCCAGGCGTCGGTGATGCGACGAGCGTGCGGGCGCGTCGTGCACACGGCGCGGCCACGAGGGGGAAGGTCAGCGGGGGAGCGGCTCGTGCTAGCGCGCGGGGACGAGCGGGAGGTGGCGCCAGTCGGAGAGGGAAGAGAAGGGGAGGCAGGCCTCACGTTCGAGTAGAGACCAGGGGGCGGCGAGGCTCGATGGAGCCGTTGTGGAGGAGGACGGGGACGACCACGGAGACGGGGAGGAGATCTGGCGAGGGAGCGTTCCGGCGAGGCGGCTCCAGTGAGGTCCAGGCGAGGCGACGGTGGTGGTGGCGACGGGGTCGAGCAGCGGCGGTGATGGCGGGGCGGCGCCGGGAGGAAGCAGAGGCGCCAGGAGGCCGGTCCGGGGGGGGCGGGTTGAGGAGGCGGTGTGGGGAGGCGATGAGGAGGCACCGGCGGAGACGGGCGGCGCCGGCCGGTAACGGGGCGCAGGGTTGAGGCGGCGGGGTCGGGCCTCTCCCCGATCCAGATCGGGGGAGGGAGCGAGGGGGGGCGAGTGGGGGAGAGTGGGGATCGGGTGAGGGTTAGGGTTCGGGGGGGTGGACCGGGGTTAAGTGGTGGGGGGTGTGGGCCGGCCTGGTTGGCCCGATGGCTAGCTGGGCCACGGCCCAGCGAGGGAGGGGGTTTCCCCCTTTTCTTTTGGTTTTGTTTCCTGTTTTCCTTTTTTTTATTTTCTCTTCTGTTTTAATTCATTTTAAGTATTTAGGTCTTTTATAAAGGCATGGATCCCACACCATAAATTCCTAGGCATTTATTTGCACACCCCGAACATTTTTGTTTTAAATTTTGAAAAGTTTTTATCCTTTGGTTGATTTTGAATTTGAATTTGAATCAGTTTTGAACTAGCACGAGATTAGGAATAGTAATCGAGGTGACGTGGCACTATTAGCAGAGGTTCACTGTAGCTTAATTACCCAGGCGTTACAAAACTCCTCCACTACCTGAAATCTCGTCCCGAGATTTAGGAGGTAGAAGGAAACAGTGCGGGGTATTCATCACGCAGGCGATCCTCGCGTTCCCAAGTGGCTTCGTCTTCAGAGTGATTCGACCACTAGACCTTGAGGAATTTGATCGCCTTCTGACGTGTGCGGCGTTCAGCTTGGTCAAGAATGCGGACCAGATGCTCTTTATAAGAGAGGTCCTGTTGCAATTCGAGCACTTCATGATCCACCGCTCGGATTGGATCCTTGAAGCAACGGCGGAGTTGTGACACATGGAACACATCGTGAACCTGAGAAAGGTTCGGCGGAAGCTCCAATTGATATGCTACCTTTCCACGCCTTTCGAGAATAGTGAAAGGACCAATATAGCGGGGAGCTAACTTTCCTTTGATCCCGAAGCGGTGTGCACCCTTCATTGGTGTAACTCGAAGATAAGCCTTTTCGCCAGGTTGATAGGCCATGTCTTGGTGATGACGGTCATACTGACTTTTCTGACGTGACTGAGCAGTCTTGAGATTCTCGCGAATAATGCGAACTTGTTCTTCGGCCTGTTGGATAATATCCGGACCAAAGAGTGGACGCTCCCCAGTTTCTGACCAGTTCAGAGGGGTTCGACACTTTCGTCCATATAGCACTTCGAAGGGGGACATCTTCAGACTAGCTTGATAGCTATTATTATAAGAAAACTCGGCATATGGAAGAGATTCCTCCCATTTCTTGCCGAATGAGATTACACAAGCTCGAAGCATGTCTTCGAGCACTTGGTTGACACGTTCAACTTGCCCTTGCGACTGAGGATGGAATGCAGTACTGAACGACAGGTGAGTCCCCATAGCTTCTTGGAAACTCACCCAAAACCTTGAAGTGAATAAGCTGCCACGGTCTGAACTGATAACCAGTGGGATACCGTGAAGTGAAACAATTCTGGCCATGTAGAGAGTAGCAAGCTGACTAGCCGTGATTGTCTCTTTGACCACCAGAAAATGGGCAACTTTGGAAAGCCGTTCAATGACGACAAGAATAGCATCATTACCTTTCTGCGATTTGGGAAAACCAGTGACGAAGTCCATTTCAACATGGTCCCATTTCCATTTAGGAATAGAGATAGGTTGCAGAGTTCCAGCAGGCCTTTGATGCTCTGCTTTGATTCGGCGACAAACGTCACACTCAGCAACATAACGAGCAATGTCCTGCTTCATATTAGACCACCAGAATCTTTGACGAATATCCTGGTACATCTTTGTACTACCAGGATGGATGGACAGAGGCGTATCATGAGCTTCTTGCATAACCCTCTTAGTCTTATCCAGGTTTTTCTTCGAACATGGTACCACTAGGCGGCCTTTGAAATACAAGGCGCCATCGTCGGCGATAGCGAAGAATGAGGGCTTTCCTCTTTTGAGGTCGCGCTTAATCTTGAGGACTTCATCGTCACACTTCTGTATCCATTTGATGGTGTCCACAAGATCTGATTTCGCAACTAGGGTATTGAGAGAACCCTTGGAAACAACATGGAGGTTCTGTTTGGGGAAACCTTCGGGAGGGGGAGCGAGTGATCCCGGGGGAACAATATGGAGGTTCAGCCTTCTAAATTCTTCGGTAAGAGAGGGCTGAACTTTGTGGACCTGGAGGTGGTTGCAGTAAGACTTGCGGCTCAAGGCATCAGCCATTACATTAGCCTTGCCAGGGGTATAGGATATACCCACGTCAAAGTCTGCAACAGTCTCCATCCATCTTTGCTGACGGAGGTTCAGGTCTGGCTGAGTAAACAGATACTTCAGACTTTGATGGTCGGTGAAGATCTCGCAACGATTACCGAGAAGGTAATGTTGCCACTGCTTCAGCGCATGAATGACAGCAGCAAGCTCGAGGTCATGAACTGGGTAGTTTTCTTCGTGAGGGCGCAATTGACGAGAGGCATAAGCAATCACTCTGCGCTCTTGCATTAGGACACAGCCTAATCCTTGACGGGAAGCGTCGCAGTAAATGACGAAGTCCTTCTTAGTATCAGGTGGAGCAAGTATGGGGGCAGAAGTCAACTTGTCTTTGAGCGCCTGGAAACTTTCCTAACACTTGTCTGTCCAGTCGAACTTGACACCCTTATGCAACAAATTAGTCAGAGGCCTGGCAATCTTGGAGAAGTTCTCGACGAATCGACGGCAATAGCTGGCGAGACCGAGAAAACTTCGGACTTGCTTGACGTTCTTCGGAGGAGTCCAATCGAGAATAGCCTGAACTCGTTCAGGGTTGACGGCAATACCATCCTTGGAGATGACATGCCCAAGATAGGTTACTTCGGGGAGCCAGAATTCACACTTGGAATACTTAGCATACAGTTGATGTTCTCGAAGCTTCTCTAGCACCAGACGCAGATGTCGAGCATGTTCTTCCTCGTTCTTGGAAAATACAAGGATATCGTCCAGATAAACCACGACAAACTTGTCGAGGTAATCCATGAATATATAATTCATCAGACGAGAGAAGGTGGCTGGAGCATTCGTTAAGCCGAATGACATGACGGTGTACTCGTATGATCCATACCGAGTCACGAAGGCGGTTTTTGGGATGTCCTCCTCACGAAAACGGATCTGGTGGTAACCCAACCTCAAGTCGAGTTTGGAGAACACTGATGAGCCAGCCAGTTGATCATAAAGATCATTGATCCGAGGGAGAGGGTATTTATTCTGAATGGTAGCTTGGTTTATAGGACGGTAGTCTTGTACCAATCGGTTTGTCCCGTCCTTCTTCTTAATAAAGAGAGAAGGTGCTCCCCAAGGAGAGCAACTTGGGCGAATGAAACCTTTGACAAGAGATTTGTTGATTTCCTCCTTAAGCTCAATGAGTTCATGCGGCGGCATCTTGTAGGGTCGTTTAGCTATAGGGGTAGTGCCGGGTTTCAAGTCGATGATGAATTCGACAGCTCTAGCAGGAGGAATCCCTGGAAGTTCTTCTGCGAAGACGTCTTGGAATTCACGAACGACGGGAATGTTTTCAATGCCCTCGAGTGGTGCAGCGTTCAACGCATTCAAGGCATAAAGTCGTGCCTCGGCGTTCTGAACTAGATGAGCTTGGTAAGCTATTATTTCGTCAGAAGGGTGTAGCAGATGGACGACCTTAGTGGCGCAAACTATAGAAGCAGTATGCGCTTTCAACCAATCCATTCCCAGAATGAGGTCGATGCTACAGGACTTTAGTACGATGGGGGAGGCAAGGAATTCCAGTCCTTCAATTTCAACGGGAACATTGTGACTAACCATAGAGGTTTGACACTGGCCCGCAGGAGTGTGTACCACAATCGCAGTGTTCATCTCTTCGTATTTAATGCCATGCATGAATGCAAACTCAGCTGATATGAATGAATGTGATGCTCCTGTATCAAACAAAACAGATGCTGGTACTGAATTTACGAGGAGTGTACCCATCACGGTAGCAGGCTGGTCTAGAACTTCATTGAGATCAACATTGTTGGCATGAACACGACCATAAGACTTGGCACTGTTGTTGCGAGGCTGGTTGCTTCCACGGCCAGTTGCTGGAAGGGCCAGTTGATTCTGTTTCTAGTTGCATTCCCTAGCACGGTGCCCTGGTTGTCCACACCTGAAGCACAAACCATTCTCGGGAGTAGGAATAGGAGCTTGGGGTGGTGGAGCTGGAAGCCTTGACTGCCTAGTTGGAGCCGTAGGCATACGAGGTGCAGCATAGGACTGCCTTGGGGCAGGTGCACTTGGCTGGTACATGCTGTTGGGAATCCATATCTTGCGCTTCTGCGAGGACGGGCCCGAAGATGAGCCTGTGTCACGGCTGCGCTTGTGAGAGCTCTGGTATTCCTGCAGACCAGTTTCGACATTGATGGCTTTGTTCACCAGAGTGGCGAAATCAGCAAAATCATGCACTAGAAGTGCGAGTTTGATGTCAGCTTGAAGGCCATCCCGGAACTTCTCCTGTCTGCGTGCATCAGTTGCAATGTCCTCTTCAGCATAGCGGGACAAGTCCAGAAACTCCCGCTGATAAGCTTCCACAGTTTTGTTGCCTTGGGTGAGGTTGCGGAACTCACGCTTCTTCCGGTCCATAACTCCCTGAGGAATGAAGCAAGCACGGAAGGCAGCTTGGAAGTTTGGCCAGGTGATGATTGTTCCAGCTGGCAGAGTATGCCTGTGGCTGTCCCACCATTGAGCTGCGGGTCCCTTCAGGAAGAAGGAAGCAAAGGTGACATAGCTGGCAGGGGCTACATTAGCAGACTCCATCTCATAGGTGATGTCACGGAGCCAGTCATCAGCATCCACAGGCTGAGTTGAGCTGCGGTACACTGTTGGGTTCAGGCGCATGAAATCCTGCAGAGTTACTGGGGTTGGCTGCTGGTTCATATTGGGGCGAGGAAACTGAGCCATCATATTCTCCATGAACTGGCGATTCATCTCAAGCTGTTGGATCATACCAGCCATGTACTCAGGCGGTGGTGGGGCATTGCCACCACGACCACGACCACCTGGTCTAACCATTCTGCTAATATTTAACAGGGGTAGTTCAGCATTGAGGAATTGTAAAAACAAGAATCATTCATGATGAAACATGCACAACGAAAGCAGCACGATAGATACCACATAGTAGTCGGCATATCTTACAAAAGAGATCATGCATAGAGTTCGTTACACAGTGTTCAGTACATAGACTAAGACATCATAGGCGGCACACAGGCTCGCGGCGAATGCAGCTAACACTAATAAGCAAGTCTACGTCAGTCCCATGCGGTACTGCGGAGGTAGGTGTAGCCCGACAGCTGGCAGTGACGCGAAGGGAAGACCTCCACGCGAGTAGCCTGGGGCCCACGGATACTCTGGTGCGGAACCCGACGCGCAGGTGGCAGGAGAGGGCCCAATGCAGGAGAGTAGCCTCCCACATCTGGCCAGCCGACGCCCTGGGGCATCACGGTCCGGGCAGGGTAGATCGCAGAATGCGACAGATCACCAGAGCGGACAGAGGGGTGCAACAGTGTCAGAGCACGGTAGAGGTGCTGACGAGTGGTGTACAACTCGTGGCGAAGAGCTCGGTTAGCGCGATCCAGCCCATCAGCATGCAGAACCAGGTTCTGATGGTAGAAGGGCTCTCGGGTGACAGTGGAGTAGGCAGCAGTGTAGTAACCCTCCGCACCAACATCGGATGCGATAGCAACGTGCCTGAAGGGGGAGGTATCCAACTCCTGATACTCTCCACGGAGACGTGTCAGAGCAGCATAAGCAGCATCGTGGACCGCCATATCGATAGTCACTCCAACACCATGAGCAGTGTGCAGCACGGTAGTGGAGTCATACTCCCGAGAGTAGAGGTGGACGATGGCACGGTACTGCTCCTGGTTGAAGTCCTGATACTCCTCATAGACAGTGTACTCAGGGTGCCAGCGATAACCCAGATAGGTCATCATCTCAACCAACACAGCAGGTGACCCTGAGGCACCAATGGCCGTCGTGTGGCGCACGACCTGCCTCGTGGGTTCCATCTGAAAACACAGATGTTTTCACAGGAGTCAAATGACAATGTGGATAATGTTCAAATACAATTCTAAAGAATAACTAGGGCTTATCCAACTTTGGGGTGAATGTCGTAACGGGATCCTAGTGTCAGAGTTAGTAAATTCGTTTAACCCGAGTAGAAGAGAGTTCAGAGTCCCAGAGTAAAGGTCGAGGAGTAAAAGATACTAGTACCACCCGATGGCGACGTGGGCCCGTAAGGCACACAGCCAAGTTAGTAAAAGTTTTTGCAATGTCTAGACTCGACTTCGGCCAAGGAGTGTGGAAGGGGGGTTCCTAAAGGCAGTCGGCTCTGATACCAACTTGTGACGCCCCCGATCCAATCGTACACTAATCATGCACGCAAATGTGTACGATCAAGATCAAGGACTCACGGGAAGATATCACAACACTACTCTACAAATAAAATAAGTCATACAAGCATCATATTACAAGCCAGGGGCCTCGAGGGCTCGAATACAAGAGCTCGATCATAGACGAGTCAGCGGAAGCAACAATATCTGAGTACAGACATAAGTTAAACAAGTTTGCCTTAAGAAGGCTAGCACAAACTGGGATACAGATCGAAAGAGGCGCAGGCCTCCTGCCTGGGATCCTCCTAACTACTCCTGGTCGTCGTCAGCGGGCATCACGTAGTAGTAGGCACCTCCGGTGTAGTAGGAGTCGTCGTCGACGGTGGCGTCTGGCTCCTGGGCTCCAACATCTGGTTGCGACAACCAGGAAGAAAGGAAAGGGGGAAAAGGGGGAGAAAGCAACCGTGAGTACTCATCCAAAGTACTCGCAAGCAAGGAGCTACACTACATATGTATGCATTGGTATCAACTGGAATAAGGCTATTATATGTGGGCTGGACTGCAGAAAGCCGGATTAAGAGGGGGATAGCTAGTCCTTTCGAAGACTACGCTTCTGGCAGCCTCCGTCTTGCAGCATGTAGAAGAGAGTAGACTGAAGTCCTCCAAGCAGCATCGTATAGCATAATCCTAACCGATGATCCTCCCCTCGTCGCCCTGTGAGAGAGCGACCACCGGTTGTATCTGGCACTTGGAAGGGTGTGTTTTATTAAGTATCCGGTTCTAGTTGTCATAAGGTCAAGGTACAACTCCAAGTCGTCCTGTTACCGAAGATCACGGCTATTCGAATAGATTAACTTCCCTGCAGGGGTGCACCACATACCCCAACACGCTCGATCCCATTTGGCCGGACACACTTTCCTGGGTCATGCCCGGCCTCGGAAGATCAACACGTCGCAGCCCCACCTAGACCAACAGAGAGGTCAGCACGCCGGTCTAAACCTAAGCGCCCAGGGGTCTGGGCCCATCGCCCTTAGCACACCTGCACGTTGCGTGGGCGGCCGGAAGCAGACCTAGCCTAGTGGCGTTCCAGTCCAATCCAGCGCGCGCCGCTCCGTCGTTGACGTCAAGAAGGCTTCGGCTGATACCACGACGCCGGGATACCCATAACTACTCCCGCGTAGATGGTTAGTGCGTATAGACCAAATGGCCAGACTCAGATCAAATACCCAGATCTCGTTAAGCGTGTTAAGTATCCGCGAACGCCGACCAGGGCCAGGCCCACCTCTCTCCTAGGTGGTCGGAACCTGCCCTGTCGCTCCGCCTCAAAGATCCACACAGAGGGCCGTTGGGACAAAGGTCCTTTCAGCCCCCAATCCGTGAATCACTCGCGGGTGCTCCACAAGCCGACCCGTCTTTAGTCACCACATGTATCATGTATAAAGCATATAGTATATACCCGTGATCAACTCCCGAGTGATCACGGCCCGATAGTATAGCATGGCAGACGGACAAGGATGTAGGGCCACTGATGAAAATACTAGCATCCTATACTAAGCATTAGGATTGCAGGTAAAGGTAACAACAGTAGTAGCAAGGACAGGCTATGCATCAATATAGGATTAACGGGAAGCAGTAACATGCTACACTACTCTAATGCAAGCAGTATAGAGAAGAGTAGGCGATATCTGGTGATCAAAGGGGGGGGGGCTTGCCTGGTTGCTCTGGCAAGAGAGAGGGGTCGTCAACTCCGTAGTCGTACGGGGTAGCAGCGGCGTCGGTCTCGGTGTCTAGAGAGAGAAGAGGGGGAAGAAACAATAAATATAATGCAAGCATATGCATAGTGATGCATGACAAGACAAGTTACGGCGTTAGAGGTGCCCTAACGCGGTAGTAGGTGATACTGGTGAAGGGGGATAACATCCGGGAAAGTATCCCCGGTGTTTCGCGTTTTCGGACAGAGGAGCCGAAGGGGGAAAGTTGCGAGTTCGATAGGTAAGAGGGGTGTGGCGGACGAACGGGTTGCGTATCCGGATTCGTCTCGTCGTTCTGAGCAACTTTCATGTTAAAAATATTTTAATTCGAGTTACGGATTAAAAGATATGATTTTCTAAAGATTTTATTAATTTCCGGAATTTAATTAATTAATTATTTAATTCAAAAAAAATGAATTTATGACATCAGCATGATGTCATGCTGACGTCAGCAGTCAACAGAGTTGACTGGGTCAAACTGACATGTGGGTCCAGTGGGACCCACCTGTCATACACTGTTTAGGTTAATTAGGTTAATTAGTGATTAGGTTAATCTAATTATAATTAATTAACTTAATTAATTCCTTAATTAATTAATTAATTAATTAATTATTTTTATTATTATCATATATTTTTATTTTTATTTTTAATTCTTTTCCTTTTTTTATTAAAACGTTCTATGGGGTGGGCCCCCTTTGTCATAGGCCCCTGGGGGGCCGTAACAGGCGTGGTTAGTGGGCGCCCGTGCACCCGAAAGGGGCAAGTGGGGGCGCCGGCGGAGGCCGTAGCCCAGTGCGGCGGGGTGAGGCCGTGGCCTCGGCGAGGCTCGCCGGCCAGCCGCGGCAGGCGGAGGCGTGCGCAGGGAGCGGTGGCGCTGCGGGCCGTCGCGGGGCCGCGCGGTTGGAGCGGCAAGGCGAGGAGCGGCGCAGGAGGGAGCGGAGCAGGGCAGGGCGGCTGGGACACCGGAGCGCTCCGTGAGCGGGCGCGGCCAGCCGGCGGGCAAGGGCGCGGGCGAGGCCACGCACGAGCGGGCGAGCGCGGGGCTGCAGCGGGGTTGTGCCGGGGCGCACGGCTTCCGCAGCGGAGCAGCAGCAGCCGGGCTGCACGGCGGAGGGAGAGCGGCGGCAAGGGGCGGCCAAGGCGAATCCGGCGGGGCGCGCGTGTACGAGGACAGGGGGAGAGGAGGCCGGGGGCCTCACCGCGGATCCGTAGGGACTGGGGCAGCGGGGGTCGAGGTGGTGGCCGGGGACGACGTCGACGGGGAGGAGACGAGGCCGAGGCGGCGGCGTGCGTCGACGGCGTTGGCGACGAGGAGACGAGGACGACGGGGCGGCACCGTGGCGCTGGGGAGGCGGTTAGGCGACGGAGATCCGGGGCGGTGGCGATGGTGAACGGCGGCGGGGCGACGGGGATCGACGGCGGCGTCGGGCCGATGGGATCGGGGGGGGGGGGTCGCCCCGATCCAGATCGGGGGAGGGAGCGAGGGGGGGCGAGGGGAGAGTGGGGATCGGGTAGGGTTAGGTTCGGGGGGGGGGGACGGGGTTAAGGGGGGTGTGGGCCGGCCTGGTGGGGGGGGCCGGCTGGGCCGGTTGGGTTGGCCCAGTTGGGCCACGGCCCAGGGAGAGGGGGGGCTTCTCTCTCTTTTTTTGTATTGTTTTCTGTTCTTTTTATTTTCTTTTCTGTTTTTATTTATTTATAAACACTTAGGCATTTTATAAAATGGTGAACCTTACACCATAATTATCTTTGTAATATTTGGCAACCACCGAACATTTTTGTTTTAATTTTTGAAAACTTTTATTGTTTTCTTTTATTTGAATTTTGAACTTGTTTCGGTTCTGAACTATCGAGAGTTTACCACAGTAACCGTGGTGACGTGGCATCATTAGCGGGGAATCACTGTAGCTTAATATCCGCGTTACAGTTTACTAAAAATTAGTCCCACCTGCTCGTGAAGAGAGTTTGTACCACCTTAAATATGTTACTTCTCAAACTTTCACAACCACTTGGTCTTCATTGAACTCTATGTGTAGAATTTGTGGCCGCAATATGAGTCTTCAGTTCCTAAACTGGTGAGGACTCATATTGACAAATCAGATTGTACACAAAAAGATCATTGATGATCAATGTATTTTTGATGTCTATTTTTACATGCTGACACATAGCAGTAGCGCGCTCTTTGTGAAAGGCGCTACTGCTAGGTCGTTTAGCAGTAGCGCCTTTTGCTATAGCGCGCTACTGCTAAGCCATTCCATCTCCCCCACTCTCCGACCTATCCGATCCACTCACACTCACTCCGATCTCCCCCTCAACCCCCCACGCCGGTCCCTCCCCGTCGCCCCTCCTCCGATCTGCGCCGCCCACCTCCTCCTCCTCGCTGGACTCGGTACCCAGCCTCCTCCTCCGTCCTCCCTCTAGTCGCCGCTGGCCGGCCCCTCCTCGCTCCGCCTTCCTTCTCCATCCTCCCTCCACTCGCTGCCGGCTGGCCCCTCCTCGCTCCGTCTTCCTCCTCCGTCCTACTCTCTTCTCCCTCCTCGAGTCGCCCCTCCTTCTCCCTCCTCCCTCCTCCATCCACAACCCCTCCTCCCTGCTACATTTTGATTTAGTAGGCTAGTTGATTTAGATTGATTTAGTTGATTTAGTAGTAGTTGATTTACTTGATTTAGAACATTTTGATTTAGTTGATTTAGTAGGCTATTGATTTAGTTGATTTAGTAGGCTAGTTGATTTAGTTGATTTAGAACATTTTGATTTAGTTGATTTAGTATGCTAGTTGATTTAGTATGCACCATTTTATTGTTATTTTTTCTGTACATGGATAGGTAGATGCTTTTGTTTTGTAATAAGTTATTTTTTGGCAAAATGTAGGTGCCAATTTAGTTAAATTTGCCACTTGTTTTTTAATCAATTATCTTAGGCAATAGGGGCCAGATGAGATGAAATGTCTTGGTAGTTGGTACCCTTATTTGGTAATTTGTGAAGTTTTGATAACCCACAAGTATAGGGGATCGCAACAGTTTTCGAGGGTAGAGTATTTAACCCAAATTTATTGATTCGACACAAGGGGAGCCAAAGAATATTCTCAAGTATTAGCAGCTGAGTTGTCAATTCAACCACACCTGGAAACTTAGTATCTGCAGCAAAGTGTTTAGTAGCACAGTAATATGATAGTGGTGGTAACGGCAACAAAAGTAAAGACAGCAAAAGTAATGTTTTTGGTATTTTGTAGTGATTGTAACAGTAGCAGCGGGAAAGTAAATAAGCGAACCAGTATATGGAAAACTCGTAGGCACCGGATCAGTGATGGATAATTATGCCGGATGCGGTTCATCATGTAACAGTCATAACATAGGGTGACACAGAACTAGCTCCAATTCATCAATGTAATGTAGGCATGTATTCCGTATATAGTCATACGTGCTTATGGAAAAGAACTTGCATGACATCTTTTGTCCTACCCTCCCGTGGCAGCGGGGTCCTATTGGAAACTAAGGGATATTAAGGCCTCCTTTTAATAGAGAACCGGAACAAAGCATTAAGCACATAGTGAATACATGAACTACCTCAAACTATGGTCATCACCGAGTGGTCCCGATTATTGTCACTTCGGGGTTGCCGATCATAACACATAGTAGGTGACTATAGACTTGCAAGATAGGATCAAGAACTCATATATTCATGAAAACATAATAGGTTCAGATCTGAAATCATGGCACTCGGGCCCTAGTGACAAGCATTAAGCATAGCAAAGTCATAGCAACATCAATCTCAGAACATAATGGATACTAGGGATCAAACCCTAAAACTAACTCGATTACATGATAAATCTCATCCAACCCATCACCGTCCAGCAAGCCTACGATGCAATTACTCACGCACGGCGGTGAGCATCATGAAATTGGTGATGGAGGATGGTTGATGATGACGACGGCGACGAATCCCCCTCTCCGGAGCCCCGAACGGACTCCAGATCAGCCCTCTCGAGAGGTTTTAGGGCTTGGCGGCGGCTCCGTATCGTAAAACGCGATGATTTCTTCTCTGATTTTTTTCTCTCCGAAAGCAAATATATAGAGTTGGAGTTGGCGTCGGAGGGTCACAGGGGGCCCACGGTAGGGGGCGCCCTAGGGGGGGCGCCCCCCACCCTCGTGGAAAGGGTGTGGGCCCCTGGTCTTCATATTTGGCGAGGATTTTTTATTATTTTTTCTAAGGTATTCCGTGGAGTTTCAGGACTTTCCGAGAATATTTGCTTTCTGCACATAAAACAACACCAAGGTAATTCTGCTGAAAACAGCGTCAGTCCAGGTTAGTTCCATTCAAATCATACAAGTTAGAGTCCAAAACAAGGGCAAAAGTGTTTGGAAAAGTAGATAACGGAGACGTATCAACTCCCCCAAGCTTAAACCTTTGCTTGTCCTCAAGCAAATTCAGTTGACAAACTGAAAAGTGAAGAAAAACTTTTACAAACTCTGTTTGCTCTTGTTGTTGTAAACTATGTAAAGCAGCATTCAAGTTTTCAGCTATAGAACTAACCATTCACAATAATCTCAGGTCTCCAATTACTCATATCAATAGCATAATCAACTAGAAGTCATAATAATAAATCTCGGATGACAACACTTTCTCAAAACAATCATAATATGATATAACAAGATGGTATCTCGCTAGCCCTTTCTGAGACCGCAAAACATAAATGCAGAGCACCTTTAAAGATCAAGGACTGACTAGACATTGTAATTCATGGTAAAAGAGATCCAATCATAGTCATACCCAACATAGATTAATAGTGATGAATGCAAATGACAGCTGTGCTCTCCAGCTAGTGCTTTTTAATAAGAGGGTGATGACTCAACATAAAAGTAAATGGATAGGCCCTTCGCAGAGGGAAGCAGGGATTTGTAGAGGTGCCAGAGCTGGTTTTGAAATAGAGATAAATTGTATTTTGAGCGGTATACTTTCATTGTCAACGTAACAACTAAGAGATGGCGATATCTTCCATGCTAAACACATTATAGGCGGTTCCCAAACAGAATGGTAAAGTTTATACTCCCCCTCCACCAACAAGCATCAATCCATGGCTTGCTCGAAACAACGAGTGCCTCCAACATACATCAGGTCCCAGGGGGAGTTTTGTTTGCAATTAATTTTGATTTAGTTTGCATAAAGCATGGGACTGGGCATCCGTGACCAGCCATTTATATCGTGAGTGAGGAGCGGAGTCCACTCCTCTTGAGAATAACCCGCCTAACATGGAAGATAAGGACAGCCCTAGTTGATACATGAGCTATTCGAGCATACAAAAGAGATATTTATTTGAAGGTTTAGAGTTTGGCACATACAAATTTACTTGGAACGGCAGGTAGATACCGCATATAGGAAGGTATGGTGGACTCATCTGGAATAACTTTGGGGTTTAAGGGATTGGATGCACAAGCAGTATTCCTGCTTAGTACAAGTGAAGGCTAGCAAAAGACTGGGAAGCGACCAACTAGAGAGCGACAACAGCCATGTACATGCATTAAAATTAATAAACATTGGATGCAAGCATGAGTAGGATATAATCCACCATGAACATAAATATCGTGAAGGCTATGTTGATTTTGTTTCAACTACATGCGTGAACATGTGCCAAGTCAAGTCACTTAAATCATTCAAAGGAGGATACCACCCCATCATACCACATCATAATCATCTCAATAGCATGTTGGCATACAAGGTAAATCATTATAACTCATAGCTAATCAAGCATGGCACAAGCAACTATGATCTCTAATTGTCATTGCAAACATGTTTATTCATAATAAGCTGAATCAAGAACGACGGGCTCATCATATTTACAAAAACAAAAGAGGTCGAGTTCATACCAGCTTTTCTCATCTCAGTCAGTCCATCATATATCATCATAATTGCCTTTCACTTGCACGACCGAACGGTGTGAATAATAATAAAGTGCACGTGCATTGGACTAAGCTGGAATCTGCGAGCATTCAAGAAACAAGAGAAGACAAGGCAATATGGGCTATGGGTTAAATCAACATTAAAGCATATAAGAGCCACTACAACAATTTAATTATGGTCTTCTCCTACTGACCCCCAAAGAAAAGAAAATAAAATAAAACTATTTACACGGGAAAGCTCCCAACAAGCAAAAGAAGAACGGGAAATATTTTTTTGGGTTTTCCTTTTAATTACTACTACAGCAGGAAAGTAAATTACTACTAATTTTTTTGGTTTTTCTTAAGGTTTACTAAACACACAAGAAGAAAGAAGGAAAAGGAAAATAAACTAGCATGGATATTACAGTGAAAAAGTATGAGCACCGACATCTAGCAATGAGTGTGTGTGAACATAAATGTAATGTCGGTGAGAAATACGTACTCCCCCAAGCTTAGGCTTTTGGCCTAAGTTGGTCTATGGCCACGGCTGGCCTGGTGGATATCCATAATAATAGTTGTTGGGGTCGTACTGTGATGAAGAAGGATAGTTGGGATCATATTGTTGTGCAGCGGTTATCGCCCGCTGAGCTGCAGCGTGGAGTCTGATGGGGAACGTAGTAATTTCAAAAATTTCCTACGTACACGCAAGATCATGGTGAATGCATAGCAACGAGAGGGGAGAGTGTGATCTACGTACCCTTGTAGACCGACAACGGAAGCGTTAGCACAACGTGGTTGATGTAGTCGTACGTCTTCACGGCCCGACCGATCAAGCACCGAAACTACGGCACCTCCGAGTTCTAGCACACGTTCAGCTCGATGACGACCCCCGGACTCCGATCCAGCAAAGTGTCGGGGAAGAGTTCCGTCAGCACGACGGCGTGGTGACGATCTTGATGTACTACCGTCGCAGGGCTTCGCCTAAGCACCGCTACAATATTATCGAGGACTATGGTGGAAGGGGGCACCGCACACGGCTAAGAATATGATCACGTGGATCAACTTGTGTGTCTAGGGGTCCCCTGCCTCCGTATATAAAGGATCAAAGGGGGGTGCGGCCGGCCAGGAGAGGGCGCGCCAGGAGGAGTCCTACTCCCTCCGGGAGTAGGATCCCCCCCTTTCCTAGTTGGAATAGGATTCGGAGGGGGGAAAGAGGAGAGAGAGAAGGAAGGGGGCGCCGCCCCCCTCTCCTTGTCCTATTCGGACTAGGGGGAGGGGCGCGCGGCCCAGCCCTGGCCACCTCTCCTCTCTTCCACTAAAGCCCACTAAGGCCCATATACCTCCCGGGGGGTTCCGGTAACCTCCCGGTACTCCGGTAAAATCCCGATTTCACCCGGAACACTTCCGATATCCAAATATAGGCTTCCAATATATCAATCTTTATGTCTCGACCATTTCGAGACTCCTCGTCATGTCCGTGATCACATCCGGGACTCCGAACAAACTTCGGTACATCAAAATGCATAAACTCATAATATAACTGTCATCGAAACCTTAAGCGTGCGGACCCTACGGGTTCGAGAACAATGTAGACATGACCGAGACACGTCTCCGGTCAATAACCAATAGCGGAACCTGGATGCTCATATTGGCTCCTACATATTCTACGAAGATCTTTTATCGGTCAGACCGCATAACAACATACGTTGTTCCCTTTGTCATCGGTATGTTACTTGCCCGAGATTCGATCGTCGGTATCTCAATACCTAGTTCAATCTCAGTTACCGGCAAGTCTCTTTACTCGTTCCGTAATACATCATCTCAACTAACTCATTAGTTGCAATGCTTGCAAGGCTTATGTGATGTGCATTACCGAGAGGGCCCAGAGATACCTCTCCGACAATCGGAGTGACAAATCCTAATCTCGAAATACGCCAACCCAACAGTACCTTTGGAGACACCTGTAGAGCTCCTTTATAATCACCCAGTTACGTTGTGACGTTTGGTACACAAAGTGTTCCTCCGGCAAACGGGAGTTGCATAATCTCATAGTCATAGGAACATGTATAAGTCATGAAGAAAGCAATAGCAACATACTAAACGATCGGGTGCTAAGCTAATGGAATGGGTCATGTCAATCAGATCATTCCTAATGATGTGATCCCGTTAATCAAATAACAACTCTTTGTTCATGGTTAGGAAACATAACCATCTTTGATTAACGAGCTAGTCAAGTAGAGGCATACTAGTGACACTTTGTTTGTCTATGTATTCACACATGTATTATGTTTCCGGTTAATACAATTCTAGCATGAATAATAAACATTTATCATGATATAAGGAAATAAATAATAACTTTATTATTGCCTCTAGGGCATATTTCCTTCAGTCTCCCACTTGCACTAGAGTCAATAATCTAGTTCACATCGCCATGTGATACACTAGTTCACATCACCATGTGATTAACACCCATAGTTCACATCGTCATGTGACCTATACCCAAAGGGTTTACTAGAGTCAATAATCTAGTTCACATCATTTATGTGATTAACACCCAAAGAGTACTAAGGTGTGATCATGTTTTGCTTGTGAGATAATTTTAGTCAACGGGTCTGTCACATTCAGATCCGTAAGTATTTTGCAAATTTCTATGTCTACAATGCTCCACGGAGCTACTCTAGCTAATTGCTCCCACTTTCAATATGTATCTAGATCGAGACTTAGAGTCATCCAGATGTGTCAAAACTTGCATCGACGATACTTTTACGACGAACCTTTTGTCACCTCCATAATCGAGAAATATCCTTATTCCACTAAGGATAATTTTGACCTGTCCAGTGATCTACTCCTTAGATCACTATTGTACTCCCTTGCTTAACAGTGTAGGGTATACAATAGATCTGGTACAGCATGGCATACTTTATAGAACCTATGGCTGAGGCATAGGGAATGACTTTCATTCTCTTTCTATCTTCTGCCGTGGTCGGGCTTTGAGTCTTACTCAATTTCATACCTTGTAACACAGCCAAGAACTCTTTCTTTGACTGTTCCATTTTTGAACTACTTCAAAATATTGTCAAGGTATGTACTCATTGAAAAAACTTATCAAGCGTCTTGATCTATCTCTATAGATTTTGATGCTTAATATGTAAGCAGCTTCACCGAGGTCTTTCTTTGAAAAACTTCTTTAAAAACACTCCTTTATGCTTTGCAGAATAATCTACATTATTTCTGAACATCCCAAAATTCTAAATTTTGGAATGTTATAAACAAATAGATAGATTTGATTGATTGTTTGATTGATTGCGTGAAATTGAGTGAAATTCGAATTCTTTTGAAAGTTAAATGAGAGGGAATAAAAGGACTTTCCCAAACTTTCATATTTGCTTTCTGATCTCCATGAATTCAAATGCTTTTCAAACACTAAACCCCGGAGAGAAGATGACATGACTTCTTCCATTTATTTAAATGACAAGGGGTGTTGAAAATATTTGAATTTCATTTGAAAATATTCCAATTCTGAAACTTTATGCGACTCAATGATTTTCACGAGAGAAGATAAAATGACTTCTTCAAATTATATGAAATATGAGTTGGGAGTTTCAAAGAATTAAATTCAAAGTTCTTTGAATTTATTTTATTTTCAATTTGGAATATTAGATCATCATGCATATCTTATTTTCTTGCTTTTGGTCGATCCTAGAAATTTCACGCAGCTCAAGGACCTTCGGAGAGAGTTGGAGATTTCGTTATTTTCTTATTTGAGAGTTTTCTCGAATTGGAAAAGAGGATCATTTGATTTATTTATTTCATCTTCAATTATTTTTCCGATAAAAAAATATGAGAGAGGGAATAATATGACTTTCCCAAATATAGGAAAAATGAAGATTTAATAAATAGATCAAATGTTTTCCGGTGTTTGTTTGCATTTTATTTGGATAGGGAAAAATGCGCGTTTTTCGAAATTTTATTTTAGGCCCGGAGAAAAGTTCATTTTGTTCGACTCATTTTTAGGAGTCGGGGAAAATTTACTTTATTAGTTTTGGAGTCGGTAGATTTTGTTTTTCTGTGTTTTTCCGAGCGCGGAACCGTTTAAAAAAAACCTGGCAGCGCAGCCGACCGCCAGCCAAGGCCAAGGCCATCGCCGCACCGCGCGCGTGCCCACGCTACAGGAGCCGCCGCCTTTGTCTTTGGAAGTCCTAGTAGGACTTTTGTCCTACTTCCGTTTATTCTCTTTTTCTATTCCTACTCCTAGTCTATTCTTGTCCCCTACCCCAAGTAAACCCCCTCCCCAATATAAATACCCAAGCACCCCCCCCTCTAAACACATCAAATCAAAACCCCTCTCTCCACCACCCAAGCCGCGTCTCACCCCGCGCCTCTCACCCGCGCCGCGCCCTGCGTCACCCGCCGCCGCCGCCGCGCCTTGCCTACACCCACCCAGCCGCCCTCACCCACGCCACCCCGCCGCCGCCCAACGCCGCCGCCACCGGACCCTCGCCGGAGACCTCGCCGGAGCGTACCGCGCCGCGCCGCCCCGCCGCCTGCGTCACCGCCACCGCCGCCTGCCGCGCCGCCGCCCTGCGTCACCGCCGCCGCCGCACCTTGCCGCGCCGCCGCCGCCCTGCGTCACCGCCGCCGCACCTTGCCGCGCCGCCGCCGCCCTGCGCACCGCCGCCGCCTTGTGCACCGCCGCCGCCGCCCAACGCCCGTCGCCGCCGTTCGCCGGAGGTACCGCGCCGCGTCTCTTCTTTCCCTCGGTTCGGTTTTTCCTATAAATCGTTCCGATTCTTTTCTTCTCCACCGATTCGTTTTTCTTTCCGGTTCTTCGCTAAACCGTTCCGGTTTTCTAGATCGGTTTTCGTTTCGGTTTTCTTCTCCGAAACCCTAGATCGGATTCGTTTTCTTTTCCGATTTAGTTGCCTTGGACCGTTCGCCGGACCGTTCGTCCTAACGAACGTGATCACCGGATTCTTCTAGGTTAACGAACGTCCGTTCGTTTAACCGTTCTTCTTTTTCTTCTCGTCGGATTTATTCCGCGATCGCGATCTCAGATCCGATCTTTCTAGTTATCTTTCCGCTCGTTTATCGGAATCAGGTGATTCAAGCGCCTGGAGTTTCGTCTCGAAACCGCCGTTCCGTCTAATCAACTTAAAAGTTTTTGCCCCGGTAAAATTTGACCTAGTTTCAACTTGCTAGAACCGAGTTGTTTTCTTCCGCCGTTTGTTTTCCGTCGTTTGTTCGGTTCGTTCTTTCTTTGCAACCGGAGTTCTTAAGTTGAACTTTCTGGTTTCTCTCGTTCGAGTTTTACTTGTGCATTAGATGAGTACTTATTTGTGTGGTTACTATTGCTTGCTTACGATAGATTGACCGGAGTGTGACGAGTAGATCTATCAAGAGTTTTCAGTGCGAATCATCTTCATCAACATTGCAGGCAAGTTCACACTTTGATCATATCCCCTTCCATACCCAGTTTTTTTTGCATTAGATCAATCTTCACACATTGCATGATTAGGATCTAATTAAACTGTGGGATGGGAAGTAGATGAGGTAGTACCTATTACCTGTTTATTATCAAACATTTGGGAGTTACTTCTGCGTTTTCTTTATGCCATGCTATGCTAGTAGACGTGGATTGGGTGAGTGATATCCATGACAGATGTGAGATTGTTAATTAATGGTTTATCTAAGGTGGCAACCTAACACACATCTGGGTGGATTGAGGCACCTGGTTATTCTAGGATTGCCTGTCTAGGCACCTGGGTAATCCAGGACTTGCCTGTTTTTCTTTTGGACCGCCACCAAGGCTCAAAGGGATCATGAGATTATTGATACTAGAAACTTCTGTGTGCAGCCACAAGCCATTATGGGCTCTGGCATAGTTGATTAAGTCGTGCGAACTCTTACAGGGTAGACTGGAAGATGTAGGGGAAAGTAGGTGTACTGGTCTATCCTTCGTAAGGTGCTAGCGCTTCTGAAAGACTGTGTCTCAGTCATCCGTTTCTCAAACACCATGTAGTGCAAGAAATCCAACGGAGGCGATCGAGTCTTGTGGGGAAAAGTGCGCAAACCTCTGCAGAGTGTACAAACTAATCATGATTAGCCGTGTCCCCGGTTATGGACATCTTGAGTATCTAGTTCTTGGATTATCCTGTTGATCTCATCACGTTACTTTAAATGAATATTGTTGGGTTTAATTATGTTACTTAATTGGGATTGAGAATGCTGTCAACCATTCTCAATGTTCAACAACCACCATGATAGTTAATTAAAATGTATTCCTTTGAAGTAGGGAAAATTGGCTTTTCGCAAAAACCTTATAACCATAGAGCTTTTCCACCAGCCAAATATGCATGTAGTGATAGTCTTTATTCATCATTCTCTATGGTGTGAATTTGCCAGTACATTCAATGTACTTACCCTCTGTGGCTGCAACGTCTCATGTTGCAGGATTATCTTACGACGAGTAAGTGATACGTTAGGGTTACGATTATGATTTCTACACTCAACTTTGCCGTTGGTGTTGATGGGAATCCACAACCTTGTTACTTCCGCTATTTTGGATTTGAGGTAATAGTATTTACATTACTTTTACATGTGATTTACCTCTATTATAAATCCTCGAGTACTGTGTGTGTCAGCATACCGATCCAGGGATGACACTTAAGCACAGAGACTTGACCCATTCGGCTAGGGTCGCTACAAGATGGTATCAGAGCACATGTTGACTGTAGGACGTGACCCTAGAAACTGTCAAGCCCATAGCAAAGATTTTTCTCTACAACTTTCCCTTTCAAAAAGATCTTTTACCTCTCTTCTCTTCTGAGCTTATTCAAAAATTCCTTTTTCGTGAGACCATACCCCTTTTCCCTTTTGACCATGAAGATTCGACTGATGGGACCACTCTAAGAAGTACAAGATATCGGACAACAAAGACCACTTCGGAATGAAGAGTATTTTCCGTGCATCTGATGAATGGAAACTACAATGGTTGAAGACCAAAGACAAGGAGAATTTGAAGGCTCTGAAGAATTCCCAGATTTATATGACCTAGGAAGGCTACCCTTATGGAACTTGGCAGACTATGGAAGTTGTCAATACCCGAGATCAAGGTGTATTAGAGAAAGACCAAGCATGGAGAGTTAAAAACCTCAAAGTTTTGTCAAGAAAACCCTAAGGCAGGGGATATCAATTATGGAAGATAGCTCATGGCAATGACAAGGGCAGAAACACGGTTATCCGTGATGTCATCGCCGCTGATGCTATTGTCACCGTGCTGAGTTAAGGATGCTTTTCATCAGAATGGATTTGATGGAAGAAGGCTGATGGAGCACCTATCATAAGATGAAGTTTTAGCCCTAGCCGGTGTATCGCCAGAATCTGGAGTAGTACATCAAGAAGTTTAAAATGGAGCTCCAGGAAGTCGTATTAGTCAAGGAAGTATTTCATGAGGAACTCAGGATCCTAAAGATGAGAGTAGCCAAGCTGGAGGAGCTACAACCTCGAGATACCGGAGAATTGTCAAGAACTGAAGGACAGTATGACCATGGTTCATGTGAAGGATGTTGAAACCAGAAGTTTGAAATGCAACTACGGAATATTAAAGGATGTCACGAGAGATTTCACGTCAACAGAGATTGATCTGGCAAAAGAACTTGAGAAAGACAAGCATGATCGGAAGAAGCCATTGGAGGCATGAACAAGGCTTGAAGAGTTTGGAGACGTTGAAGATTTATTGACCTTTAGAAGACCAAACCCCTGTGATATACCTACGTTAGATGCGACGTTTGTGAGCTGTCATTTGTTTGATGTTTTTCGACAGCCACAACAAAAATCTGTCTTTTCAAAACTTTTGTTTGTATTGTGTGCATCCCTCTCTATCTCTCTTATCTTACCCCAAACCCACATTGACCCAATAGAGGATGAATGGAGATGAGCTTGTATTTTCTGGACCGATGAGTCAGTTGGAGACGGACTGATGGATTCAGAACATGGAGGATCACATGGAGAATAACCCTATAGTTGGACATGATATGACCCAGCATGCTCTTCTGTGCTTTGAAAGAGGTGCTGCTACTTGGTGGAGGATGTACCAAACCATGAATGGATGGCAAGGAGTAACCACTTGGAAAGAATTTAAGTTGACTTTGCCAAAGTCTTGGTTTGTGTCCCAGAAGTTGAAACCTTATGGAAAGGATATAAAGAAACCTTGTGCATGCAAGCTTTGTGGAGAAATAGGACACACCCATAAAGAACACAAGGATGAATTCCCTAATTGTGAAGGAAGTCACCAAGTTGAAGAATGCCCAACTAGGCAGATTACTTGTTTCTTGTGTGAAGGGACTACCCACTATCCTGCTCAATGTCACATATACCCCATGGTACAACAAACAATCCAACAGAAGAAAGAAGAAATGAAAGGAGCCCTTATGGAAATTTTGGAAGAACCCATGATGAAGGAAGATGTGGAGGACAAACCTAATGAGGACTCGAGTAAACCCTGCACTAAGTCTTGCTATTCATGTGGAGAAGAAGGACACATCTCCCAAAATTGTTTGAATAGGGATCTAGTAGAATTCCCGACAGAGGAAGTAGAATATGACCCACAGGAAATAGAAGCCATGATTGGCATGGAAAGGTCCAGGAAGAGAAGCAGATTGGATTCCAGGAAGGACCTCAGTCATATCACCTGTTATAGGTGCAAGGAGTCAGGGCACTACCTCAACAATTGCCCAAAAAGGAAACCTCGATACTTGTCAGAAGTAATATGTTTTAGTTGTAAAGGAGCAGGGCACTTTGCTAGAGAATGCCCCAAGGAGAAGGAAACTAGTGCTAGATAGT
The DNA here is from genome assembly GCF_003073215.2 of Triticum urartu. NCBI lineage: Eukaryota > Viridiplantae > Streptophyta > Magnoliopsida > Poales > Poaceae > Triticum > Triticum urartu. The sequence continues at coordinate 352,622,658 of NC_053025.1, forward strand.
TGAGTTTGCAACAAAAGAAATGCAGTAGTAGAAGTGAGAACATTTTTCTTTTACAATGAGGTGTTGAGTTGAGACATGTAATGGAGAAGCAGAGATTGTAATCATTTGAGAATTAATAAAGTAGCATCGTTGGTACTGATATGGATTTTATGAGTTGTTACTCTATGAAGAAGGATTTTGACCATTTTTGAGGATAAGAGAAATATGGTCTATGGAAGATTTGTGCATTTTAAGGGTGGTAGTACCCTGTAATGGATTTCGGAGAAAATGAATACGAGTTTCGTCTCGATATGTGTGATGCCCCAAGAGTATGTGGGATGAAGTTGGAGACCAACAGTTGTTTGGACCAAAGGTGATCAAAGGAGTCAGAAGAGAATGTTAAGTTGATTCGAGATAGACTGAAGGTAGCTCAGTCCAGGCAGAAGAGTTATGTAGACTCAAAAACTCAAGGAGGTAGTCTATGAAATTGGAGACAGAGCATGTCTTCATGTGTTCCCTCTACGAGGAGTTAAACGAATTGGAGTTAAGGTAAAGTTAGCCCCGAGATTTGTAGGACCATACCGAGTTTTGGAGCGTATGAGAGAAGTGGCCTACAAGTTGGAGTTACCCGAAGGACTGTCAGGAGTTCAGGATGTGTTTCACGGTTCCCAGTTGAAGAAGTGCCATGCAGAGATGGCCAATATTCCCGTGTAAGGACGCTTGACCACGGAAAGGATAATGATGTTCCACGAAGTGGAATATGGACTTTATAAGTATAAGTTTTTATCTCGGAATGAGGGATATCCCACGAGGATGAAGAGATAAATTACTATTGGATATAAAGGAGGTATGATGTCGGAAATATCAATCAATGGAAACTCCATGATGTGTCTGAGTAATCATGTCCTAGTTTGGTGCCAATAGAAGGAAGAAGACAATACAATTGGATGGATTCTAAGTATGCTAGGAAGCTGGAAGCTGGATGTTGGAATAATGACTAGTTGCCCAGAGGATAAGTTCATGGTTTACAAGTGATGAGATGGGCCATAACCCACAGGCCCCAGGACCTGCCAAAAAGCAAGCACATTCTTGCGGAGGGAAAAACCCTGGAAGTGGATATACCTTTGTCGACAGACGATTTTATAGGAGTTTACGCAAAACCTGAGAGTTTTGAAGGAACGATAGATGTTTGTTTGGCTTGCAGAATCCATGGAATTTTCCGAACTTAGTTCATTGACAAGAGAAATTCTGCAATGCTTGTGAGGATGACCGAGTGTTAGAATGCGAGATTCACTAAAGCATATACAGGGTAATGATTTGGGTGCGGGATGGATTGATCACCATACCGACTTACTCTTATTATTCGCCTTGCTATATGGGATGGTAAATCTGAGTGACTTACCTATAGTGGAGAGACGATGATCAAAACCTTGTTTAAGCCTTAGAATGGTATAAGTATTTTTCCCTTGTACAAGGCAGCTTTGCCAACCGTAGGTTATACGGTGAGGATCACCCAGACCCATTTCCTGCAGGAGAAACCACAAATTGTTGACCACCATGAGATATCGATAGTTGTTTAGTTTTGGCGCCAGACCCGTCAGCTAAGAAGACCCAATCTCGGAAGAACCTTACCAAGATGAAAGGATAGAAAAATTGTGGTAAGGTTATGCCACTACCGGAAGAGCCCGGATAAGGAATTATCCTGAAGATCTAAGAAGACCGACACTGTCAAGAATAAGGATGGAGTATATGAGTTTTGATAGAACCGTAACCATGCTTCTAAGGGTGGTAGCACCCCAGACCCCGGTGATGATCGATGGATTTTGAGGAGACCCCCAAACCCTAACCTATTTCTTGCTAGCCTCTCTGAATCTCGAGGACGAGATTCATTTTAAGGGTGGTAGGTTTGTAACATCCCAAAATTCTAAATTTTGGAATGTTATAAACAAATAGATAGATTTGATGGATTGTTTGATTGATTGACTGAAAGTGAGTGAATTTGAAACTTTTGAAAGTTAAATGAGAGGGAATAAAAGGACTTTCCCAAACTTTCATTTTTTGCATTTTATGATCTCCATGAATTCAAATTCTTTTCACCACAAAACCCTGGAGAGAAGATGACATGACTTCTTCCATTTATTTAAATGACAAGGGGTGTTGAAAATATTTGAATTTCATTTGGAAAATATTTCCAATTCTGAAACTTTATGCAACTCAATGATTTTCATGAGAGAAGATAAAATGACTTCTTCAAATTATATGAAATATGAGCTGGGAGTTTCAAAGAATTAAATTCAATGTTCTATATGACTTTTGAGTTTATTTTCAATTTGGAGTTATTTGAGTTTTACTCAAATTATTTTTCTCCAAAAATAAACTATATGGAAATTAGGGTAACATGATTCCCTACATTAGAAAATTGGAGAAAAATTAATTTTAAATCATTTTGGTATTTTAAAAATGATTTTTGTTGGATTTTAATAGACCAGTAGCACTCTTTGAATTATCTGAATTTGTGTGAATTTTATTTAATGCTAGGAAAATGTTCATGTCGTAGAAAATAATTTTCTGAAAATTTTGATATATTCTATGCCTATATAATATTTTTATTTCTGTTTGTTTTTATTTGTTTTGTTTGTCTGGAAAATGTTTTTTTTTCAAAAAAAAAACTTCCCCGACTGGGCCGGCCCAGCTCCCAGCCAGGCCATGGCCCAGCCCGACGCCCGCGTCGCCTCCCTCCTCGCGTGCCGGTGCGGGACTCCCGCCGGAGTCCGCCGCACCCACGGCGCCGGCCGCCCCTTCCCCAAGACAGGAGCCGCCCCGGCCCCTGTATAAATGCGCTGCCCCGCCGCCCTCTTCTCCTCCTCCTCCCCTCAACCGCCGCCCCTCGTCGGGCTTCACCGCCGCCAAATCTCGCTGCTGCCGCCGCTGCACTTCGCCGCCTCGCCGTCCCGCGCCTCTCGCCACCGCCCCGCGCCGCTAGCTGCTGCTGTCGTCGCCGCCAAGCACCGCGCCGCCTCGCCCCACCGGAGCCGCATCTCGCCGCCGCGCCACCCTCGTCGGAGCTTGCTGCCGCCACCGACCGGCGTGAGAAAACCGCTGGAAAACGCCCCGCCGTTGAACCGCATGTACCGGTAAAAAAAACCCGCACACAACCCGATCCGGTTTTTTTTCGGTTTTTCATCTTAGGTCGGTTTTTCTTTTAGAAGGATCTATTTAGAGAACGTTCACTGTTTAGATCTCCTTAGCGAACGGTTTTCGTCGGTTTAGGTTCTGTAGCGAGCGTTCACTCGATAGATTTTTCTTTTTTCTTATTATTTCGGCCAGGGACCTATATGTGAGGATTTTCTTTACAAGTTAGTCCCTGATTTTCAAGTGATCATAACTTTTACACCGTTTGTCCAAATCCAAGGAAACCAACGCTCACGTCTTCGTTACGATCTCCTCTATCCAGATAAACAACTTAAACATGTTTTTGAAAATTTTAAAATTTGAATTAGATCAGATTTGAATTCAAACTTCGTTTGATCATAACTTGAGTTTCGTAGCTCCGTTTGAGTTGATTTCTTTTTGCAAATCGAAGCTCTTGACCTAAACATTCTAATAAGGCCAAATTCACATAATTTTGGTACTGTTAGAAATTGTTTTATGTTGCAAGAGTTATTTGCTTGGTTTTGATGTTTCCGAATCGTCTTCTTCGTTCTTTCTGATCTTTTGAGTGATTGCTTATGTGTGGTTACTATTGCTTGCTTACGATAGATTGACCGGAGTGTGACGAGTAGATCTATCAAGAGTTTTGAGTGCGAATCATCTTCATCAACATTGCAGGCAAGTTCACACTTTGATCATATCCCCTTCCATACCCAGTTTTTTTGCATTAGATCAATCTTCACACATTGCATGATTAGGATCTAATTAAACTGTGGGATGGGAAGTAGATGAGGTAGTACCTATTACCTGTTTATTATCAAACATTTGGGAGTTACTTCTGCGTTTGCTTTATGCCATGCTATGCTAGTAGACGTGGATTGGGTGAGTGATATCCATGACAGATGTGAGATTGTTAATTAATGGTTTATCTAAGGTGGCAACCTAACACACATCTGGGTGGATTGAGGCACCTGGTTATTCTAGGATTGCCTGTCTAGGCACCCGGGTAATCCAGGACTTGCCTGTTTTTCTTTTGGACTGCCACCCAGGCTCAAAGGGATCATGAGATTATTCATACTAGAAACTTCTGTGTGCAGCCACAAGCCATTATGGGCTCTGGCATAGTTGATTAAGTCGTGCGAACTCTTACAGGGTAGACTAGCAGATGTAGGGGAAAGTAGGTGTACCGGTCTATCCATCGTAAGGTGCTAGCGCTTCTGAAAGACTGTGTCTCGGTCATCCGTTTCTCAAACACCACGTAGTGCGAGAAATCCAACGGAGGCGATCGAGTCTTGTGGGGAAAAGTGCGCAAACCTCTGCAGAGTGTACAAACTAATCATGATTAGCCGTGTCCCCGGTTATGGACATCTTGAGTATCTAGTTCTTGGATTATCCTGTTGATCTCATCACGTTACTTTAAATGAATATTGTTGGGTTTAATGATGTTACTTAATTGGGATTGAGAATGTTGTCAACCATTCTCAATGTTCAACAACCACCATGATAGTTAATTAAAATGTATTCCTTTGAAGTAGGGAAAAATTGGCTTTTCGCAAAAACCTTATAACCATAGAGCTTTTCCACCAGCCAAATATGCATGTAGTGATAGTCTTTATTCATCATTCTCCATGGTGTGAATTTGCCAGTACATTCAATGTACTGACCCTCTGTGGCTGCAACGTCTCATGTTGCAGGATTATCTTACGACGAGTAAGTGATATGTTAGGGTTACGATTTCTACACTCAGCTTTGCCGTTGGTGTTGATGGGAATCCACAACCTTGTTACTTCCGCTATTTTGGATTTGAGGTAATAGTATTTACGTTACTTTTACATGTGATTTACCTCTGTTATAAATCCTCGAGTACAGTGTGTGTCAGCATACCGATCCAGGGATGACACTTAAGCACAGAGACTTGACCCATTCGGGTCGGGTCGCTACACGGGATTTGTCGGCACATTGGGCGGTCTTGCTAGTGTTGTTTTACCATTGTCGAAATGTCTTGTAACCGGGATTCCGAGACTGGTCGGGTTATTCCGGGAGAAGGAATATCCTTCGTTGATCGTGAGATCTTGTGATGGGCTAAGTTGGGACACCCCTGCAGGGTATAAACTTTCGAGAGCCGTGCCCGCGGTTATGAGTAGATGGTAATTTGTTAATATCCGGTTGTAGAGAACTTGACACTTGACTTAACTAAAACACATCGACCACGTGTGTAACCATGATGGTCTCTTTTCGATGAAGTTTGGGAAGTGAACACGGTTGGGTTATGTATGAACGTAAGTACTTCAGGATCACTTCTTGGTCACTTCTAGTTTTACACCATTGCATAGTTTCTCATCTCACTCTTGTACTTGTATGTTAGCGCTTGCTGCAACTCCACCTCAAAACCACATCCTACCCATAAGCCTAAATAGTCTTGATCTCATGGGTTTTGAGATTGCCGAGTCCTCGTGACTGACAAATACTACCAAAACAGTTGCAGGTGCCGATGATACCAGTGCAGGTGATGCCACCGAACTCAAGTGGGAGTTCGACGAAGACCTTGGCCGTTACTATGTTTCGTTTCCGGATGATCAGTAGTGGTGCCCAGTTGGGACGAACGGGTTTTAGCATTTGGGGTTGTCTTCTTTTCATTTGGATTCGTCCGTAGTCAGACTTTGTGTGTACTCTAAATGATGTATGAATTATTTGACCATTGTGTGACATGGTGATTATAAGCCAACTATTTACTTCCTTGTTCATTACAAGAAATTGCATGAAGATGACCCTTCTTGCGACAAACCAAAATGCGGTTATGCCTCCAAGTCGTGCTTCGACACGTGGGAGATATAGCCGCATCTTGGGCATTACAAGTTGGTAATCAGAGCCATCCCCGACTTAGGAGCCCCCTGCTTGATCGAATCGCTAACGTTGTTGAGTCTAGAACGAAAATGTTTTGAGTCTTAGGATTATATATATCGGAGAGTAGGATTCTTTTTACTCCTTAGCCCCCTTCATCGCTCTGGTGAGGTCTCCTGACGTAGATGTTTTGACTTTCCTCTCCTTATTTTCACTAAAAAAATTAGGATCATGCATGTATCTTGGGATCGTTCTGATATTATTGTGATAAGAAAATTGTTCTTGGTTCCTCCTGACATTTAGGGGTTGTGGCAGTATCCCGGGGAGTTGAGCTCCGAGGTGTTGTCGTCACAATTTTATTGTTGCAGTTATGGAATACCTGAGTTCGCGATATCAAAAATCTCTTCTATGCAGTTAGTGGTGAGATAACCTCGACGCCACCCAGTACTGGGGAGGGAGTTCGGGAGTATTGCCACAACTCAGATAATAGATGCTTTTCGATGGTTGAGGTACATGATTTCCATAGTTATCTTGGTTATGTGTTGACGGATGGATACAGTTGGAGTGTAGGGCTTGTTAGTTGTGTGATATATATTGTGCCTCCCTGTATCCCCAACACCAGATTGCATAACCAGAAAGTTTTGGGAGTTAATAGGTGGGAACTCAAGTAGCTCTTAGTTATTCTTTCGGCAAATAATTTGTATGGGATTGGGTAATCCTTACCACTTATTTGTTCCAGTCGTACCTTGTTTTTTCATTCATCAACCTTTATCTAAGTGGCTTCTCACCTTAATGGTCGTGTAATGTTAACTTTGGAATTCATTCATTCAATCTATGTTCGAATGTTTATTTTGAAGACTATATGTTGCAATTTCTATCTGTTGATTCAGCTTGTCTATCTGTCTATCCTGGTTTTAACGGATGTCACTGTCTTCAGGATGGCTCCTCCAACACATATGAATCCAGACTGAAATGATGGGGATCAGGCGAACCCTCCACCTCCGCCACCTCCTCCCCATCCGGAGGCATGGCAAGCTGTCATGGCGGCCATGAACGCCAATACTCAGATGCTTTTCCAACTCTTACAAGAGCGCAACCAAGGCCAAGGCAACCACGGGAATCAAGGTCAAGGGCAATTCAACAATCAGTCTTAGTTTGCTACCCTCAACCAGTTTCTTGTGAATCAGCCAAAGTCTTTCAGCAATTGTGCCGAGGCCATGGACACTTATGATTGGCTCGTGGACATCAGCAAGCATTTTGAATGTAGCAGTGTTAGGCCTGAGGACTATGCAAGTTCGCCTCTTTTGATCTCAAGGACGAAGCAGCTGATTGGTATCAGCAATACAAAGATTCCAAAGGGGCTCAACCGATTACCTAGACTGACTTCTGCCGGCATTTTAAAGCTCATCACATTCCAACTAATGTTTTCGTGAGCAAGCGTGAGGAATTCCGCAATCTCGAGCAAGGAAGAATGTCCGTGTATCAATACAACATCCAGTTTCAGAAACTTGCTCTCTTCCCAAGGCAAGACATTCTTGATGGAAAGAGCATGACCTATCACTTCTGGGGTGGCCTCAGAGAGGATCTGCAGTTAGCTCTCATTCTTGTTGAGCCTACTCAGTTCGATCAGTTCTATAACATGGCCCTCAAGCAAGAAGGTGCTCAGCTCAAGTGTGAGGCTTCAAAGAATAGAATCAGGGATGCAGTCCAGTCTTCTTCTTCCTCACAAGTGGAAGCTAAGCAACATAAGTTCTGGCTTCCTCCGCCTCCTCCATTTCGTCAGCCCTACCAGCAGAAGAACAAAGATGGACATGGATCTTCCCACCCACCCAACCGAGGCTATTAGAACAAGTCTCAGACTCATGCTCTGAGGACAGGTGGTCCTTCTCCTCCTTATCATCGTCCTCTCTCAGAGGTTACTTGCAACAAGTGTCAGCAGAAAGGTCACTATGCAAACAAGTGCTTCGACCAAAGGCGCCTTCTGTCTCCTCCTCCTGTGAGGTCTTCAAGCAGTGCGGTGGTCAAGCACAATCCCAAGTCTGCAAGGGTGAACATGATGAATGCAGCTCAAGTAGAGGATTCTTCATAAGTGATCATGGGTAATCTTCCAGTTAATGATATTCTTGCAAAAGTTTTATTTGATACTGGTGCATCTATTTCATTCATATCAAGGCCTTTTGCATCCATGCACAATTTGCATATTGTTGATCTGCCTAGGCCGATATTAGTTTCCACTCTGGGTTTGTTCATGAATACCAAAATGATGGTTCCGGATGTTGGCATCAAGATGGGCAACTATAAATTTCTGGCTTCTCCAATGGTTCTTGGCGACTATATATTGATCTAATTCTCGGCATGGATTGGCTTTCTCAGCACAAGACTTCCCTTGATTGTGCTGCCAGGGAGATTAAATTGACGCACTCTTTTGAGGATATGATCATCTATGCCACTTGTGATGAAACCATTCGGTTGTTCTCTCTCAATGAGAAGGGCGAGTTAGATGCTATTTCTCAAATCGCAGTTGTTTGTGAGTACCAAGATGTCTTTCCAGAAGAGCTTCTGGGTATGCCTCCTCACTGGCTAGTCGAGTTCGTTATCGATCTTGAGCCCGGTACTGAACCCGTTTGCATGCGTCCTTACAAGCTTGGACCAAAGGAGCTCAAAGAATTGAAGAAACAACTCGATGAACAAGAGGGTCTGGGTCTAATTAGACCGAGGTCATCTCCGTGGGGTTGTGGTGTTCTTTTGTCCAGAAAAGGATGGCATGGACCGACTTTGCGTCGACTACCGTCCATTGAACAAGAAGACAATCAAGAATAAGTACCCACTTCCCAGCATCAATGAGCTATTCGAGCAACTCAGAGCTGCAAACATGTTCTCCAAGCTTGACCTCCGTATGGGCTATCATCAGATTCACATTCTTGAAGAAGATATCCCTATGATAGCATTCAGAACAAGCTTTGGTTCTTATGAATATATTGTCATGTCTTTCGGCATTGTCAATGCCCCTCCAACATTCTCTCATATGATGAATTTCATCTTCAACCCCTACACAAATGAATTCGTACCGGTGTATCTCGATGATATCTTGGTGTTCTCCAAGAACAAGAAGGATCATTCCAAGCATTTGCGATTGGTGCTCCACAAGCTCATAGCTTATCAATTCTATGCAAAGTTCTCCAAATGTGAGTTTTGTCTTGATGAAGTTATTTACCTTGGTCACATCATCTCCGCCAAGGTCACTGTTGTTAATCCAGAGAAGGTTTCTACAATTGTCAACCGGGAACCTCCTCAAAATGTCAAGTAGCTCCGCAGTTTCCTTGGGCTTACAAGCTATTACCGAAGATTTGTTGAGATTTTCTCAAAGATTGCGAAGCCTCTTTCCAATCTCCTCCAGAAGAATGTCAAGTATTCCTGGTCTCCTGAGTGTGACATTGCTTTCAACACTCTAAAAGAGAGACTTGTCACAGCTCCTGCCTTAACTCCTCCTGATGAGTCCAAGCCATTCGAAGTTTTCCGTGATGCCTCGTTGCAAGGTCACGGTGCCGTGTTAATGCAAGAGAAGAAAGTTGTGGCCTATACTTCTCGTCAGTTGAAGCCAAACGAAAGGAACTACCCCACTCACGATCTTGAATTGGCAGCAGTTGTCCATGCATTAATAACATGGAGACATCTCTTGTTGGGAAGGAAAGTGGACATTTTCACCAATCACAAGAGCCTCAAGAATATCTACACTCAACCCAACATCAACCTCTGACAAACTCATTGGGTCGAAATGATTCAAGAGTAAAATCCAAGTATTGAATATACTCTAGGCAAGTCCAATGTGATTGGAGATGCTTTGAGCAGGAAGGCATATTGCAGTAGCTTAATTCTCAAGCCATTCCACCCGGATCTTTGTGAAGCTTTCCGCAAGCTCAAACTCCAAGTTGTTCCTCAAGGTTTTGTTGCCAACCTTCAAGTCACTTGAACATTGGAAGATCAAATTCGTGAGGCACAACTCCTTGATACCATGGTGAAGAAGGTGAAACAGGGTGTTGCCAAGAGCTTACCAACATACAAGTGCTATCGCATTGATGACAAGGACACCTTATTCTTCGAGGACCGGATTGTGGTTCCTAAAGGTGATCTATGGAAGGCCATAATGAAGGAAGCGCACAATTCTCTTCTTTCCATTCATCCAGGTAGTTCGAAGATGTACCATGACCCCAAGTAATCATATTGGTGGAATGACTGTGATGTCTGTCGAAGGGTGAAAGCAAAACATCAATGACTAGCTAGTCTACTCCAACCTCTTGCTACTCCGGAATGGAAGTTTGATCGTATCGAAATGGACTTTGTCACTGGATTTCCCAAGTCCAAGCGTGGGAATGATGCTATCTTCATTGTCATCGACAGGCTTACAAAAGTGGCTCATTTCCTTCCAATCAAAGAATCTATCATGACAGCTCAGTTGGCAGAGCTATACACCTCCAGAATTCTCTCGTTGCACAAAATTCCGAAATTGATCTCTTCAGACCGCAGAGGAATTTTCACCTCCATGTTCTGGGAGTCCTTCTAGAAGGCCATGGGCACCAACATTCGCTTCGGCACGGCTTTCCATCCTCAAACAAGTGGCCAAGTCGAGCGAGTCAATCAAATCCTCGAAGACATGCTCAGAGCTTGTGTCATGTCTTTCGGTATGAAGTGGGAAGATTGTCTCCCATATGCCGAGTTCTCCTACAACAACAACTTCCAAGCAAGTCCAGGCAAGGCCCCATTCGAAATTCTTTATGGCAAAAAGTGTCGTACTCCTCTAAATTGGTCCGAGACTAGTGAACGCCAACTTCTTGGCAATGACTTGATCACAGAAGCTGAAGAAATGTGTCAAGTAATCCGTGAAAATCTCAAAGCCGCGCAATCGTGCCAGAAGAGTTACTATGATAGCAAGCACCATGACTTGGTTTTCGAGATCGGAGACCATGTCTACCTCCGCGTCTCTCCAATGAAAGGCACTCAACGCTTCAGTATCAAAGGGAAGCTTGCCCCTAGATACGTGGGTCCTTTCAAGATCATTGGCAAAAGAGGTGACCTCGCCTATCAACTCGAGCTTCCACCCAAGTTCACAAATGTGCATGATGTGTTTCACGTGTCACAGCTTCGCAAGTGCTTCAAGACGCCTGAGCGCACTATCAACCTCGAAGAGATTGATCTCCAAGAAGACTTGTCTTATGATGAGCATCCCGTTGCCATTCTTGAAGAAACTGACCGCAAAACTCGCAACAAGTCATTCAAATTCCTGAAAGTTAAGTGGTCTCACCATTCCGACCGAGAAGCCACCTGGGAACGCGAGGATCACCTCCGTTCCGAATATCCGGAGTCCTTTCAGTCCTAGATCTCGGGTCGACATCCTCTAGTAGTGGTCGAGAGTTGTAACGCCCCGGATGTAACATTCCATAATTGTAACTCCAACTCTTGCCATTTCCGGCTATGTTATATGTTATATATCCTCCATGGTTGGGTTTTGTCCTCGTTTTTTTGCATTTTGTTCATTTCATGCATTTCATCTCATGTCATCATGTGCATCTCATTTGCATTTTTGTTCGTCTCACGCATGCGGTCATTTTCCCCGTTGTCCTTTTCAGAATCCGACACTCACGCATGTACCCGTTGCACCCCTCAAATCTTGTTTCGTGAGTGGGAGAAAAACATTCTCGGAATGGGCTGAGATTTGTTGAGTGGCCTTGCCGCAACTCCACCTCAAAACCACATCCTACCCATAAGCTTAAATAGTCTTGATCTCATGGGTTTTGAGATTGCGGAGTCCTCGTGACTCACAGATACTACCAAAACAGTTGCAAGTGTTGATGATACCAGTGCAGGTGATGCCACCGAACTCAAGTGAGAGTTCGACTAAGACTTTGGCCATTACTATATTTCGTTTCCGGATGATCAGTAGTGGTGCCCAGTTGGGATGATCGGGTTTTAGCATTTGGGGTTGTCTTCTTTTAATTTGGATTCGTCTGTAGTCGGACTTTGTGTGTACTCTGAATGATGTATGAATTATTTGACCATTGTGCGACGTGGCGATTGTAAGCCAACTATTTACTTCCTTGATCATTACATGGGATTGTGTGAAGATGACCCTTCTTGCGACAAAACCAAAATGCGGTTATGCCTCTAAGTCGTGCTTCTACACGTGGGAGATATAGCCACGTCTTGGACATTACAGTTTTTGAGGTTGCTCCAGAGCGAGTGGGTGAAGAGAGAGAGTAGAGAGGGGTCATGGGCGTCGCGCGTGTGAGCTTGCTCACTGGTGCACTAGGGAGGCCGGCGCTCGTGCGAACAAGGGCAGGAGGAGGGGGCTAACCAACTTCCATGCTGCAGACGCCGAGGCGCATCGTCGGGCGTGTGGGGGAGGGCCGAGGTGGCCAGAGGTGGTTAGCAGGGGGCTGCTACAGTGCTAGAGAGCACTGTAGCATGCTCCAGAGCATGCAAATGGACGGCGTGCCATTTTATATGCATGGTGAGCATGGCCATTGGTGTCTAGCTGCTCTAGGGGATAGTAAAGAATGGAGAGGGATCCTTGGATGCCCTGGTGGAGCTCTGGTGAGAGATGAGGGGTGAGAGAGAGGAGTGTTGTGGCTGTCCAAAGAGGTAAATGGGGATGTTTCACCCCTCAATCATTGAGCTGAGGCCATTTAAGAGTTACTGGAGGTAGAAGAGGACTAGGAGTAGCTGTGGTAAAAGTTTGAGCCCATGGAGAAGAGTGGAAGAGGTCAAAGTAGCTGTTTTGGTAAAATGGCAGAAAGTTTTTGTTGTTGGTTTGGGCAAGTAAATGAATTCCACTTGCCATGAGACTTAAGAGGATGAAATGCCACATAGCAATAGGGTGTTCCACCAATTTTGAGCTTATTTGGGAAAAGTTGCCAATGCAACTTTTGTAAACCCTAGAAATCAACATAAATGGGTTTTCCAAGATCTAGTAATGCAAAACCATTCCCCTTGATGCACCACTTGGTGTAAAGTCATCATCTGGGGTTGTGAGCATGTCCACAAAGTTTGGGGTCATTTCGAAGAAGTTGGCAATGTAAAGTTGTTCAAACTTGAATCTGGGCAGAGAGGGGTTTGGGGCACTTTTGTGATCCAAAACTATTTTGATTGAGTTGAAACTCTGCAAGGTCATCACATTATGCGTATGTGACTTGCTAGAATTTTGTTGATATTTTTAGAGAATATTTCCTTTGTAGATATTTCAAAATCTTGAAATATCCAGAAAGGGTTTTCCAGGGATTTGACCAATATTTTGAACATGACCATGTGTTGAAACTCTTATATATGGAAAATATATGTCCACTGAGTTTCCCTAAATTTTCTCAAATATTTTCGAAACAATAAAATAATTTTAACCAATTAAAGACCATTTGTGGCCTGAAGAAAAAGCCTTTTAATAAAATAGTAAAATAACTTTGAAAATAATATTTTTGTTGATTTGGAGAGTCCTATATCTAATAGGAGTCAAATATAATTTTTCAAAGATTTTTCACGCCCTTAATTAAGTACTTGTAGTTCAAGTCTCAATTCAGGGGTTTTGGAAAACCTAATTTAGAAAATACTTTTGGCAAAATTATTTTGTAAGAAAATACTATTCTATCCTATACACATGGCAAGATCATTGGGCAAAGTTTTGGATCAAGGGCATGGAGTATAAGAGTTGGAGGATTTATTTGATTTTAGAGCACTTGCAACCAACACACAAAAATCAAATCAAGCAAGGACCAAAACACTCAAAAGTTTTTGTCAAACCTTATTTTAGCATGATTATTAGCTTAGGTGTTGTCATATGAAAAACAGGATGTGACAGTCCGCCGCCCCCAACCCTGGATCCGAGGACCCCGCATCGATCCCTACCTCGCCGGAGTGCTAGTTTCACGAGACCTCATCGGAGCTCCCCCAGATCTGCACTGTGTCATTCAGGCGCTACCTCGAACTGTGGATCCAAATGAGAGGTTGCACTAAGCCATCTCTCTCGGCCTCGTCCACCTACACCACGTCGTCCCAGATCAGCATCAACCCTCCTACCAAACGGGCCTCCCCATTCGCTGCACGACATTGTCCCGCTTCCCGCCGTCCAGTTGGCCCATGGGCCCTAGGTGAGCACCCGACACGTATCCCCCGCTTGTTCGATATATTGCTATGTTGCACTCGCTCGTCCGTTTTTTTCACAAAGTCCCCGAAATAGATTATCATATATGCATGTTATGCTGCTTGTTACCTTGTGCATGTTCATCCTATGACAATGATTTATATATGCAAATTGATCTACACTTCGTGATCTTGATGATGGTGGCTGTTGCATTCATTTTAGGGTTGATCTTCAATATCATAACCTTCGGTGCAATAGTGCTTGCTGATATTACTGTTGAAAACTACTGATACTTACCATTTTGTCTTTTTAGATCTTTTTGTGTGGTTTTATTTTGAGCCACATGTCTACATGTTTTAGGAGCATAATCATGTCATATTTGCAATGGTATAACTCTCATGCCATGATTTGCCCTGTGATGACTAGCACAAGCTTGCAAAGTAGGGTACTTGCTATTACTGTTCTGCTAAGTCTGAATCTATTATATTTTCATGCCATGTTTACTTGATGCTACCATGTTATGCCTTTTGATGCCATGTTGATGCACTGTAGCATACTTGTTTCATGCCTCCAACATGCCATCATATTAACTCTGCTCATGCATAGGCCCAGTTTTTTACAAAGTCCTAAACTGTAACAGAACCTTGCATTTTGCATGGAGCATATTAAGTTAACCATGATGCTTAAGAACCTAATTAGTAAAGATAAATTGAATCATGTTATCTCTACTTTAAGTGCGTATCAATTTCGTGTCCATATGTTTCCTGTAGCATATTGTTTGCTTTCTTGCAATGTGCCTAGTTGTTGTTTTGGGCAGGTTGTTTCTTAAACTTGTTTCGTGTGTATGTGTTGAACCATTGGTCCGTTTTGAGCATGCTCTACATGAAACTTGCTTGGTTTTACATGTAGTTTCATCATGTCATGTTCCATCCATGATTTGAGTATGTGTGCTTGATGTTTGTACGCATTTTGCATCAATACTGTGTTTAACTTATTTTGCCCATATCTTTTAGACCGTAGGTCCAAATTAAATGAACTTTATGTAACTTGATTAGAAAAGCGTGTAGATCATCATGGTGCACTTTAACTTGCTTTTTAACAACTTTAACATAATGTGTTACTCAGATCTGGATCAATTTCGAAATTTGTATATGGGGAGCTTTCGGAATTCTTATATGTGGTTTCCGGCCTCATTTAAACTTGCTTTGATGTGAGGTCATTGTATGCATCATCTCTTGTCATGAGTAGCATCATGTACCCTTGTCATGGATGATACATGGATGAGCATCCTGCCATGTCCTTTGTTGTGTGTTTACAGTGTTGTTTGCTTCTTTCTAGTTGTGCTTCTTATCGATAGTTCCCGGTTTTGTTGCGACTGTGAGGATTTGTTCGACTTCATTGGTTCATCCACATCATGGACTCGATCTTCTTCCTAGCGGGGTTTCAGGCAAGTTGATCATTCCCTTGGATCTCACTACTATTTTTGCTATGCTAGTTGTCTTGATGCTATCGCTATGTCGCGGTACCTACCACTTGTTTATCAAGCCTCCCAAATTGTCATGTTAGCCTATAACCTTTTCCACTATCCCAGCAAACCGTTGTTTGGCTATGTTGCCACTTTGCTTAGCCACTCTTACAGTGTTACTAGCTGCACGTGCAGTTGCAGGTTGTTCCATGTTGGGACATGGATATGATGGATGTCTTGGGATATCACAATATCTCTTATTTAATTAATGCATCTATATACTTGATAATGTGTGGAAGGCTCGGCCTTTTGCCTAGTGTATTGTTCCACTCTTGCCACCCTAGTTTCCATCTTACCGGTGTTATGTTCCTTGAATTTTGCGTTCCTAACGCGGTTCGGGTTTATGGCCCCCCCCTTGACAGTTCGCTTTGGATAAAACTCTTCCAGCAAGGCACAACTTTGGTTTTACCATTTGTCTAATAACAACTAAAACTTGTATAGGGACCGGCTAGCACCCGAGAACTCTTAATTAACAACCTGGGCCAGTGTTCCTTATGATTGTTGGTCCAAACTAGAGCCATTTGCGGCACCACCTGGGGAAACTCGGGTTTTTGGCTTTCGTACGTTGTTTTCATCCGATCGTGGCCTGAGACGAGATATGTGCGGCTACGATCAGGGTGTCGGCACGTCTGGGGTTCTTGCTTGACTTGTTTTACCATTGTCGAAATGTCTTATGAATTGGGATTTTGAGCTTGATCAGGTTGTTCTGGGAGGAGGATATTCCTTCGTTGTTCGTAAGAGTTTGTGATGTACTAAGTTGGGACACCCCTACAGGGTTTAATCTTTCTAAAGCCTTGCCCGTGGTTATGTGGCGGATGGGTGTTTTTATTATTCAGTGTAGATAACTTGACACTAAACTCATTAAAATACACCAATCGCGTGTGTAACCATGATTGTCTCTTTTCGACGAAGTTCGGGAAGAGAACACGGTTAGTTTAGTTTGAACGTAAGTAGTTCAGGATCCCTTCTTGATCATTACTAGTTTGCGACCATTGCGTAGTTTCTCATCTTATTCTTGTACTCGTAAGTTAGCCACCATACAATGCTTAGTGCAGCTGCAACCTCACCACTTATCCATTTCATCCCCATTAAGTTTTCTTAGTCTTGGTACCCATGGTTATGGGATTGCTGAGTCCTCATGGCTGACAGTTTACTACAACAACAGTTGTAGGTACAGGTAATGCGATGTTAATGACGTGATAGCGATGTCTACTTGTTGTCGAGTTATTCTTCTGCCTCTTGTTCGATTGAGGGATAGGTTCCGGGTCGGTAGCCTGGGCTAGTAGGGTGGATGGCGTTCTTGTCTTTCGTTTGTTTTCATCCCTAGTCGGATGCCGCTCTTCTATATGATGGTTGATATCTATTGATGTATTCATTTGGCATTTGTATGCCCTTTTTTCTGTATCCCCATCTAATATGTAATGGTATGATGTAATGATACCTAGCTTGCAAAAGCGTCTTCAATATGCCCCTCTATCCTTGGTGAGACCTTTGAGTTCGTCTCGGATAGGTTCGCATATTGGGCATGGCAGACAAAGCCTTCGCAAAGAACTTCCATTTTGCACACAAGGAAGAGAGGGTATGTTTCGCGCGCTTACTCTTACGAAGCCTGGGCTTTCCCATTCACCCTTTCCTTAGGGGTCTGCTAGGGTTTTACGGGATCCAGCTCCGTCACCTCATCCCTAGATCCAATCTGCATATCTCGGGCTTCGTTGCCCTTTGTGAGATGTTTCTATGCTGCGAGGTCCATTTTCAATTGTGGAGAAAGTATTTCTTCCTTGTCCCCCAAACCAGGGAGACGGCATCATTGAAGTGGGAGGAGCCGATTTGTGTTGCATAGCTGAGAAAGGGTGCCCCATGGGGCCCCTGAAGAAGAACTCTAACGAGTGGACCTTGGAGTGGTTTTATATCGAAGACGTCCCCTTACTTGAGCCATCTTAGAGGGGTTTTCTCGAATACTCGGACACTCCTTTAAATAAGCGGTTTAATAGGCGGCCGAAAAACCCTTCTCAAGAAGGAAGTGCCAGAGTACAGCGTCTAGCCGCTAAGGTGAGGTTGCTAGCTCACAGCAATTTAACCATCATTAATGTGATGGCCGCCGCCATTATTCGATGTGTGCAACCTCTCCAACAAAGTATGCACCCCATGTGGCGCTATAATGGGATAAGCGATGCGACCCAATACAACCGGAAGGGGCCTGACAAAAAGGGAGCAATGGCGGATATACTGGCTGAACTCTTCAAGGGAGAGGAAGAAGAGTCTAGCCATCTAAGGGACAGGGACAGCTATTCCAGCTATAACCCCATTAAATGGGTAAGTTCAGCTTTCATTGGCATAGTTCGGACCTTACGTCTACTTCTACTGATCGGATCTTTCATTCTTTTGAACATAATTGGAGGCGCTAGGTTGAGGCCAGCTCGGTACACAAAAAAATTATATTGATCAGCTTTGCTAAAGAAGCTGCTATGTAGATCCAGGTACTAGATTTGGAGATGTATACCTAAATAACTGAACATAGTTCGGTTTAGCCGAACACGGCCTAGGAGGTGCTAGCCACCCGAAAATGTGAAAAAGGAAAGAAAAATATAACAAAGGAAAGGCAAATTGCGGTGACGACACCGGACTTAGCCATAGAATCACCGAAGCCGAGCTACATTCCATGGGTTTGCTTCAAGGCGATTGTCCGCTGGGTTGCGGAGATGATATGCTTCACCTGCTAGAACTTCATCGATTATGAAAGGACCCTCCCACTTGGGTGAGAGCTTATTCTTCTGCTTCTCAGGGAGACGTAGGAAGAGTTCGCCTACGTTGAATGTCTTCCCTCAAACTTCCATGCTCTTCTAGAGCGGGCCCGAGCTATGTCGCCCTCTCCTTCCAGGGTGTCCTGCCAATCTAACTCGACTTTTTTTCTTCATACATGCACACTCTAGGAGAGTCATGGATGAGGTCGCAGGGAAGGATTGCTTCTGCGCCATACACCATGACGAAAGGTGTGTATCCTATTGACCGATTAGGGGTAGTGCGCAGTACCCATAACACAGAGTCAAGCTCCTCCACCCAGTGGCAGTCGAATTCTTTGAAGGAGTGAACAGATGAGGCTTTATGCCGCTCATGATTAGTCTGTTGGCCCGTTCGACCTGTCCGTTGGTCTGTGGGTGGTATACAGAGGCATAATCCAGCTTGATGCCCATGTTAGTGCACCAGTATTTCACCTCCCGTGCTGTGAAATTGGATCCATTGTCCATTATTATACTGTAGGACACACCGTAATAGTGGACCACACTGGATATAAAGTCGATGACCGGTCCGAACTTAGTTGAAGTTACTGGTTTCGCTTCAATCCATTTCGTGAATTGTTCGACCATGAACAGCAGGTATTTCCACTTATTAGTCACCCATTTAAGTGCTCCGACCATGTCTAGCCCCCATACTACAAAATGCCAAGTAATCAATATTGTTTAGAGAGTCGTGGGGGGCATGTGGCTTTGATTTGCAAAAGGTTGGCATCCAATGTAGTGTTGTACAAGTGTTTGTGCGTCATCCCGAGAGGTGGGCCAGAAAAACCATGCTCAGAAGGCCTTGCTTTACAGGGCCTGAGCCGCCGCATGGTGGCTGCCCATGCCAGCATGTATTTCGGCAAAGAGTTGCTTCCCATCTTCTTCAGATATACATCTCTGGAGGACTCTGGTAGTGCTTTTCTTGTACAGTTTTCCCTCGTGGTCCTTATAGGCTTTAGATCGCTAGATTATGCGTCGTAGAAGATAGGAAAGAAAGGGCTCGGTCCATGGAGCGATGAACGCCATTACTTCATGAGCCGAAGGCATTTCTTTGACTGTCGAGCCCCCAATGATTTCTTCATGTGGCTTGATGTTAGGAGGGGCGATTTTTTCTGGTCCACTGGCTCCCATGTCCTTCCCTCGTCCTACCACACCATGGATTGCTTAAAAAGGCATTCCACAAAGGTGTTCTTAGGGACCGGGTTACGCTTGGCGCCCATGCGAGCGAGGACGTCCGCATCTTGATTGTTGTCTCTCAAGACGTGGTGAAATTCTAGCCCTTCGAATGGGGCGGATATCTTTAGGATGACATTTTGATATGCTGCCATCTTTTCATCTTTAGTGTAAAATTCGCCGTTGAATTGGGAGATGATGAGGTTTTAGTCTCCCCATACCTCAACCCATTGTACACCCATTGATGTCCCACGCATCAGCGAAAGGAGTGGCACATGAACATCGTGGTAGAGCCTCTCCACTTCTTCCACTTCTAGGTCGGAGACCACACGTAGTACTACAATATAACGATACAATGTGTGCCCCGGAGGGCCAGACCCGTCTAGTTGGAAGGTCTCTTACCATACACGTAAACAAATATCCAACCTATTATGTGCCTTCAATTAATATAGTAGAGTACTTAGGCACGTACATCATAATATCTCCGTGCATTACATGTGCAGCATTTAGTGGTAGTAAGACAAATGCCTATGTACCACGCAGGTTCATACTATTTATGCCTGGCTACTTCACTTACTTTGCTATGTTGCTCAGGTTCATACATCCCTGAGTACATGTCCGTCTCATAGTTCCAGTCCCACATGTTCTTCATAGATGCCATGATGCATAACGGTGGGCAACGGGAGTCCATATCATCACAACTTCTTAGTGTGGCTCCCCACGATGTAGACTCATCCAAGCTGAAGCGGCATAGATTAGGAATAGGGGCGTTCAAGATATGAAGCTGTCCGTGCACAATGAAAATGCACCCATTCTTCATGAACGAGAGGCCATCGGCATCATGCACGGAAGGTGGCATCGTTTTCACTATGGGGTAGCTGTCCCAATGAAAACCGAGTACTCTCCAAGTGTGTTCATCCACACCCATGTAGCATCACGGGGATCTAACATGCCACCGTCCATCTGGTACACCTGGCATCTCAAACCCGGATACATGGTGACGTGCATGGTTATGGTCCATGCAGTACATTAAGGTGACATAAGCAGAGGATACGAATTAAAATAAAATACTTTATGTTGATTATTTCTATGATAGGGAAGTGAAGCAATGAATATACCAGTTGTGGCACGGGCGACGACAAACAATTTGAGAGTGTTACCTGGGCCATGTACATTAATTAAAGTAGGAGTAGTTTTGTTTGATGGGTTTATGGACACCTAGCTAGTAATACACAAAATAGAAATTGTTAAGTCCTATATAGTTTATTAAGACTAGCATTATAAAGTTGTGTAGATGAATATCCCAATCAATAAAAAAGGAAAGAACTACTCCTGCTCCTGGAGTATAAAGAGACTTGTACTGAAATATTATAAGATGACATGGCAATAAGATAAAGATAGCTCTTGGCTCTACCACTCTTAGATCGGAGAGAATGGATTACCTAGGTAAATGATCACGGTCCGATCGTGATAGATCATGGCACCTTATTGCCCTTCAATGGTACCATGGGTAATGACTGCTAAGATAGTGCATCCCAACTGGGTGTCGTCAGCTACAAGGTTCCAAGTTAGACCAAATGCCCCATGCACATCGACGATCGGCGATCTGATTTTGATCGGGGGGTGACTTTTCCCTGCATAATCTGGCAAACAAGGCATAATTCATAGAAACTAGAAGAAAATCATTACATTTCGAAAACTTTTCATACAAATCAGACAAAATACATTACAATTTTCATACAAACTGGAGTAAAACCTACTCTAAACATCTTTTAAATCATCGCAGACATCCGCCCCCCATGTCTGGCCAAGAGCCTCGAGAACTGAAGCTCCGGCCATTGCCTTTGCCTTTTGTTGTTCCGACTCGGCGCTTTCCAGCTCCGCCTCCATAGCCTTCTCCTCCGGAGCTCCAGAAAGTGAGGATTTCCACCTCCACGTCACTGCCAATCAGATAATCAGCCCTAGATGTTGTGCCAAGCGAGCTTCGATTTGACGGGAGGGGGAAGCAGTGGACTTCTTGGGACCCGAGCGGCGGTGACCTTCTTGGGACCCAAGCGCCGGTGACCTTCTTGGGACCCAAGCGGTGGTGACCTATCATGCAGTACTTTTCCTCGCTACCGGCGGCGCTCGCACAGACGTGATGTCTTTGTAATCATGTAGGCAGAGCACGACCGGGGTTGAGCCGGCAATGCCCTTCTTCTGCCCCGGCGATAGTCCATCCAAGAGAGCTTTCGAGCATAAGGAGGCCATGGCGGGAGTGGTGCCGAGAAGAGAAAGGGACCACAGGACGATGACCATGGCCATGGCCGGGCTGAAGTTTATATAGCCGGCGAATGGCGATGAGTGGCGGCAGGTGGATGGACAGGTGACGTCGAAGTAGGTTCCTTGGCAACTGCATGTCATTAATGTGGGAGGCGCATAGACGATCGGCCCGACGTAGTGTCGTTTCAACGCAGAGCAGTCACGTGCACCGGGAAAGAGATGCTCTCTCGGCCGCCGCGCTCCTTCAAAGCCGGCTCCAGTGAGAGGTCGCCTCCACTCTAGCCGACTATTAATGCGGCACTGACGCTCTGGACAGTGCTCACTATTTCAGGCGGGAAGCGCGCACTGGCAAGGGAGGGGCTTTGGGTGGTCCAGGATGGTTAGACGCGGGCGTGGTGGTGCTATTGATGCTGTACCGTTTTAGGTGTAGTACTGGTCGTTTGCAAAACTACTCAATTATTGCACTTAGTTTCCTAAAAAATTGTGGTAAAGACATTAATTGCAATTCATGCATGCTTGACATGCAACAATTAAATGCACATTGTAATCTCAACATGTCATGGGGAGCTCTAAATTTGAATTTGAAACTTATAAAACGGAAAAACAAAACAAATAAACTGCAAGAGAGGTAGTATACCATAGGATGTGTCCCATACGAAACAAGTCCCCTGGTTTACCACCACAAAGATGCGGTTAAAAATGATCACCGCGTCTTCATACTCGTACGGAAAAAAATCGGCCACACACAGCATGGTCCACCTTTGACCGCCATGTGCAGGATGGATCGTGAAAGCAATCGCGATGTCGAACACCACAATGAGACTGTAATTTTTGTTGGCGCGTGACCTTATCGGGGCTTCATGGATTCCTATCTTCTTCAATCTCACTATGGCTCCATCGTAGCAATTCAGGCGATGGCCCATTGCATGGTTAATCCCAATGTTGGACAAAGGTTCTATGGGTATAGTGTCAGCATTGTAGATGCTATAGAAATTGATGTTGGTAACCTCTCATACATGTGCAAGCCAATCTCCATTGGCACCAAGCCTAACCTGTGAAACGATGGACTGCGGGGGAATTATGAAATAGACACGGAGTTAGTCTTTAGAATGCATTTACTACAAGACAAAACTCATCACTTACCTACTCATCAGACAAAGCCCGATTTCCCGTCAATGTCGGCATCTCAAGGGGTGTCAACTTGCAACTACGGCCACGCCGTGCTGGAGAGAACCCCCCAAGAAACATCCTCGTCCTCAAAGACGCATGGCAGACAAACTAGCATTGCCTTCTCCCACGCATATTAACACACCCTCTTAAAATATTTGGTGCAAGTACCACTGAGTCTTGCGGATGTGAGGAAGTGAGAGCCACTTACGATTTCTTCCAAAAGATCATCGTCCAAGGTCTGCCAACCATGACGAGGATGAGAATCGCCACCGCCTTTTGAATCCATGGCAATGGCAACAAACTGCCTTGTCCCTTGGGGAGCTGGTTTACACGAGAGAGAGATGGTAATTGCAATGCTTAGTCGCCTTGGAAAGGATGTTCTGCGAGAGCACACTAGTGCAGTTTATAATTGAGATTATAGGGAGCTGGAGGGCAGTTCATTGTACATCACGTTCGCATCCATCTACTAGCCCGGAATTAAAGCACCCACGACATTCACAGCGTTTTGGATTAGTTTGTTTTCCGGGTGGATAGACCAACGCGGACTAGCGGACCTCGTCACCCTTTTTTGAGCATGACTTCGGCAACTACGTGCGTGACATGTGCGCACGCAAATCTTGGGTGACCAAACTACGCGAGGTGGAGAGGTAGGCCGTTGAACTACAGCCTGCATGTTCTATCCATGTCATCCACACGCAACTTAAAGGCCAATTCGTACTCTGTTGGTGTACGTGGTGCCTATATTGTACTATACATTGTTTGGCACGAATGTTCCTTGGACCTCATGTTGCAACTGGCATACTCCACAGCTCGCTTCCCTTCTCCTTCCTCTTCCACCGCTCGGGGCACATCCGCGGTAAGCGACCGTTCAATCCTAATATATAATATCACAAAAAGATGGATGCATGACCACTAAAATTTCCTTTCTCTTATATTTGTGAAATACTACCTTTGTCTTGGTTTATTGGTCCCCTTCGTATTTAGTGTCCAATTTCGACTATAGATTTAGCTAACAAAATTTTGATGCATGTGACAAAAAATACACCATTGGAAACTATGCTCAAATACGAATCCAATGATATAAATTTTTATGACATGCATTAATATTTTGTTATTTAAATCTATGGTCAAAATTTGACATAGAGTAGGAAGGGGACCAATAAACTAGGATGGAGGTAGTAAATGTGGCATGAGACTCAAAGCCCTTTAAGTCTGACTATGATGGAAATCTATTTTTTAGATGAGCCCCTTAAACAAGAAAGGAGGAAGTATGTTGTTTTTAACAAACAAAAGGTGCTCGCCAAGCTTTCATTCATTCATCCTAAAAGTAGTTTACATTGAGGAGTAGTTCTAGATATCTCAAGTCCATGCATACCATGCAATAGTAGTAACTAGTAGTAAGTACATAACCTAAGCTAGACCACACTACTCGTTCTTGGAGATGGGTAAACGGCCGCATGCTACAACTCTAGCTCCTCCTACTTCTCCTATAGTTTGACGAACATCTCATTGATCCCCCACTCCCGCTGGCGGTGGAAGCGGCGGTTGGCCTCTATATTGGCCTCCGACTAGATGGGCTTGATGATGGCCTATTGTTCCACCACCCCCTCTGCTTGGGTCAACTCGGCCATGGCGAAGCATGTAGCAGGTGGCGCCGACTTCGCCTCGCCAGCGTCGTCCTCCTCCTCCTCGAGCTCCGTGTCGCCCGCATCATTGTTCTCCTCCTCCGGCTCCGCGTGCTCCTCCTCCTCCACCGCCTCCTCATGTGACTCTGGCTAGTCCAGACTCCGGAGGCAGGGCAGCTGCGATCCGGGCTTCGCGCTGCCTCCAGATCTCCAGAAGTAGTTCAAAGTGCCGCTCCAGTTGGAGCACGGCATATGTCGTTACCTTCTGTCGGGCCATAGCTATCAGGCGACCAGAGAAGAGGCGGCGGGGGGGGAGGAGGGAATGAATGCGGCTACTGTTTGGGTTTGTCGTCCGACTTAAATAAATGTGTTCCATCACGTGTACCCGCGTGTGCACAAATTGTACACATGCAGGTCTGTTTAGGGGGCGTCACGTAACTGGTATGTGTGTGAGATTCTGAGAGACAAAACGTGTGTGTGTGCCTCTACTCTTCGGACATGTACTCCACCTTTTGCCTCGGGATATAAGTATAATGGTAATACACTTTAGCTTGTGATTTACGTGGCCATATTAATGTGGTTGTGTAAAAAAATGTCACTTCCTGCTCTTGATTTGTGCTATATAATTATGAGAAGTTTGCTAACTAAAATAAAGTGGAATTTTTCCATGTTATATAAGTAAATTAAGGTGATTGTTTATCATACGGGTAAGGTTGGATGAAGGGTGGTCGGAACAAATGCTCCACCTAGAGCATATGTGTGAAATGGAGTCTTAGAGTGCATGCGTGCATGTGCGCGTGCGCACGCGCACGTGTGTGTGTGTGTATTTGTTTGTGTGTCTGTGTGAAACGGAGTCTTCGGTAGGGAAAGTAATTAAGTGTGTGTGGCTTCATCGTAGATGAGGGGATGTGTATGGCAGAGGCCTCCAGCGAGGGGGTGTGAGAGAGAAGAGGCTCGTAAAGACGGAATAGAAGGCGTGTGCATGTGAGAGGAGTGGACATTGAGATAACGTGTTTGTTCAAGAGACACCGAGGAAGGCTATTATCAATGGTACATGTAGGTGGGAATTAAACAAAGGGATAGTCTTATTGGTTTTAGGGATAGAGGGAAGGAGTAAGAGAGGGGGGTAGCTAGAAGGAGATAGTTAAGTGTGATTGTGTGTTTTATAGGAGAGACCCATCCACACGAAAGTCATGTGCATACAAGATGAGAAAGATTCGATGTTGGGTGAGGGTTGAGGGTGATTAACTACGTATGGAGACATATGAGACCTTGAATGTGCATGTGCGAGAGGTATATACGTATGGGTGGGATGTGTGTGTGTGTCTATGTGCGTGCACGCATGATCAAGATAAAAGAAAGGAGACATAAGTCATAAGATCAACGTGATGGGGAGATGGAACGGTATGACAGTATGCAGGCATGTGAGAGTGGAGGGAAGAAGGCCCGATGATTCACCATGTGTTTTTGTACTTAAGAGAGAGTGGCGTGGGTTGGAGCATGCATCTATGGCGAGCAGAGAGAGTGAGGCACACCGTGTGTGTAAAAGAGCTCAACCTATAGATGCATGTATAGAGAAACAAATATAGTGTGCGTGATAGGAAGCAAGAGTGTGTGTGAGAAAGAAAGGTTGATAGAGAAATAGATAGATAGAGACATAGAGATGCTAGCTAGAGGGACATTGGCTAGTTTGTGTGTTAGAGATACCAGTCGAGTGGTTCAGAGGGGTGAGTTATGCGTGTGAGAGAGAAAGATAAAAATATGGTGCATGACTACATGTATAGAGAAACAAATATAATGTGCATGATAGGAAGCAAGAGTGTGGGCAAGACAGAAGGTTGATGGAGAAATAGAGAAATAGAAAGATAGATATGCTAGCTAGAGGGAGATAGGCTAGTGTGTGTGTTAGAGATAAGAGTTGAGTGGATCGGAAGGCTGAGTTATGTGTGTGGGTGTGAGAGAGACAAAGAAAGAGTGCATGTGAGTGACATACAAACGAATATTAGTGAGAAATTAGATCCCAAGAGACGGAGTTTTGTGTTTGCGAAAGAGAAACATATTTCACAAGGAGAGTCTTAGTTAGAGATACATATCAGGGAACGTGAGATTTCCCTAGGGAAAGAGGGTGTGTATGAGCAGCATACAAGGGAATGGTGGAGAGATATGAGATCCTGGAAGATGAAGTTTGTGTTTGTGTAAGAGAGATGGATATTTAAGAGGGAGTGCCCTAGATACTGAGACATAGGGAGCACGAGACATCTCTGTGTGAGAGGGTGTGTGTGATTGGCATAAAGGGGAATATTAGAGAGAAATGAGATCCCGTGAGACGAAGTTTGTGTTTGTGTTAGAGAAAGAGATTTCATAGGTAGAATCATAGTCAGAGACATGTAGCAGAGGATGAGATATACTTATATAGAGAGATAGAGTGAAGGTTGAGGGAGAGAGTACCTTCACAGTGTTATGAAGATAAAATACTGTTGTCGACATACAAGTAGCATGAGAGATACCCGGGAGACGATGAAGGCGTATAGGTCTAGAGAGACATATAAGCATGAGTGATAGCTATATGAGATAATTGTCTAGATTAAAGGGGTTTCAAATATTTAAACTAGAGATCAGGACATCGATAATATCATAACGAAAATTGTCCTGTCAAACATGCATATTCATATGAATTTGGGGACACATGTAATGTTATTTAGTTTATCAATATTAGTGATCCATAGTTTTTTAATTAGAGACAATACATGGTTTATATGCAATTAATGTCTAAACGGGATAACACTACATGTTGCACGTGTCAAACCCATTATATGTGTTTGAGAAGTAAAAAACGCCTGAAACACGTATTAAATGGAGTCAGTTAGCAAGGAATGCATACATTGGATTTCAACATAAAGTGGTTTAAAATATTTGAAAATTCAAATTAAGATGGATTCCTCCTTAAGAATCTGAGATCATGCCATTTGTAAACCATATTTATGTATAAAGGGTGTTGTGCTTTTGAAAGTAGATATAAAAATGATGTATATAGATTTGTATTCGAAAACAAAATGGATGATGCCCGAAAAAAAAGAATACAAAATGGAACCGCATTGAGTTGGAATGGTAAACGTGCAATATTTTTCTACAAAAAATTTGAAGGAAGCGGCAAAATTCGCAGTAACCGTCCAAACCCAAAATCCGTGAGATGGAAATTACTGCCTATCCCTAACACGCAATGGCCTATTAGCTCCATTTGTATAGGTTTCGATTGGGGTAGGCTTGTAATTTCACTCAAACGTGACTTAATCGCCTCTGTCTGCCACCTCAATGGATTCATACATGGTGGGCGTCAAACCACAGTGTCTCCTCGGCCGAAATTTCCTCTCACCCCAATTCATACACGGTGGGCGCGAAAACAAAATCTCCTCGGCCAAAATTTCTGTCCAAAAATATTCGGTGTATGCGAGATTACTATCCTATCCCCAACCGACCAATATTTTTGTGATGTAGGAATTAAACGGGGGCTAAGTTTGTAAATTTCCACGCGTTTGAGACAAGCGCATCCTGAAGACATGGTTCCCCCTACCTACCTCTCTCCATTTCCCCATTCGTACTCTGTGGGAGACAAAACATCCTCTCCACCAGAGTCTCCTCCGTCCGCCAACCCATCCACTATCGTCCTCCTCCACCATGCCGGAGCTGATATGCCAACACCGTCGTGCATTACAAGTGATCGACCTCTCTCATCCATGGCTTCAGACCAAGATCCTTGCATCGCGTCATCTCACTTCATCCTCATCGTCGTCCATGAAGGAAATATGCCCAGAGGAAATGATAAAGTCGTTATTTTATACTTCCTTATATCATGATAAATGTTTATTATTCATGCTAGAATTGTATTAACCGAATACTTGGTATATGTGTGGATACATAGACAAAACACAGTGTCCCTAGTAAGCCTCTACCTGACTAGCTCGTTAATCAAAGATGGTTAAGTTTCCTAACCATAGACATGTTTTGTCATTTGATGAATGGGATCACATCATTAGGAGAATTATGTGATGGACAAGACCTATCAGTTCGCTTAGCATATTGATCGTTCAGTTTTATTGCTATTGCTTTCTTCATGTCATATACATATTCCTTTGACTATGAGATTATGCAACTCCCGGATACCAGAGGAATACCTTGTGTGCTATCAAACACCACAACGTAACTGGGTGATTATAAAGATGCTCTATAGGTATCTCCGAAGGTGTTTGTTGGGTTGGCATAGATCAAGATTAGGATTTGTCACTTCGAGTATTAGAGAGGTATCTCTGGGCCCTCTCGGTAATGCACATCATAATAAGCCTTGCATGCAATGTGACTAATGAGTTAGTTGGGGGATGATGTATTACAGAACGAGTAAAGAGACTTGCCGGTAACGAGATTGAACTAGGTATGAACATATCAACGATCGAATCTTGAGCAAGTAACATACCGTTGACAAAGGGAATACGTATGCTGTCATTATGGTATGACCGATAAAGATCTTCGTAGAATATGTGGGATCCAATATGAGCAGCCAGGTTCCGCTGTTGGTTATTGACTAGAGATGTGTCTCGGTCATGTCTACATAGTTCTCGAACCCATGGGGTCCACACGCTTAACGTTCAATGACAATTTTGTATTATATGAGTTATGCGATTTGGTGACTGGATGTTGTTCGGAGTCCCGGATGAGATCACAGACATGACAAGGAGTCTCAAAATGGTTGAGAGGTAAATATTCATATATTGTACGATGATATTCGGACACCGAAAGTGTTCTGGG
Organism: Triticum urartu; assembly: GCF_003073215.2. NCBI lineage: Eukaryota > Viridiplantae > Streptophyta > Magnoliopsida > Poales > Poaceae > Triticum > Triticum urartu. The sequence continues at coordinate 352,652,085 of NC_053025.1, forward strand.
GGTACCGGGTACATATCGGGTCACCGGAATGGGTTCCAGGCATCCTCCCGGCAACTACATGGGCCTAATGGGCCAAGAAGGGTCAGACCAGCCCCTAGGGGACTGGTGCACCCCATCTAGGCCAAAATAAGGGGGAAGGAAAGAGGGTGAGAGAGAAAGGAGGGGAGCAATTTGGCCTCCCCCTTCCTTCTCTCCTCCCTCCTCCTTCCTTCCCCCTCCGGATGAATATGGAAGGGGGGAGGCCGAATTGTGAGGCGCCCATTACTCCTACTTGGGGCGCCCCCTTGGATGCCTCTCCTCCCCTCCAACCTATATATATGAAGGTGGGGCACCTCTAGAACAAACAACATTGATTCCTAGCCGTGTGCGGTGCCCCCTCCATGGTTTACACCTCCAGTCATATTCACGTAGTGCTTAGGCGAAGCCCTACGCGGATCACTTCACCATCACTGTCACCATGCTGTCGTGCTGACAAAACTCTCCCTCGACATTTTGCTGGATCAAGTGTTCGAGGGACGTCATCAAGCTGAATGTGTGCAGAACTCGGAGGTGTCGTACGTTCAATGCTTAATCGGTCAGAACGAGGAGAAGTTCGACTACATAAACCGTGTTGTCAAATGCTTCCGCTTTCGGTCTATGAGGGTACGTGGACACACTCTCCCCCTCTCATTTCTATGCATCTCCTAGATAGATCTTGCATGAGTGTAGGAATTTTTTTCAAATTTCATGCTACATTCCCCAACAGTCCACCGTGCCGAGGCCGCTCATATGACCGTCTCGTCCATCGTGCCGAGATATTTCCCTCGCTGCCACCGTCTTCCCTCCTATATCTACTTCCATGCCAACGACATCCATTACTACTATAGCACTCTCAATGTCTCAACAGATCCTTACATGGCGCCACACCAGAGGTGGTACTCTTTCGTATCTGCTCAAGTTATTTATCTTAGTAAGAAAATAGATCGCCACTGGTTTACTGTGATTTCTTTTCCATCACTTCGAATCTTACTTGTCAGTTGAAACCAAACATTGGTTGCGAAGTGGCCTTTGTCTTGTTTGCACCTTTAGATCCTCCATGGCACGCTCACCACTATACTCGCAATGTTTATGGCTTTCCCCTTGTATATTCCACATTATCTTAAATGATAGTCGACTGAATTTCAGTTTGGCGTAAGTCCATTTTTGAGAGTTCGCGGGAGTTTGCCGGAGGGAAGGAAGGGGCTTGCCGAAGGGCTGCCCCATTATCTATCTTAGGTTTTGGGTGGGGACAGTGGTTGTGGCCGGCGGTCGTCGCGCTATGGTGGGACTTCATCGTAGGCAAAACTCTACGCTGGTGTGGGGTGGGGGTGGGGTTGTCTAGGGGGATGGCCGGGGCGGCGAAAGACCGAAGGTGGTGGGTGGTCCAAGGGAGCGTGGATCCAGTAGTTCAGATGGCGGCCCGTGCAGTGGTATGTAGGGGAAGAATAAGGGGCGATGAGGAAGAAGGGTTAGGAGACGTACGATCTTCATCCAACCGCCTAAAATGGTCAGCTAACCCAAAGGACGAAAGTCAGGCGACTTGCATGTAGACATTCCCATCATATTCAGTACCATCATCGTAGGTGCTTCGGGACGTGCTAGCACTGCTCCTCAACCCATCAAGCTAAACAATATGCCACTCATAATTCCGAAGTTAGTTGCTCAAATACGAATCTGATATGATGCTGATATTAATAAAAAGAGAATGTTTAATTGGTCAGGTAATGTTCCTACTTTACTTTCGAAAAAGCACGTGCACCACATATAGAGGGATGGCGGGAGTTGCATTCTTTATGCTCTCTGGTTCATCATGTGTGGGCAATGAACATTTTATTATCCAAAATCTACTTTCTCTTCTTCAGCATTTTCCTCTTCTGTTCTTCTTTAATAAGTACTCTCTCCATTCCTAAATATAATTCTTTGTAGAGATTCCTCCATTGACTACATATGGAGCTAAATGAGTGAATCGATACTCTAAAATGAACCTATATACATCCGTATGTGATCCATAGTGGTATCTCTACAAATACTTATATTTAGGAACAGAGCGACTATAATAGTAGCACAGTATGTTCCTTGTATGCGACTATACTCCACACATATCGAGGCATGACTTGGGGCATAAGACCATATTGCTTTGGTCGCAAGAGTGGTTGTCTCTTTGTGCATCTCATGTACTGAAAAGATAGAATACGAGCTTTGGCTTACACTCGCCACAATGTCACACAATTATCATCAAATAATACATTCTTTCAAGAGGAAGAGCAGGGTCCGACTACGGACGAAACACAAACGATAAAAGAGACAGCCACCCAAGCAAGGCCCCAACCGACCCAACTAGGCGCTAAAACTGATCGTCCGGATAGGTGATGTAGAAACGCCCACGGTCCCGTCAAACTCCCACTTGACCTCAGTGGCATCTCATGTGTTTGACTCAATGGTACCTGAAACTGTGTTTGTAGTAATTTGTGAGCCACGGGGACTTAGCAATCATATCACCCACGATGTCAAAACTAACAAAACTTAAGATGGGAATGGCATGGTTAAGTGGTGAGGTTGCAGCAAACACGAAGCATTTGTAAGGTGGCTAACTTACCAATACAAGAATTAGATGACAAAATACGCATACAGTCGCAAACTAGTAATGATCAAGAAGTGATCATGAGCTACTTTCGTTCAAACATAACCCCATCATGTTCTCTTCTCGAACTTCATCAAAAAGAGATGATCATGGTTACACACATGGTTGGTGTATCTTAATGGAATCTGGTGTCAAGTTCTCTAAAACCGGATATTAAAAACTCTGATCCGCCACATAACCACGGGCACGGCTTTCGAAAGATCAAACCCTGCATGGGTGTCCCAACTTAGTCCATCACAAACTGCCACGATCCACGGAGGAAACACCTCCTTCCGGGACAACCCAATCCCAGGTGAAGGGGTGGCACTACAAGTGGCTCTGTTTTGGACCAACACTCATGAGGAGCACTCGCCCAGGTTGTTGATTAAGAATCCTCAGGTTAGTTACTCCCTATGAAAATTTTAGTTGTTATTGGGCAAATGGTAAAACCAAAGTTGGGCCTTGTTGGAAGAGTTTTATTCAAAGCGAACTGTCAAGGGGGGCCCATAGACACTGACCGTGTTAGGAACGCAAAATCAAGGAACATAAGACTGGTATGATGGAAACTAAGGAGGCAAGAGTGGAACAAAACACCAAATAAAAGGCCAAGCCTTCCACCCTTTACCAAGTATATAGCCACATTAATTAAGTAAGAGATATTGTGATATCACATGATATCCATGCCCCAACATGGAACAACCTGCAGTGCACCTGCAACTAGCAATGCTCTAAGAGGGTCTGAGCAAGCGGTAACATAGCCAAACAATAGTTTGCTTGGAAGATGGGTTAGAGGCTTTTCATGGCAATTTAGGAGGCTTGATAAACAGGTGGTAGGTAGCAGGACATAGCGATAGCAACGAACAACTAGCAAGCAAAGATTGTACTGATATCGGGGGTAATGATCATCTTGCCTGAAATGTTCACAGTGGTATGGAATCATCTCTCCTTATGAACATACTCAACAGGCTCCTCGGACTTGAACTCGTCGTCCGGTACTACCCAAAGAAGGAACAAGCATACAATAAACAACCAATCATGGCATGGCAAGAATATGTTCTACATGCAAAGGGAATGAAATGATGAAGACAAGGAAGATATGAGAAAAATCTTGGGAATCCAAGCATGCCACTGGAAATATTGCAAGATTTCATGTGAAATCAATATAAAGATCATCACAAATGGATGCACGGAACTCAAACACTGAGGAATATGATATGCAATGCAGAACTGTCAAAAATAGCAACATGCCAACTTGGATGCATCATATCAATATGCAATAGGGCTTTAACATGAAAATACATGGCATGGAAGTGAATTACATGACAAACAGTACAAAACATGATTAGTGAACTATTTTTAAAACTCACTAGATCATCACCAAAGCAGCATGGCAAACTGACAAATGACAACAGTTTACAAACTTTGTGAAATACTGATCATGGCAAAACAGATTCAGGTAGCAATGTTTAGGACTAGTAAACAATATGCTATAGGAACATGTTATGGCAAATAATCACATGGAATGCTAGTACTGAATGCACTTAACAAAACTCCCTCACTAAACATGTTCCAGAAACACATAGGTAAGATGATAGCATCAATACAAAATGGCAAGTTAGGTGGCAAGATTTAGACTTAGCAAAATAAACATGCCATGGCAAAATAGATTCATGTAGGCATGTTTGCAAGCTTGTGGCACTCCCTACAAAGCATATCATGGCATGAAAGTAAAACTAGTAGTAAGATGGCATGAAATTGATCATATGAAAATTACATAAATTCATATAAACATGAAAAAATGACATATGTCGTAATGAACATGTTTCCAAACTTGCTCAAATGATGAAATGGATGCCACCATTGGATTAGCTGGATTTTTCTAATGCAAAATGATATATAATATGCATATGTTACTTTAGAATAACGCTCACAAATGCATTTACCAAAAATACTGCCAGAAAAGGAAAAAGATAGAAATGGAAAATAACCAGATTTGGAATGTCCTGATCTGGACTTTCCCGAAGTGGAAATTGGGCTCTTTCCAGAAATGGAAATCGCTGGAAATAAAAGATTAAAGGAAAAGAAATAGAAAAGAGGGGTGTGTGTGTGGGTGTGTACGACAGTGGGGCCCTATTGACAGTGACACAGACCTCCTGCATGTGTGCATGGGTGAGTAACCAGTGGGCCAAGAGCTCGATTTGAGAGCGTGAAGGGGCACATCTCGTTTCAAATGGGGAGGGGCCCGGTCGTGGAAATCACCATGCACGCGCAACAAACTTCCGGCGTTGACGGCAAGCAAACAAAATGACTTCTGTGGCAGAAGAGCACCGGCGGGGGTGTGGATGTGGCATGCGAGTGCGGGAATGAGTGACTACTGAAGGTGCACATGTGGGTGCTCGAGCACGAGCTCAAGCTCACCTCGGGCACGGCAAGGTTAGGCATGCAGAGACGAAAAGCGCACGGCAAGCAATGGTGAGGAACTGCAGGGGTGCATGCGCATGGTGAGGCACAACAGGGATCCGGAGCGGGGACGCACGGGCACGCTACAACAAGTACATCAACTACACAACAACAACAGCAGCAACAACAACAACAACATAATGCAGTTTTTTGCCAGGGAACCGATAACACGACGAAGGCATGAGCCTAGCAACTTCTACAGGGATCATTCAGCGACAAGAAAGATCAGGCGCAAAGCGGGAGTTACCTAGCTCACCTAGGACATGAAGAAGTGGCTAGTAACACAATGGAGATGATGCGATGAAGCGCTAAACTTGTCGGTCTTCGGGTCCGGGAAGAAGAGGAAGAAGACAGGTCAGGGTAGTCGATCCAGAAGCCGTAGTGGTGCGTGCGTGGTGCCAGAGGACGAAGAGGAACTTGGCGGTCTTCTCCATGGTGTCCAAGGTGGTCGGAGGCGCGACGAGGGTTATCCCTAGCTCGAGCTGAAGCTCGCTCTGGTCATGGCGGGCAGGGTGACAACGTATGTGTGGAGGCTCACCAAGGTGGCGGTGAGGCATGGAGAGGAAAGGGATCGGTCAAGGAGGAACCCTAGGGAACCGGGGACATGTTTATAGAGTGTGGGGTGGCACCGCGGCCGTCAAATCATCGAGGCGGCGAATGTGGCTCCTCTGGATGGTCCGCCGTACAGGTAGAGGATGAGCCTCTCGCGCATATGCTGGATGGGCTGCTGCTGCGTGGGCTTTTGGTTCAGGTGGGCTATGGCTGGAAGAGAAACACAGGAAGGCCCAGGGCGCTTGCTAGGCGAGGCCCTTTTCCTTATTCTTCCATTATGTGCTTTCTAAATCACTATTATAGTGAAGCAAAAGGCCAGGGAGGTAGGAGATGAATTTTGGCAGATATAATAATATCCTCATGCTCCATTTGAAAAAATTGGTTTGGCAATTTTCAGAGATAGAAAAACAAAACAAGTTTGAATTATATTAAAACTTGAGACATTTTTGAACCTAACCAAAACAACTTCAAATGAGATGTAATTTGGCAGAGAGGTATAAGACATGATGATTGAATTTTGAGGCAAAGATGAACATTAATGGGGGAGGGAAAATAATGCCACTTGCAAAACATGAAAGAAGAAGGAAGGGAGAGGTGAGGGTGGATGACTTGAGAGAGAGATAGCAAGGGTTGATGCACACACAACATAACAGCCACACATTACATGAGGATGAGTGCAATGCACATGATGCTCACGGCAACAACATGAATGACCAAATGCAATATGACAAGGGTAAGCATGGAAATGTAATAAATAAAGCAACAAAACAATACAAAAGAAGTCACAAAAGAAGGACCCCCATGTAATTAGATGAGGATCAAGTTGGATATATTACCAAATTGGGAAGTGTTACAAATGGGGTGTTGCAACTCTCCTCCACTACAAAAGGATCTCATCCCGAGATCTAGGAAAGAAAGAAATCGGGAAACTCGGAACGGAGATGATCCTCATGTTCCCAAATTGCTTCTCGGTCGGAATGGTGAGACCACTTGACTTTAAGGACCTTGATCGACATGTTGCGAGTTTTGTGATTGGTTTCTTCAAGAATTGCAATGGAATGTTCATGATAAGTGGAGTCTTCTTAGAGGTCAATCTCTTCGAAGTCGATAGTACGCTCGGGCGTCTTAAAGCATTTGCGAAGTTGTGACACGTGAAACACATCATGCACATTAGAAAAGTTGGAGTGGAGTTCGAGTTGGTAGGCGCCAACTGCGACATTGGCAACGCCCTACGACACATACCTCTGTGCCTGACCAGCCATGCGCGCTCCTAGCTCAGCAGCCTCCCACCAAACTCAATCCAAAAGTGGTCAGACTTCCAGCATTTCTTCCTAAATAATTTTGATGGAACATATCACCGCCCAAAAACGGAGCCGACCTCCACAACATCATTTAAGAGGAGAAAGAATCAATCCATGACTACATAGCACGGTATCTCAAAAAGAAGAACACTTTGTCAAACATATCTGACGAAACAGCCATAGAGGCATTCGTGAGCGCAGTATAAGGGGTCAAGGTACCTCTAAGGGCTGTTTTGTAAATTACCAAAACCACCCAGGGATTAGTTGAAGTTTCACTACCCCATTGCACCATGAGCGGTACGAGCACACGAAATAGATGTTCATTTGAAGAGTTTAGAGCTAGCACATGCAAATTTACCTGGAACGGCGGGGTAATACCGTATATAGGCATATATCATGGACACTCATGGAAGAAACTTGGCTCAAGCTTTTTGGATGCACAAGCAGTATTCCCACTTAGTTCGGAATTTTTGGGTAGCAAAAAGATTATAAACAATCACCACATGTCGGCGGATCCATAAGATTAGAACTTCTATGCAAATATACATAAACATAACTCATTACATTGTCTTCCTTATCCAACTTCAACTTATTTGATCAAGTTTGAAAATAATTAATGTGTATTCACTTGAGGCCTTGTATGCACCACTTAACTTGTTGTGGAGCTCCTCCTTATCCTTGAGTGACATTTCATGAGCAACAATTCTACCAATGACTTCTGTGTGCTTGAGATCTTTGTAAGGTAGTAATCTCATATTGGTATGGTCGCAAGAGTGGTTGTATTTTTGCACATCTCATGTACTGAAAAGATAGAATACGAGCTTTGGCTTACACTCACCACAATATCACACAATTATCATCAAATAATACAATCTTTCAAGAGGAAGAGCAGGGTCTGACTACGGACGAAACATAAACGATAAAAGAGACAGCCACCCAAGCTAGGCCCCGACCGACCCAACTAGGCGCTACAACTGATCGTCCGGATAGGTGACATAGAAACGCCCACGGTCCACGTCAAACTCCCACTGGACCTGAGTGGCATCTCCTGTGTCTGACTCAATGGTACCTGCAACTGTGTATGAAGTAGTTTGTGAGCCACGGGGACTCAGCAACCATATCACCCACGGTGTCAAAACTAACAAAGCTTAAGATGGGAATGGCGTGGTTAAGTGGTGAGGTTGCAGCAACCACAGAGCATTTGTAAGGCGGCTAACTTACCAATACAAGAATTAGATGAGAAGCTACACATATAGTCGCAAACTAGTAATGATCAAGAAGTGATCCTGAGCTACTTACGTTCAAACATAACCCCATCGTGTTCTCTTCTCGAACTTCGTCGAAAAGAGACAATCACGGTTACACACATGGTTGGTGTATTTTAATTGAATCTGGTGTCAAGTTCTCTACAACCGGATATTAAAAACTCCCATCTCCCACATAACCGCGAGCACGGTTTTCGAAAGATCAAACCCTGCAGGGCTGTCCTAACTTAGTCCATCACAAACTGTCACGATCCACAGAGGAAAACCCTCCTTCCAGGACAACCCGATCAAGCTTGGAATCCTGGTTCACAACACATTTTGACAACGGTAAAACATAACTAACAAGATCTCCCGACATGCCGACACCCTGATAGTAGTCGCGCGTATCTCGTCTGAGGCCACGTTTGGATGAACACTACATACAGCAACCAAAAATCCCAGGTGATGGAGTGGCACTGCAAGTGGCTCTGTTTTGGACCAACACTCATGAGGAGCACTCGCCTGGGTTTCTGATTAAGAATCCATGGGTTAGTTACTCTCTATGCAAATTTTAGTTGTTATTAGGCAAATGGTAAAACCAAAGTTGCGCCTTGCTGTAAGAGTTTTATTCAAAGCGAACTATCAAGGGGGCCCATAAACCTAACCATGTTAGGAACGCAAAATCAAGGAACATAACACCGGTATGATGGAAACTAAGGAGGCAAGAGCGGAAAAAAACACCAAGTTAAAGGCCAAGCCTTCCACCCTTTACCAAGTATAGACACATTAATTAAATAAGAGATATTGTGATATCCCATGATATCCATGCCCCAACATGGAACAACCTACAGTGCACCTACAACAAGCAACGCTATAAGAGGGGCTAAGCAAGCGATAACATAGCCAAACAACAGTTTGCTAGGAAGGTGGGTTAGAGGCTTTTCATGGCAATTTATGAGGCTTGATAAATAGGTGGTAGGTAGCGCGACATAGCTATAGCAACAAACAACTAGCAAGCAAAGATAGTACTGATATTGAGGGTAATGATCATCATGCCTGAAATGTTCTCAGTGGTATCGAATCCTCGCTCCTCGTGAACGTACTCAACAGGGTCCTCGGACTCGAACTCGTCGCCCGGTACTACCCAAAGAAAGAACAAGCATACAATAAACAACCGATCATGGCTTGACAAGAATATGTTCTACATGCAAAGTGAAAGAAACGATGAAGACATGGAAGATGTGTGCAAAATCTTGGGAATCCAAGCATGTCACTAGAAAGATTGCAAGATTTCGGTTGAAATCAATATAAAGATCATCACAAATGGATGCACGGAACTCAAACGGTGAGGAATATGATATGCAATGCAAAACTGTCAAAAACAGCAACATGCCAAATTGGATGCATCATATCTATATGCAACAGGGCTTTAACATGAAAATAAACGGCATGGAAGTGAATGACATGACAAACACTACAAAACATGATTAGTGAACTATTTCTAAAACTCACTAGTTCATCACCAAAGCATAATGGCAAACTGACAAATGATAATAGTTTATAGACTTTGTGGCATACTGATCATGGCAAAACAGATTCAGGTAGCAATGTTTAGGACTAGTAAACAATATGCTACAGGAACATGTTATGTCAAACAATCGCATGGAATGCTAGTACTAAAAGCACTTAACAAAACTCCCTCACTAAACATGTTCCAGAAATACATAGATAAGATGATAGCATCAATGCAAAATGGCAACTTATGTGGGCAGATATAGACTTAGCAAAATAAACATGGCATGGTAAAACAGATTCATGTAGGCATATTTCCAAGCTTGTGGCACTCACTAAAAAGCATATCATGGCATGAAAATAAAAATAGTAGTAAGATTCCATGTTCGTGCTCCTACTCATGTCATGAAATTGCTCATATGAAAATTACATAAATTCATATAAAAATGACAAAATGGCATATGCTGTAAAAATAACATGTTTCAAAATTTGCTCAAATGATGAAATGGATGCCACCGTTGGATTAGCTAGATTTTTCTAATGCAAAATGATATATAATATGCATATGTTACTGTAGAATAATGCTCAAAATGCATTCGCAAAAATACTACCAGAAAAGGAAGAAGACAAAAATGGAAAATAACCAGATTTGGAATATCCAGATCTGGACTTTCCCGAAGTGCAAACTGGGCCCTTTCCCGAAATGGAAATCGCTGGAAATAGAAGACTAAAGGAACAAAATAGAAAAGAGGGGTAGTGTATGTGTGTGTGTACGACAGTGGGGCCCTATTGACAGTGACACAGACCTCCTCCATGTGTGCGTGCATGAGTAACCAGTGGGCTAAGAGCCCAATTTGTGAGCACGAAGGGGCACGTCTCATTTTAAATGGGGAGGGGCCCGGTCCTGGAAATCACCATGCATGCGCAACAAAGTTCAGGCGTTGATGGTAAGCAAAGAAAATGACTTCTGTGGTAGAAGAGCACCTGCGGTGGTGTGGGAGTGGCATGCGTGTGCGGGAACAAGCGGCTACTGAAGGTGCACACGTGGGCGCTCGAGCACGAGCTCAAGTTCGCCGCGGGCACGGCGAGGTTAGGCATGCAAAGAAGAAAAGCGCACGACAAGCAGCGGCAAGGCACTGCGGGGGTGCGTGTGCGTGGTGAGGCATAAAAGGGATCCGGAGCGGGGAAGCACGGCCGCGCTACAGCAAGTACAACAACAACAACAACAACATCAACAAAATCTAGACTTTGTCGGAGCACCGAGAACAAGACGAAGGCATGAGCCTAGGAACTTCTACAGGGATCATTCAGCGACAAGAAAGATCAGGCGCAAAGAGAGAGTTACCTAGCTCAGCTAGGACATGAAGAAGTGACTAGTAAGGCAACAGAGACGGTGCAAGGAAGCACCGAACTTGCCGGTCTTTGGGTCCGGGAAGAAGAGGAAGAAGACGTGTCGGGGTAGTCGATCCAGAGGCCGTAGATGTGCGTGCGTGGTGGCAGGGAACGAAGAGGAACTTAGCGGTCTTCTCCACAGCGGCCGAGGTGGTCGGAGGCGCAGCTTGGGGCTATCCCGAGCTCGAGCAGAAGCTCGCTCAGGTCATGGCGGGCATGGCGACAGCGTGTGCGTGGAGGCTCACCTAGGCGGCGGCGAGGTAGGGAGAGGAAAGTGATCGGTAAAGGTGGAACCCTAGGGCACCGGAGACATGTTTATAGAGCGTGGGGATGCACTGCGGCCGTCAAATCATCGAGGCGGCCTACGTGGCTTCTCTGGATGGTCCGTCGTCCAAGTAGAGGATGAGCCTCTGGAGCGTAGGAGGCAACTGCTGCTGCGTGGGCTTTTGGTTCAGGTGGGCTACATCTGGAAGAGCAACACAGGAAGGCCTAGGGCACTGGCTAGGCGAGGCCCTTTTCCTAATCTTCAATTATGTGCTTTCAAATCACAATTATTGAAAAGCAAAAGGCCAGGGAGGTAGGAGATGAATTTTGGCAGATATAAGAATATCCTCATGCTCCTGGAATTATGCTCTATTTGAAAAAAATGGTTTGGGCTTTTTTAAAGGTAGAAAAACAAAACAAGTTTGAATTATATTAAAACTTGAGGCATTTTTGAACCTAACCAAAACAACTACAAATGAGATGAAATTTGGCAGAGAGGTATAGGACATGATGATTGAATCTTGAGGCAAAGATGAACATTAATGGGGGAGGGAAAATAATGCCACTTGCAAAACATGAAAGAAGAAGGAAGGGAGAGGTGAGGGTGCATGGATTGAGAGAGAGATAGCAAGGGCTGATGCACACACAACATAGTAGCTACACATAACATGAGGATGAGTGCAATGCACGTGATGCTCACGGCACCAACATGAATGACCAAATTCAATATGACAAGGATAAGCATGGAAATGTAATAAATAAAGCAACAAAACAAAACAAAAGAAGCCACAAAAGAAGGACCCACATGTAATTAGATGAGGATCAAGTTGGATATATTGCCAAATTGGGAAGTGTTACAAATGGGGCGTTATAACTCCCCTCCACTACAAAAGGATCTCATCCCGAGATCTAGAAAAGAAAGAAATCGGGATACTCGGAACGGAGAAGATCCTCACGTTACCAAGTTGCTTCACTGTCGGAATGGTGAGATCACTTGACTTTAAGGAACTTGATCGACATGTTGCGAGTTTTGTGATTGGTTTCTTCAAGAATGGCAATGAGATGCTCATGATAAGAGAAGTCTTCTTGGAGGTCAATCTCTTCGAAATCAACAGTATGCTCGGGCGTCTTGAAGCATTTGCCAAGTTGTGACCCGTGAAACACATCGTGCACATTAGAGAAGTTGGAATGGAGTTCGAGTTGGTAGGCGCCAATTGCGGCATTGGCAACGCCCTATGGCACATACCTATGTGCCTGAATAGCCATGCGCGCTCCTAGCTCAGCGGCCTCCCACCAAACTCAATCCAAAAGTGGTCACACTTCTAGCATTTCTTCATGAATAATTTTGATGGAACATATCACCGCCCAAAAACGCAGCCGACCTCCACAACATCATATAAGAGGAGAAAGAATCAATCCATGACAACATAGCACGGTAGCTCAAAAACAAGAACACTTTGTCAGACATCTCTAACGAAACAGCCATAGAGGCATTCGTGAGCATAGTATAAGCGGTCAATTTACCACTAAGGGCTGTTTTGTTAATTACCAAAACCACCCGGGGATTAGTTGCAGTTTCACTACCCCATAGCTCCATGAGTGGTACGAGCACACGAAATAGATGTTCATTTGAAGAATTTAGAGCTAGCACATGCAAATTTACCTGGAACGGCGGGGTGATACCGTATATAGGCATATATGGTGGGCACTCATGGAAGAAACTTGGCTCGTGCTTTTTGGATGCACAAGCAGTATTGTGACATCCCAAAATTCTAATTTTTGGAATGTTATATTAAATAAAAAATTGTGATTGTTTGTTTGTTTGTTGTGTGATTGATGGTGTGAAATTGAGTGGAAATTGATTTTTTTTAAGTTGAATGAGATGTAATAAAGGGACTTTCCCAAAACTTTCATCTTGCATTTTTCTTGATTTCCATGAATTCAAAGTCATGTCATCCCAAGACCCTAGAGTGAAGATAATATGACTTCTTCCATTTGAAGAAATAAAAAGGGGTTTGAAAATGATTTGAAATCCATTTGAAATATTTCAAATTTAGAAACTATAAGCAACTCAATGAGTTCATGAGGGAAGATAAAATGACTTCTTCAAATTCAAAGAAAGAGAGTTGGAAGTTTCAATGGAATAATTTGGAAGTCACTTTGAAGTTATTTGAAATTCCAAATTCAAATCCAATTGGGAGTTATTTGGGTTTATATTCAAATTATTTTTCTCCTAAAAATAAATAAACGGAAATAAGGGTAAAATGATTCCCTTCAATAGAAAATTAGGAGAAAATAAATTTGATATCATTTTGCTATTTTAAAAAATTATCTTTTGATTTTAAATGCAATAGACGCATTGTTTGACTTTTATGAATTCTTATGGACTTTACTTGAACTTGAAAAATAGTTCACCTTATTCTTGGTATTTTTCTGAACATTTTGGTATATAATATGCCTATGTAAATATTTTACTTATTTTCCTCTGTTGTGGTTTTCTGTTTTGTTAAAAAAAACAGAAACACACACACAGAGTGCCTGGACCGAAACAGAGTTCAGCCCAGGAGCGCCCCACCGGCCCATGGCCAGTTTTGGCCCATGGCCTGCTCCATCGCCCGAAGGGGCTTCGCGCCGATCGACCGCCCTCGCCACTCGCTCGGTCGCCCCACCCACACCCACTGATTGGTGGGCCCCACTTGCCAGCTCGTCCCCAACCTCCCGCACCGCACGGGATATACATCCGCCCTGCAACCACCGGCGAAGCCCCTCGGATAGGGCTTATCCGCAGCACCTGCACGCCCTCCCCTCGCCTATAAATTCCCATGACTCCCCTCTGCCGATCCCGCCGTCTCGCATCTACCCACGCCGCTTGTAGCCGCCTCCTTGTCATTTTGCATCTCACCGAAGCCGAGGTCTTCGACGGTCCATTCCATCATCAGTGAGCACACCCTGACCTCCATTTCTTCGTCAATCGAGTTGCCCCGTCCAACATCTTGTTGACATGGTTTTGGCCCATAGATCCCGTGGGAACAACCCCCCGGAGCAAGCCTGACCTCGCCGAAGTGAGTGGAGCGCCGCTTCCCTTCCTTCGCCTATCTGGGCGCCGCCGACGCCCCGCAGCACCAGCACCCGAACTCCCTGGACATGCCGCATCTTCCGGTGGCCTCCGCTATCGCCGGAACTCGCCGGAGTCGCCGCCCCGATGCGTCGCGCCCTCCCCGTAGCTTGGAGCCGCCGCCTTCGCCTCGCCTCGTCCTGACCACCCCGACCGCTGCCGACCCCGCCACCGGATCTCCCACGCCGCACCGAACCCCGCCGCCTCCTTCCCCGTCGTCGAGGAGCACCGGAGTCGCCGCCCTATCACCGGCCAACGCCAGCGCCGGCTCCCCTGTACATCATCATCGCCTCTGTAAGACGATCGCTCCCTTCCCTATTCGATTTTTATCTCCTATTAGATCGGTTAACCGCGGTTTAGTAAACCGATCGGTTTAGTTAAACCAATCTCTATTTTTTAGTTATTTTTTTAGCCGCAGTAGTTGTTTTAGTTATTTAGTGGCCGTTCGCCATTTAGCCTAAGCTGCGAACACTGCCAGCCAGCCAGTATCCGCCACGTGGTCAGGGGCCTGTTTGCAGTTATTTCTTTTTCTGTTTAGTCCCCGAGTTTTACAGATTAGTCCCTGTACTTCGGATAGCCACAACTGTTTAACCGTATATCCAAACTCGATGAAACCAGCGGCAAATTCTTCGTTATGTTTAGATGTATCCATTGGTTCCATTTTTGTAAACTTTTTTAGATTTAAATTTGAATTTATTCAGATTTGAATTCAAACTTCAAATGGCCATATCTCCTAAACTGTAGCTCCGATTGATGTGATTCTTTTTGCATCGTGTCACCGTAGCCAAACCCTATCACTTGGACCAATCTCGTGGCATTTTTTCACACATTAGGATCTGACCATGCTAGTTTTACTATTATGCTGTGTATGCACTTTAGTACACATCACATCTTTGCACCCTATGTCACATGTTGTTTTGCACTTAGGATATTTCCATGCTAGTTAACTATGTTGAATGTTCATTTGGTTTTTCTGAGACTTTGTGCTTTGCATGTTCTTATTGGTTCTCTGAAATGATTGCTTATGTGAGTGCAATGTTTGACTTTAAATATTTTTCATCGGAGAGTGACGAATAGTTCTATTAAGTAAAATTCTGAGAGCAATATAATCTTCATCAACTATTACCAGGCAAGTTCACATTTGACCATACTTTTAATTACCTATGTTTTTTTATCTACACTTAGTCCGTTGTATTAGGAATGCATGGTAGGAAAAATTATGCAGGTTGGATACGTTTTTACCTAGTAGTTCGTTGAGGTAGGTTTGAACCATATACCTTTGTCACCACTCCGTAAGTTTAATTTTGCCTCGCCAATGTAGACGTGGATTGGGAAGTGTTCATTGTGAGAGATGAGTGACAATGTAGTAAGTAGGACCAAGATAACTTAATGAACTACCTGGGTGGAGGTTTGTTTTGAATGGTGGTGAAGTACAGTGGGAGCGTGCATGGGAAATCCATGGTGGTGCACCACTAGTGGTCCGTTCGCCCAAGCTCAAAGAGATCAATCGTATTCTCATGTCTAGAAGCGTATGTGTGTAGCCACAAGCCAATATGGGCTTTGGCTTAGCTGATTAGTTAGCATGACCCCTTTTGGGATGGGCTAGCAGATGTAGAATGAGTAGGTGTACCGACCTATCCGTGGGTTAAGGGGGAATACTTTCGAAAAACTATGTCTCGGTCATCCTGTTCTCAAACGCCGGGCAGTGCGAGAACTTCAAGGGAGGCAATCGAGTCTTGTGGGGAAAATTGCACAAACCTCTCCAGAGTGTTAAAACCTAATCGATTAGTCGTGTCCTTTGTTACAGAAAACTTGAGCATCTAGTAGTGGAAATGCTGGGAGATCTCTTCACTCTTACTTAAACAGTTGGGATTTAAATGAAACTTTGTGAATGGATTGAGTTGGGTTTACCAACTCATCCTATGTTATACATTAGTGGTAGAATAATATCTTTTATTCTAGGGAAAAACTATCTTTATGCAAAAACTAAACTTAGAGCTTTCCACCAGCCAAATTGCATGTACAAATAGGTTCAGTATTCCTATGATGTGACTTGCTAGTACATTCAATGTACTGACCTACAGGGCTGCAACGTCTTATGTTGCAGGAATTTCTACGATGAGTAAGAGTTACGTTGTAGGGTTACAGTCTACACTCAACTTGCCGTTGGCATTGATGGGACTCCACACCCGTTCGTTTGTTTCCGCTGAGACTTATGAGGTATATATCAATTTTATGTTATTTATGCATGTGATTGCACTTTGATATATACATTGATGTACTGTGTGCCCAGCATACCGATCTAGGGATGGCACAGATACACAGAGGCTTGACCGTTTGAGGTCGGGTCGCTAGAAGTATTCCCGCTTAGTACATAATCACCACATGTTGGCGGATCCATAATAATGGAACTTCTATGCAAATATACCCAAACATAACTCATTACATTGTGTTCCCTATCCAACTTCAACTTATTTGATCAAGTTTGAAAATAATTAATGGGCATTCACTTGAGGCTTTGTATGCACCACTTTATTTGTTATGGAGCTCCTCCTTATCCTTGAGTGACATTTCATGAGCAGCAATCCTACCAGTGACTTCCGTGGGCTTGAGATCTATGTAAGCTAGTAATCTCATTTGCGATGAGAGCAAGCCTCGAATACATTTCAGTGCTTCGTTCATCGTCCTTCATCTTCAACTTGTCAAGTTGACTTTGAAGCACATCCAACTTGGATTCCTTGATGGACTCAGTACCTTTGTACATATCAACAAAAGTATCCCCAATTTCCTTTGCATTCTCGAGGCGGATAATCTAATTGAACTACTCGGGGCACAAACCATTGAAGAAAATGTCACAAGCTTGAGCATTGTATTGCAACATCTTCTATTCTTCTGCAGTTTTGTGACGCCCGGATAATTAAGCTATAGTGATCCCCGCTAATGATGCCACGTCACTTCGGTTACTGTGGATAAACTCGCGTTAGTTCGAAACCTAGATTGAATTTCAAATGTAAAATAAAGGCAAACAATAAAAGTTTTCTAATATTAAAACTAAATGTTTGGGTGGATACAAATAAATCATCGATAATTATGATGGAGAAACCACATTTTTATAAAAGGTTTAAATGCACTTAAGTAACTAAAACAGTAGGTAAAACAATTAAAAAAAATGCGTTTTGGGTTTTATAAAATACTATACTATTTTGTTCAGGGATAAAACCTTTTGTGGTAGTAGTTATAATTGTAACTCTATTTTAGGTAGGGTTTCACTTTTTGTAAAACTATAAAATATAAAACAGTAAAAGAAATATAAATAAAAAGTGAAGAAACAAACTAAATAAAAAAAGAAATGAAATGAAAAAAAAGAAAGAAAGAAAGAAAAAGAGAGAGAACCCCCGGCCCAACTGGGCCATGTCCCAGCCAGGCCGGCCCAGCTCCCCCTTGGCCCAACCGGCCTCCCTTATCCACCCACAGCAGGAAACCCTAACCCCCGAGTCTCCCCACTTCCCCCACGACCTCCCCCCCTTCTAGATCGCGCCCCCGCACACCTCGACCCAGCAGGCTCGCCTTTGCGCCCCATCCCCGACCTCCCCGTCGCCGGATCCCTTTCCCAGCCGGCTCCTCGCCATCCATGCCACGTTCGCCGCTGCTCACCGTGGCCCCGGCGAGCACGGCCGCGCCCGTGGACTGTGCCTTTGCACTGCAACTTCTTCGCGTGCTCGCGCCGCGCCTGCAGCACCACCGGTCGTTGCCGTCATCGACATGCCCCGCCGAAACTCGCCACCACCCCTTGTGCCGCTATGTCCTCCTCGTCGCCCCGTGCTGAGGCCGTCGACCCCGTGCCACAACCCCTCAAGCCCTCTGCTTTACCTCGTGCCTGCTGGACCGTCCGGCCACTGGACCTCGACGGCAGGGTTCCTCCGGCCTCCCCAAGCTCTCCTCTGCAACGATGTGAACATCCAGCTCCCCCTGGCCTCTTCCCTCTCTTCCACGTCCCCCGTAGACGCCTGGCCGACGAGGCCGTGCCTCTTCCGCTGCTCGCCGCCGACATGGTGGTCGATTTCGACCGTCCCCGCGCCTACGGTTTGTCCTAGTGAGTGCGCGGCGAGGCCCTCGGCCGGTCCGTGCCAACCGCCACTCCAACGGTCGTCGGAGGCGAGTGCACGGCCGTCGCCATTGCGCTCCGCCTCGCCGTCGTTTCCCTGCTGATGTGGAACATCATTAACCCCAAATCACCCCTGGTGCCACTGACCTATGGGCCCACTAGCTAATTAGATTATTTCATAGCTAAATAAGTCTGTTAAATAACGGTTCAATTAAAATATGACACCAACAGTGGGGTCCCACCTAGCTAATTAATTTAGCTAACTAATTTAGATTAACATCAGAGGATGACAGATGGTCCCCAACCGGTCAGACTTGACTAGTCAACGTTGACCAAGTCAACTGCTGACTGGACCCTCTGGCCCACATGTCAGCCTCTGCTGATAGGCTGGTTAACCAAGTCAACTGGGCCCACTGTCAGCCTTTTACTGAATAGCTGGGTACAATTCTGGGCACCCCTAGCATTTTATTCTTTTAATTTCGAATTAAATTAAATCCAGAAATTAGAAAAAAAAACATTTAAAACTTTGAAAATTAATATAAAATAATCCGTAACTCGGATGAAAATACTTTCTACATGAAAGTTGCTCAGAACGACGAGACAAATCCAGATAAGCAGCCCGTTCGTCCCCCACGCATCCCTAGCATAGCGAACACGCAACTTTCCCCCTCCGGTTCATTTGTCCGAAAACGCGAAACACCGGGGATATTTTCCCAGATGTTTCCCCCCTTCACCGGTATCACCTCGTACCGCGTCAGGTCACCCATAGCACAGCGTAATGCCGCATTTTGCTTTTTGTTACATTGATTGCTCTGTTATTTATTGTGTTCCCCCTCCGTTACATCTTTCCGGTAGACCCCGAGACTGCCGGAGACCCCCAGTACGACTACGGTGTTGATGACCCCTCTCTCTTGCCAGAGCAACCAGGTAAGCCCCCCCTTTGATCACTAGATATCGCCTACTCTTCTCTATACTGCTTGCATTAGAGTAGTATAGCATGTTACTGCTTTCCGTTAATCCTATCCTGATGCATAGCCTGTCCTTGCTACTACTGTTGCCACCTTTACCTGCAATCCTAATGCTTAGTATAGGATGCTAGTTTATCATCAGTGGCCCTACATTCTTGTCCGTCTGCCATGCTATACAATCGGGCCGTGATCACTTCGGGAGGTGATCACGGGCATATGTTATATACTTTATACTGTTACATTACTTATGATACTGTTCGGAGATGGGAGCTGAAGGGGCAGGTGGTTCCATCCAGGTAGTGGTGGGCCTGGGTTCCCGACGGCCCCCGACTGTTACTTTGTGGCGGAGCGACAGGGCAGGTTGAGACCACCTAGGAGAGAGGTGGGCCTGGCCCTGGTCGGCGTCCGTGGTTACTTCAGAATAACACGCTTAACGAGATCTTGGTATTTGATCTGAGTCTGGCTACTGGCCTATACGCAGTAACCATCTACGCGGGGATAGTTATGGGCACTCGACGTCGTGCTATCAGCCGAAGCCTTCGTGATGTCAGCGACTGAGTGGCGCGCACCGGATTGGACCGTAAGCCTGCTCTTGTATTAAGGGGGCTAGTTCTACTTCCGACCGCGTACGCAACGTGCAGGTGTGCAATGGGCGATGGGCCCAGACCCCTGCGCCATAGGATTTAGACCGGCGTGCTGACCTCTCTGTTGTGCCTAGGTAGGGCTGCGACGTGTTGATCTTCCGAGGTCGGGCATGACCCAGGAAAGTGTGTCCAGCCAAATGGGATCGAGCATGTTGGGATATGTGGTGCACCCCTGCAGGGAAGCTAATCTATTCGAATAGCCGTGATCTTCGGTAACAGGACGACTTGGAGTTGTACCTTGACCTTATGACAACTAGAACTGGATACTTAATAAAACACACCCTTCAAAGTGCCAGATACAATCGGTGATCGCTCTCTCACAAGGCGACGAGGGGAGGATCATCGGTTAGGATTATGTTATACGATGCTACTTGATGCTACTTGGTGAACTTACCATCTACTCTCTCCTACATGCTGCAAGATGGAGGTGGCCAGAAGCGTAGTCTTCGACAGGATTAGTTATCCCCCTCTTATTCTGGCATTCTGCAGTTCAGTCCACATATGATACCCTTATTCCATTTGATACCCATGCATACGTAGTGTAGCTCCTTGCTTGCGAGTACTTTGGATGAGTACTCACGGTTGCTTTCTCCCCCTTTTTCCCCCTTTCCTTTCTTTCTGGTTGTCGCAACCTGATGCTGGAGTCCAGGAGCCAGACGCCACTGTTGATGACGGCTACTACTACTCGGGAGGTGCCTACTACTACGTGCAGCCCGCTTACGGCGACCAGGAGTAATTTAGGAGGATCCCAGGCAGGAGGCCTGCGCCTCTTTCGATCTATATCCCAGTTTGTGTTAGCCTTCTTAAGGCAACTTCTTTAACTTATGTCTGTACTCAGATATTGTTGCTTCCGCTGACTCGTCTATGATCGAGCTCTTGTATTCGAGCCTTCGAGGCCCCTGGCTTGTAATATGATGCTTGTATGACTTATTTTATTTGTAGAGTTGTGTTGTGATATCTTCCCGTGAGTCCCTGATCTTGATCGTACACGTTTGCATGTATGATTAGTGTACGATTGAATCGGGGGCGTCACAAGTTTCTTAATGATCCATTTCTTTACCATCCTCAAGGAATTCACCTTGGAAGCCTAATCCCTGGGGTTATGACCAACAATATGCATTTTAATCTTATGTTTCCAACTAGCAAAGTTTGTACCATCAAAATATGGACCTCTACAGTGATAGTTTCCCTTACTAGATGCCATAACTCCTAGGTTGTGAAACCAATGCAATGGAGACCAAAGCTCTGATACCACTTGTAGGATCAAAAGTATGTCTAGATGGGGTGATTAAACTACTTGACCAAATAAGAATATAACATTTTGCCAATTTTAGTTGTGGGCAGATTTTAGCAAATCTAACAAGTCAAGTATCACCCTACACATGCAATTCTAAGAGTATAGCAGATGCAAGTAACACATTGTACATGTAAGTAAAGGAGGGTTTGGAGATTTCAAACGCAATGAGGAAACAGTAATTGTTTCCATGGTTCTGATAGGTGGTGTCATCATACGTCCATGTTGATGGAGACTTCAACCCACGGGGTAATGGTTGCGTGAGTCCACGGAGGGCACCACCCACGAAGGTTCCACAAAGATGCAACCTTGTCTATTCCACCATGGCTTTCATCCATGAAGTACTAGCCTCACTCGTGTAGATCTTCACAAAGTAGGTGTCTCCTTGCCCTTACAAACTCCTTGGTTCAACTCCACATGATATTGGAGGCTCCCAAGTGACACCTAACCAATCTAGGAGACACCACTCACCAAAAGGTAATAGATGTTGTGTTGGTTATGAACTCCTTGCTCTTGTACTTCAAACGATTGTCTCCTCAACACACAATCTCTGTCACGCATATTTCGTTTGGGGAGGAGAAGGATTGGAGTGAAAGCAACTTAAAGAGGCTAGAAATCAGGGTTCAAATGGTAGGAATGAAATCTTTTGATCTCAACACATGAGTAGGTGGTTCTCTCTTAGAAAATGAATGGTGGGAGTGGTGTTTCATTTTGGTGGATCTGTTAGAGAGTAAGTGGTGGTGGAGGGGTATAAATAGGTAGCACCAAAATTCCAACCGTTACAACCTTTTGACCCAACTTGGTGGCACCGATATGATAATCTCGGTGAGTCCGACAAGTGCAAAATACTTGACCATTAGGCGTTTTGCTAAGACCAATTGTACCAGCTCGGTGGGACCGAAGTGCAATGGCTAGGTCAATACCTAGTTTCAGTAATTCTAATCGGATTCATCTCGGTGATTCTGAAATGAAGCAAGTTCATTAAAGAAGCTTGGAAAGGACGTCTCAGTGGGACCGAGAACTATTTCAGTAAGACTGAATTGTTAGTGATTTGGCTGTGGCAATGGAATAGTCATGTCGGTGGGTCTGGAGTACGTTATATCGATGGCACCAAAATGAAGAATTAGGTTTTGGACAGATGTGTTTTGGGAAAGTGATGGAGGGTTTTTGGAGCAATATCACTAAGCACTTGAGCAGCAACCTCGTCATGAATACCTCATCCCATTTTAAAAGTATTGGCTTTCCTAAGGGACTCAATGTTACCTTGGATCACTAATCCAAAATGGTAGAGTCTTGGGGTAGCGAATTATTGTTCTTGACATTTTGAGGGGTCCACATCCATTATTCCTTGACATGCCAATCATTTATCTTTTTGGAAATCTGTCATCAATGTTCATTAGATCAGTGACATATATGTTGTTATTAATTACCAAAACCACCCGGGGATTAGTAGCACTTTCACTACCCCATCGCTCCATGAGCGGTGCGAGCACACAAAACAGATATTCATTTGAAAGGTTTAGAGG
This sequence comes from Triticum urartu, assembly GCF_003073215.2. Classification (NCBI taxonomy): domain Eukaryota; kingdom Viridiplantae; phylum Streptophyta; class Magnoliopsida; order Poales; family Poaceae; genus Triticum; species Triticum urartu. The sequence continues at coordinate 352,675,100 of NC_053025.1, forward strand.
TAGCACATGCAAATTTACTTGGAATGGTGGGGCAATACCATATATAGGCAGAAATGGTGGACACTCATGGAAGAAACTTGGCTCAAGCATTTTGGATGCACAAGTTATATTCCCGCTTAGTACAAAATTTTGGGTAGCAAAATATTATAAACAATCACCACATGTTGGAGGATCCATAACAATGGAACTTCTATGCAAATATACACAAACATAACTCATTACGTTTTCTTCCCTGTCCAACTTCAACTTATTTGATCAAGTTTGAAAATAATTAATGGGTATTCACAATCATAAATTATGTCCAAGATAATATATTTTATGAGAAATGCCTCTTCCGTATACTATTCTTTCATGAATTGCTTGTATGACCAATGTTGTGATTATCAAATTTCAATAGATTTTACTTTACAAACCTAATGTGAAACTATCACTAAGCTATGGAACAGATATAATTTCAGATTTATGATATTCAATTCACTCTTAGGATATAAGTGTGACACATGAGTGAATGACAAGCTACTCCAAAAGATATAGGTGAAGAACAAAGAGTAGCTAATTAAATAGGTAGCTATGTAATGACTCTCTCCAACTAAAAACTTTTAGATCTAGGGATTGTATCAAAAATCACACAAAACAAAAAATAAAAGGACACTCCCAGAATAACACATATGATGTGAACAAATAAAGACTTAGGCTCCACCAAAACTAATTGATAGTTGATGATGAAGAGAGGTGGGATGCCTATCGGGACCTCCCCAAGCATAGATGCCTGAGACTTCTTGGATTATTAACTTGGGTAGCCTTGGGCATCCCCAAGCTTGAGCTCCTGTGTCTCCTTAATTCCTATCATATTATGGCTTTCCCTGAGTCTTAAAAACTTCCTCCACACAAAACTAAGAACTTGTGAAATAGGTTAGTATAAACAAATTCAAACCGTTAACATTCTCTACTGTAGAAAATTACTAAATTTATAACTAAACATTGCATAAAAAATTTCTATGCATATTAATACTCCTATCCACTAATAGAAACATTAAACAAGCAAACATGTGCAAACAATGCAACTATGAGAGCAATTTGTCTAAACAGAATAGTCCATAAATGATGAATACAAACTTATACTTCTTTAAATCCGAAATTTACCATGTGAAAGAGAACTCATGCATGCTTACTGCGTAAAAGTTTCAAGATTTTTTCATGTTCAGACTATTCAGGAATTTTCAAGACATAAAAGAAAACTTCCTGTTTTCCAACAACAACCCATAAACTTGCTAACTGATTATGATAAAAGTTGTACTTGACAATTTAATCGAAATAAAAAGCTTGATTATGAATAATAGGAAGTAAATATAAATAAAATTAAATGATCCTCCTAGCAAGACACGTATTATGTCATGAAAGAAATATACTTCCGAGTGAGGTATACCGATAGATTGAAGATGATAGAGGGGTTGCCTTCCAGGGCATCCCCAAGCTTAGATGCTTGAGTCTTCCTTGAGTATTACTTTGGGGTGCCTTGGGCATCCCCAAGCTTAGGTTCTTGCAACTCCTTATTCTCCTTCTATCATAATCTCACCCAAAAGTTGAAAACTTCAAATCGCACCAAGCTTAATGAAACTATGTGAGATGCGTTAGTATAATAAAAATCAGGACATTTACATTTATGGACCTAATTTGTGCCCACTCTCAGATTTACCCGTAACTTTTTTATGTGCTCAAATTTGCCCCTAAAATGATTTCAGGTCACGAGAATGCCCTTCCAGATGGTCAAAGTTGGTTGACCGAAATATTGAAAATTCATAACAAATTCATATGAACTCAACAAAATGCAAAGAATATATCAAAATGTTCAGAAAGTATCACCTATACATGCATGTCATTTACGTTCATCACCTACACGTGCATTTAGTTGCATTCACCCTAAATAGTTTTTTAATGTCATAAACGCTAAAAAGCTTTATAGAGTGCTGATGTCATGAACGTAAATGACATGTGCATATAGGTGATGTTTTAATGAACATTTGGATATATTTTTCTGCATTCTTCTGAGTTTGTATGAATTTGTTAAGAATTTTCAAAGTTCCAGCAAATAACTTTGACTGGATGGAAGGGCATTATTTCAACCTAAAATGCTTTTTAGGGGTATATTTGAGAACAGCAAAAAGTTAGGTGTAAATTTGAGTAGTGGGTTCGAGTTAGGGGCACAAATGTGAATGTCCCATAAAAATAAATCATTCACTAAGGTACTCTAAAGACAAGGTATATAATTGTTCTCACACAATGCCGAATGTATTCTATCATTTGGACAATATATACCCCACCATATAAGCTATGGAAACACTAAATCAAGCAAACTATGCAATCTAAAACATAACAACACGTAATGATCTATTTTTTTATCATACTTCTCTAAATCTAAAACTTCTAAAAAATTGGACAACATAATGAATTTGCAGAAAAATACTTTGTAAAAATGCAAGGATTTTGTCACATTATAGTATAAAATGGTAATTCAACTATTGCATGCAAAAGTTTCTGTTTTTGCACAGAATCAATCAACAAGTATTCGCACTATCCCAAAGGCTTTACTTGGGACATTATTGAAATACAAGATACAAAACATGATTAGTACAGTAGCTTGATCACGTGAACACACAAAAATAGTAGGTATAAATATTGGGTTGTCTCCCAACAAGCGCTTTTCTTTAATGCCTTTTTAGCTAGGCATGATGGTTTTAATGATGCTCACATAAGAATAGGAATTGAAACATATAAGAGAACATCATGAATCATATGGTAAGAACATTTAAGCCTAACCGATTTCCTATGCATGGGGATTTGGTAAGAAAACAATTTATAGGAGCAAGAATCAACTAGCAAAGGAAGGCAAAACAAGCATGACTTCAAAACTTTCAACATAAAGATAGGAAACTTGATGTTGTTGAAATATATATATAAGCATATCTTCCTCGCTCATAATAATGTTTAGTAGCGTCATGAACACATTCAATAGTATAGCTATCACATAAAGTATTCTTTTCATGATCCACAGACAAGAAAATTATTACTCTTCACATAAGCAAATTTATTCTCAGCAATAATAGTGGGATCAAATTCAATGAAATAACTATCATAGGATACTTGATTTACATAATCAATTTGAGCATTAAAATCACGATGACAAGTTTCATGGCTATCATTACTATTTATAGCATACATGTCATCACAGTAATCATCATATTATAAACTTTTTCTCATAATAACCAATTGAAACCTCTTCCAAAATAGTGAAATCATCATTAAATAAAGTCATGACCCTTCCAAATCCACTTTTATCATTACAAGATTCAAAACCCTCCAAAATTGTGGGATCACCTAGAGTTGACATTCTTCGAAACCCACTTTCATCACTGTAATCATCATAAATAGGAGGCATGTTATCATCATCATTAATTTTCTCATCAAAAGTAGGAGGGCTAAAAAGATCATCTTCATCAAACATAGCATCCCCAAGCTTATGGCTTTGCATATTATTAGCATCATGGATATTCATAGAATACATTGTAATAATATTGCAATGATGCTTATCATGCAAAGGACTCACATTAAACATTTTATTATATTCTTCTATTACTACTTCATCACAATTATCGAAATCCACATTTTCAAGAAGGACATCATATAGATGAAGCATTTGATGAGACTTCACTTACGTTTTTTTATAAAACCAAACTAGTGAATAAAAAAGAAACTAAAAGATTCAATTGCAAGATCTAAAGATATACCTTCAAGAACTCACCTCCCTGGCAACGATGCTAGAAATAGCTTGATGTCTATTACACAACTTTATTCTTGTAAACTCTATTGGGCCTCCAAGTGCAGAGTTTTGTTGGACTGCGGCCAATTTCCCTCAAGTGGATGACCCAAGGTTTATCAATCGGTGGGTGGTGTAGGATGTAGATGGTCTCTCTCAAACAACCCTGCAATCAAATACAAGAAATCTCTTGTGCCCCCAACACACCCGATACAGTCATCAATTGTATAGGTGCACCAGTTCAGCAAATAGATGGTGATACCAGCATAACATAGATGGTAGAAATAGGTTTTTATAATATGGAATAATAAAAACAGCAAGATAGCAAGTTATAAAGGTGAACAAAAATGGTATTGCAATGCTTGGAAACAAGTCCTAGGGTTCATACTTTCACTAGTGCAATCTCTCAATAGCGCTAACATGGTTGAAACATATAACAATCCCTCAACGTGCGACAAAGAATCACTCCAAAGTTCCTATCATAGAAAGTATGTTGAAACATGTATCACCCACTATGCCTAGATTACCACAATGTCACCATGGGAATCTGCAAGTTGGTTACCAAAACATATGTCATGTGATATCGATAAATTACCCCATTGTCACCACAGGAATCCACAAGCAAGATATACATCAAGTGACCTCAAATCCAAAGTATTCAATCCAACATATGAAACTTCAAAGAGCAAGACTCAACTCATCACATCAAGATAGAGACGGAAGAACACCATATGATCCAACTATATTAACAAATCCCAAGGTACATCAACATCGAGCCCTATCAAGCTCACGAGAGAGAGAGAGATCAAACACATAGTGACTGGTACATACCCTAGCCTAGGGATTAAACTACTGCCTCCTTGTCATGGATGCAGCGGGGATGATGAATATGGCCTTTGGTGATGGCTTTGCCACTCCGGTAGGGCACCAGAAAAGTCCTCGAGATGGGATCGCTTTGGAAAAGAGGCTTGTGGTGGCGGAGTCAAAATTCTAGGTTTATTTCTATGGGTTTCTCTATTTATTAGAATTTTCAGCATTGGTTTCACACCAAACGGAGTTACTAGGGCCCCACAAGGTAGGAACACCCTCCCTACTCCCCACGGAGCGTGTTGGTGCCTTATGGCCACCTCATCGGTCTTCCGGTCCTCCCATGAAGCTTCGGGGGTCTCTTATGTTTCAAAAAAATCGTCAAAAAGTTTTGTTGCATTTGGACTTCATTTGGTATGGATGTTCTTGAAATCCAAAAACAAGCAGAAAATAACAACTGCCACTAGGCACTACATTAGTACGCTATTATATAAAAATAATATAGAAGTGCACCCAAAACCATATAAAATTATTGTAAACATTCCATGAAAACTTCATAACTTATAGATAGGTTGGAGACGTATCTCTCGCCTTCTCCTCTAGAAAGCTTTAGTCGCACATAACAAGCACGTGCGCCGCCATTAATAGGAAGCCTTCATCAACCACCAACTACATCATCCCTTTCTCCAATCTTCAAGAGGTGGTTCCGACTTGTTGGGAGGTCTGGAGGAAGCTGAACCTCAACGATGACCACACCTAGAGAAGGAGACCGGCAACGAGCTGAAGGTGCTAGAGATCAAGGAGGAAGAACCCGAACAGAAAGGAGATGATTATTTGAATCCAGATTAGTATCGTCCAAACCCTTGTGAGTTTAACATCTTTGGATCTGTTTCGTTATTTCCTCTGGGGCCTTCCCAAAAGGAGTCAGGAAAGGAACCACCTACTGTCGGTGTCAGAACCAGTGGATCTCGGGTAGGGTGTCCTGAGCTGTGCATCTTCAATCAATGGGGAACATGATACACATGGACAGAATTACTCAGGTTTGAGCCCTATGGAAGAGGTAAAACCCTATGTCCTGCTTGATCATATTGATGTGTGTATATGATGGTTCCAAAGTCGATCTACCATGAGACCAGATGAACTAAACCCTAGGCTAGTATGATGATGGTTCTTCTTCTATCCTCTACGAATTAAACCCTCTGGTTTATATAGAGAACATGGGTACCTAGGGTTACGCATGGTTGGCTACCACAAGGGGATAAACATACCGATTCTCCTATCTTGACTTGGAAGACACACCAAGGCTTCAAAAATTTCCTGTCCGGACATGGACTCACTTTATAGCTCTGCCTTCTAGTACTTTCAGAGCGGCCCACCTGTTTGGCCCATAAGAGATAGGCTCGCAGCCCAAGGGCCCCTTAGTTCAGGACTCCCTTAGTAGCCCCCGAACTAGTCTTCAAAGGCGAGGTATATACGGGAATCATCGGCTTTGAGGACCAGTTCCCTTCTTCCATGGTTCTTACGCAAGCTATGCAGTTATCCTTTAGCTTAAATTTTTAAAAGGTCGCCCGACCATGTTCAGCCGCTTTATACGGATTATGCCCGATTTTCAAATTGTGTATATTACTTAGCCTCGAAGCACAACCACTCGAGTGTGAACACTGCCTTCGACTGACAAGTTTTGGCGAAAGGTCACAGCCGGCCATAGTCACTGATTGATCATGAAAAACTCGATTTTAGGTTCGAGGCAGTTTCTCCATTGGCACGCCCCATCAATATTGATATTGTGCCCCGTTTTTTAAAGGATATGATCAATGGTTTGAGTTATCCCATGTGCACATAACGACACAATTATATCGGGAAGTGGCGATGTGCGCGGCATGGTAAAGGGCACTCTTGGTATTACAACAGCTTATAAAAGGGAAACAGCCACCAAGTTCTCCATATGCCTTCAAGTCCTCTATTGCTATCGCCTTCCAATCTCCAGCGTACAAGTTCCCAGATTCATTCCTCCTTCAAATATTCCCAAGATACTCCCCAGTCTGTCCAGCATCACCAACAATGACATCCAGGAGCTGAAGCGCGCCGGCTATCTTCTGGCCAACGTCGCTCACCGTGCTTCGGTCAAGGGCCAGGTCATCCCCATGCACAGGCTAGGAGAAAGAGTGGTGTTTGTCCCCCCTTCATCCGGGGGCTAGGCTTCCCTCTTCACCCCTTTGCCAGGGGGGTGATGTTCTTCTACAGGTTAGATTTTCATGATCACACCCCAAACTCCTTGCACATCTTGGCCTTCAAATTTTAGCAGAAAGAGTGTTTCTACATTATGGAGTGGTGAGGCGCGGATTGGGCTTAGATTCCGGTCTTCCGATCCGGAGCCCCTACTAGGCTGGTCTCATGGACCAAGAAAGGCCTAGACTGGGGGTCAACCACGAAGGTGGAGTTGCTCTAGAGCCAGATATCCACGATGTTGAAGAAGAAGGTCGGTTTAACCTACATAATGCAAATCATGCTTCACCGGCGACTCCTACCCTACCATGACCAAGCCCTCCCAATGTGGTGGTACAAGCCCGAAGACCCCGTCACCGTGTTGCGCTTCTACCGCACCTCCCATGACAAACTATGGAAGGTGTTGTTCAAACCCCAAAAGAAATGGCCAGCCACGAAGGAGGACATCGTCTTGGTGCCACAACGCCCCCTCGAGAGGTATGACAAGTTTTTACCATTATGTCAGATGTCCCTTTTTTGACAAAAGTGCTTACTTCCCCCTCCTTCCCCGCATAGGGCTTGTTGAAGAAAGTCGCACAGATTGACTGCCCGGCTGGTAGAAATGTTAGCCGTGGTGCTGTACAAGGCACCGAAGAAGAAGGAGAAGTAGAAAGGAGAGAAGTGGGAGGCATGTGAAGGCCTCCACCCTAGACGGTATCCGGATACTAAGTCGGGGAAACCCAAACCCCTTCCGCTCATGCGAAAGAGCAGGGAGAGGAAGGGGAGCAGAGAGAGTGCTCCCAAACAAGTAAGTGGGAGGTGTTCGAAGATGCCAAGGGGGATCAGCCCCCTCCCACCCCAAAAAGGTAGTCCAGGGCCAAGGTGGCCCTGTTCGATGATAGCTCAGACTCCGCGCAGGCATCCAAGGCTTCTGAAGAGGTTCCCCGCAAGAACCCCAGGGTGAAGCCTCCATCCCTCAGGAGGCAATTCATCCGCAAGAGCTATGCATGGTGTTCATATTGCAGCCCGTCGCGCGATCTCCCCACTGATCGAGCTTCACAGGGGGACTCTCTGCCAGCTGAGCTAGCAAAGAGTGTGGCCGCTTCACGCTCTATGCCTCCTCCGGTCATTGAGGAGACCAGGGAGGTGTTGTCCCGAAAGACCCCTCCCGGTTCGAACACGGGGGGCAGGGGTGAAGATATCATGACCAAGGTCAACACCTAGGTGACCGTAGACCAGGAGGGGGATCCCTCCTGGCAAAGAAAGAGGGGAAGCTCGGTCAATCCTATCTCTCCCCAAAGACGATCCCGGAGCCACCGAAGTCGTCAATTTCACCATCCACTGAAGGAGGGCCGAGGCTCTGCCGCTAGTGCCATCCGCCACCAAGCAGGTCACAGCTGGGTGGCTGGACGTGATGGAGGAGGCTTTGAATAGCTCGTCCATTGTCGAGGAACAATGCGCCCTAATGGGCATGCTTTTATGAAGTATTCAGTCTGTTAAGATCAGGCTGAAGGGGGGTTTTGGTGGCCTCCTGACAGGCTTTGAGGTAAGCCATGTAACATCCCTTTATAAATAGATTCTCTTATGCAAGATCATGCAATCCTCATATATAGCTGCCCCGAGCCCTGGGTGAGTTTGAAAAAATCAAGTGGGGATCAAATAGTCAAAAACTTCTTGTGATAGTAAAAAAGTGATTCGTAGCCCCCGAGACTCTGGTAGGATTGAAAAAACCTGGAAGAGGATCAAAAATCAATAGGTAGGGAGTCTGATGTGTGTACGCTATTGTGCAGGCCTCATCTACAGCAGCGGCTGGCAATACCACGGAGCTAGCCGAGGTGAAACGGAAGCTCAAGAGCTTTGATGAGGAGCTTGACCTTCTCAACAAATGGTTTGATGAAGTGCAAGGTTAGTCCAGACTAGATTTATTTAGTAGTTCAGTTTCCCTTTTCATGCGATGTATTCAGGGTTAAACCTAAGCAAGGAGTGCTTTATTATGAATGCAGTTGTCGCCGTGGAGCTTGAGAACCTCAAGGTCGAGCAAAAGAAGGCAAAGCAAGAGGCCACAGAACAGAAGGCAGCGGTCGAACGAGCGGAGGTCAGAATCGGGGCTCCGCAGACCCAAGAAAGGCTCAAACTCTAGGGTATGTGTGAAGCACTCCGCTTAGTTACAGTGTGATGCTAACTGCCCCATGGTGATGATCCGTATTCTCGAGTTGGTGGGGGAAGAAAGGGACACGATGATTTACCCAGGTTCTGGCCACCATCCGGTGTAAGACCCTACTCCTGCTTTGTGGTGGATTGCCTCGCGAGGAGGATGAGTATGAACTAGTACAAGGGTCAATTGCCTCGTGAGGGCTCAGGATTTGCCCTCCTCTGTGGTGAAGGCTAGCCTATATTTATACTATCCCGGCCGTCTTCCCCCAAAGTTTAGGCGGGAAGGGATACCACAGAAATCGATTTTGAAGGGGGGCATCAGTACACCCTATCCAGACTAAACGCGGTCTTTGCCTGCAAAGCTTCGGTTCGTGACGTGCATGTGGGATCGGTGATGACCTCCATCCTGCCGAGCCCATCGTCCTGGTCTTGTTGCACTGGAATGGAAACCTTTGGGGGGATTCCTCGGGAACCCGCGTACGTCCTTGCCTCCTTAGCACCAAAGAGGAAATTGTGCTCGCCTGCACCCGTCGCTGCCCTTCTGGCCTCGTTCATCATGGCTCACGTCACCCACGCCTCATGAGGCTGGATAGCGAGCCTAGATACGTCCACCCCTCGGTAGGCGGCTTCGGGAGACCACTCCTGAGGAGGCCCTGATGTAGTTCGCCTCACGTGGTGGGGGTCCTCGCGAGGGCCTTGCTCATGAAGTCTTGACACCGGGCCATCGATGGAGCCATGTGCTAGGACGTAGGCAGACAGGCCTAGGTAACCCCAGACCCTGAGCCCCGACAATATCTCCCGGTCCCATGACGCGCATAGTCTGGCTTCAAGGTAAATGCAAGGAAGAGAGGGCAAATCGATGTGGGACCCTACTGCCTGTGGGCCAAGCTCGATGCATGGCACACGACGAGGTGTGGGATGCCCCCACTTCCCCATGATGCATTGAAAACTGCCCAGGCTGAGAAAAATCCTGGCGCATGCCGCAGGGCCATCATTGCTCTGAAGGTGAAGGGACACGGGCCGTCTTCCTCCGATCGCTATGAAGAGGGCGAGGGTCCGAACCCCTCGGCCTATCTCCATATTCTCGCCCTTCTGTCTACAGCCACCACTGTCGTAGCCATGGTGCCTCTGAGGAGGTTTTATGCCATCGATAAGGGCAAGGCGGTGCTGGAGGGGTCAGAACCACCGCTGCCTAAGAGGGGACACAGTCGCCCTCACAAGTCTGCTGCTGCGCCCGCGACGCTCCCCCGGGGATGCTGGCGCCCTCCTTTGGCGGTCTGCACCGGCTCCGGCAGTGGCGGGAAGAATCCCACTTGTGGATGTGGCCTTGGGGGTCGAGGCAGCCGTAGCCGAGGAGCGAGAAACGGGGTGGCCGCCTGGCCACCTAAACCATGGACCCACTCTGCCGACTCTGCCCGCAAGTTCGTCGTGTGGATGGAGAGTCAGCCCCAGACCTAGCTCTAGCCCACGAACTCCTTTGCGGAGGAGCTGGCGGTGGACGAATCCCTCGGGCTGTGGCTGCGGCCACATGGCTGCTGCAACAAGTCTTCCTAGGTGGAGGCTATGTTCACTCCTTCCGGCTTCGTGTACCTGACTTGAGTGTGGAAGTTGTTCGCCTGCCTCTGCGGCCTGAAGGGGAGGCATAACCTCCACTTCAAGTTTGACGGCGCAGCGATGCTCTTCATGAAGATCTTCGGGGAGGCTAGCGGATGCCTGGGATGCTGCTCGGAGAGCGACCACAATGGCAGCGGCCACACTTCCTCCGGCAACGACGCCAAAGTGGCGGCAGCAACATCCTCGGTAGTGATCTTGCCCTTGGCAACGATCGTGGTGCTTCCAGCAATGATAGAACCTCCTCCGGGTGAAGCGGGAGCAACGACAACTTCGACGATATGCCACACCGCCGTGTGAAGGTAGAGGACAACTCCGACTATGCGCTAGTGACGTCAAAGTCACAGACTCAGGAGCGGTAGCCTCTAGGAGGAAGTTTCTTTTGTTTTTTTATTTCCTGCATCAGTCAATAAAGGGAACCACGGGGGCATGTAAGGAACTGCGGTGCTTGGGCTTTTATCCTATGCTAGCATTTAAGTTGTTGCGGCATTTCACGTTTGGGCTGAGCCCCCCTATTTTATGATTGCTTAGTGCTCTGCATCACTGGGACATAGTCCCCAAGCAAGCCTTGGTCGTCGCTAGTATGCTAGGTCGTGATGCCTTGGGCAAGGCCACAAGGTGAAGGGCTAGAGGTCCGGTAAGAGCTCCTGAGGCGTGATTCTCAAGATGTCCCCCTTCATGCGCAAGAGGCTCTTGGGAAAAAAGGTTTTTGCCCAGACAAGATCATGAAATTAATGGTAGAGCGTTGTTAGAAAGACTCATGCTCGGTGCGAAGGAGATAACTTAGCTTAAGATGTGGTGCGGAGCATTCGAAGCCCGCGGGGGACTCCTTCGTTGTGAGAGTGTGTTCCCTTCAATCTTGATTCCATGGGCGTCTTTACTCTGCAACGAGTCAACACAAGTCCCATGAGGGATGCATGAGGGAATCGATGTTCTTTACGTTTCAAGCGATGCAGATGCAGCCGGGTTGCGCTTCTCTTCCCGTGTCCCCTCGTGAGGTTCGCCCCTCTTTTCCTTGCTTTCCAAAATGCTCTACGTCATCAGGACCCAGCCCTCGAGCAAGGCTTAGCAGCCGCCGGTATGTCAGGTCGCGATGCCTGTGACAAGGCCAGGGGGTGAGGGCTCGAGAGCCAGTAGGGGCTCCTGAGGGCCAATGCTCAAGAACTCCCCTTTTAAAGTAAAAGCGACTTGCTTGGAAATGAAACGGCACACCTTGTGAGTGTCGCGGGGGGAGGGGCCCCGCTCGATAGTAACCGCGGTGTATGAGACAATTGTACTTAGCTTCTTGCGGACCAGCCCGTTGCCGGATCGGGGCCGACCTTCCTAAGGTGGTGACGCGTCACCTAGGCACCACTCGATTGCCTATCTCCAGAAGCTCCCGCGCACTGACAGAATACAAGACACAAAGGGCGATGTGCTCTTGCTGATCTGCTCATGATTGTTTCCTGAGAAGACATGGCACTAAGGACTTCATGAGGTGATGTGCACGGGGCCGACCCACGAGCCAGAGCTCGATCGCTTAGATTTACCAACACTGCAGGGACGGACCCAAGCACAAACATCATGCCAATAGCACCCTCTCATGGGACACTCGGCAGGAGAGCTGCCAACACGTGGGGCCCATGGGGTGATTCCTCCGAAGGAGGCATGGTCTCAAGCACATAGTTAACAGACATAGCAACTCATAAAAGCATAACTTGTTTTTGATACATGAGCAAAATAGTGCAGCGACAGGGCTGACCCTAACAACCTAAGGATAATGCAGCCCGCGGGGCGCCCTGAATTGAATAAACCAAAAGGTCATCTGGCAATGTTGTTGTGGGAGCGTCGAGGAAGTCGATGAAGCGTGTCGCGGAGGTTCACTCCTCATGAGCTGGACGGCTCCTGAGGTTCGCGAGGAACCGGGGCCTCATGAGATGCCGGTGCCAGGCGCCATGACTCATGAGATGCTAGTACGAGCTATGCGAACCACTAGTACGTGGCGCCTGCGTTGAGCAGGCCGAATGGCATGCAGATGTAGCTGCAGGGAAAGCCCCCACTCTAACCGACGTGCGACGGCCAGAAGAGGTCTTAAGAAGCGGGCCTATTGAGGCCCGGGATGTCGACGCAGACGCATAGCTGATGTCTACTATGCAACTTTATTCTTATAGACACGTGTTGAGCCTCCAAGCACAGAGTTTTGTAGGATAGTAGAAATTTTACCTCAAGTGGATGACCTAAGGTTTATCAATCTATGGGAGGCATAGGATGAAGATGGTCTCTCTCAAACAACCCTGCAACCAAATAATAAAAAGTCTCTTGTGTCCCCAACACACCAGATACAATGGTAATTTCTATAGGTGCACTAGTTCGGCGAAGAGATGGTGATACAAGTGTAATATGGATGGTAAAAATAAATATTTATAATCTAAATAATTAAAAACAGCAAGGTAGAAAATAGTAAACGGGCACAAAAATGGTATTGCCATGCTTGAAAATAAGGCCTAGGGTCTGTACTTTCACTAGTGCAATCTCTCAACAGTGCTAATATAATTGGATCATATAACCACCACTCAAAGTGCGATGAAGAATCACTCCAAAGTTCCTATCTAGCGGAGAACATAAGAAGAAATTATTTGTAGGGTACGAAACCACCTCGAAGCTAGTCTTTTCGATCGATCTATCCAAGAGTTAGTACTAAAATAACACCAAATAATTTCATATTCATAATACTCAATCTAACACAAAGAACCTCAAAGAGTGCCACAAGATTTCTACCGGAGAAACAAAGACAAGAACATGCATCAACCCCTATGCATAGATTACCCCAATTTCACCTCAGGAATACGGTAGTTGAGTGCCAAGACATATATCAAGTGAATCAATACGATACCCCATTGTAACCATGAGTATTCATATGCAAGACATATATCAAGTGCTCTCAAATCCATAAAAGTATTCAATCTGATAACAATGAAATCTCAAAGGAAAAAGTCAATTCATCACCACAAAATAGAGATGGGAAAACACCATATGATCCGACTATATTAACAACACCCGCGATACATCAAGATCGTGACATCTCAGGAACACTAGAGAGAGATATTAAACACATAGCTACTGGTACAAACCCTCAGCCCCGAGGGTGGACTACTCCCTCCTCATTGTGGTGCCCGCCGGGATGATGAAGATGGTCACTGGAGATGATTCCCCCCTCCGGCGGAGTGCCGGAACTGGTTTTCGGTGATTACAGAGCCATGCGGCGGAGGAACTTCTGATCTAGGGTTACCCGAGGGTTTATGGAATATTTGGGATTTTAAAGGGCGGAGAGGGGGTGCGGGAGGCCACCGAGGTGGGCACAACCCACTTGGGCCCGCCTGGGCCCCCAGGCGCGCCCTGGTGGGTTGTGCCCCCTCGGGGCACCACCTAGGTGCTGCTCTGGCCCACTAGTGGTGTTCTAGTCCATAAAAAATCCACAAAAAGTTTCGCGGTGTTTGGACTCCGTTTGATATTTATTTCCTGTGATGTAAAAAACAAGCAAAAAAACAACTGGCACTGGGCACTGGGTTAATTGGTTAGTCCCAAAAATGATATAAAGTTGCTATAAAATGATTCTAAAACATCAAAGAATGATAATAAAACAGCATGAATACTTCATAAATTATAGATACGTTGGAGACGTTTTAGCATCCCCAAGCTTAATTCCTACTTGTCCTCAAGTAGGTAAATGATAAAATAAATAATTTATGTAGTGTGAATGCTAGCAAAGTGCACAAGTTTGATCAATTATAATTTCAATCACTTTTCCTAGAATCATAATAGCAATTCTTTTTCTCATAAAATTTCTCATGTTGAAGTAGCAACCAATTCACATGTTAAGGTTCAAACAATGAATTCTCTTGAAACTCAACAACCTATGTTCTCAGTCACCAAGCAATTGCAATTCAACTTATTCAATAGAGTCTAAGTAAGAGCCCCACATACTCAACCATCATATAGTCTTCTATGATTGCTAACACTCACTGCATACACATGAGCAAAACGTTTCAACCAGACACATATAAAGATAGGGGCTTATTGTTTTTCCACCCAACGTATTCACCTCAAGGGTGATGGCAACAATAATAACTCATGCTACCCATATCCAACTGGATATATGTTCCTAGATCTTTCCTCACCACATGATGCTTGCCAAAAGAGAAAATTAAAAGGAATAGAGAGAAAAACTTTGACTCTTGCATGAAAGTAAATACATAAAAGTAAAAGGTAGGTGTGACGCCCCCGATACAATCGTACACTAATCATGCACGCAAATGTGTACGATCAAGATCAAGGACTCACGGAAAGATATCACAACACAACTCTACAAATAAAATAAGTCATACAAGCATCATATTACAAGCCAGGGGCCTCGAGGGCTCGAATACAAGAGCTCGATCATAGACGAGTCAGCGGAAGCAACAATATCTGAGTACAGACATAAGTTAAACAAGGTTGCCTTAAGAAGGCTAGCACAAACTGGGATACGGATCGAAAGAGGCGCAGGCCTCCTGCCTGGGATCCTCCTAACTACTCCTGGTCGTCGTCAGCGGGCATCACGTAGTAGTAGGCACCTCCGGTGTAGTAGGAGTTGTCGTCGACGGTGGCGTCTGGCTCCTGGGCTCCAACATCTGGTTGCGACAACCAGGTAAAAGGGATAGGGGAAAAGAGGGGAGAAAGCAACCGTGAGTACTCATCCAAAGTACTCGCAAGCAAGGAGCTACACTACATATGTATGCATTGGTATCAAATGGAATAAGGCTATCATATGTGGACTGAACTGCAGAAAGCCGGAATAAGAGGGGGATAGCTAGTCCTTTCGAAGACTACGCTTCTGGCAGCCTCCGTCTTGCAGCTTGTAGAAGAGAGTAGACTGAAGACCTCCAAGTAACATAGCATAGCATAACCCTAACCGCTGATCCTCCCCTCGTCGCCCTGTGAGAGAGCGATCACCGGTTGTATCTGGCACTTGGAAGGGTGTGTTTTATTAAGTATCCGGTTCTAGTTGTCATAAGGTCAAGGTACAACTCCAAATCGTCCTGTTACCGAAGATCACGGCTATTCGAATAGATTAACTTCCCTGCAGGGGTGCACCACATACCCCAACACGCTCGATCCCATTTGGCCGGACACACTTTCCTGGGTCATGCCCGGCCTTGGAAGATCAACACGTCGCAGCCCCACCTAGGCACAACAGAGAGGTCAGCACGTCGGTCTAAACCTAAGCGCACAGGGGTCTGGGCCCATCGCTCATAGCACACCTGCACGTTGCGAACGCGGCCGAAAGCAGACCTAGCCTAGTGGCCTTCCAGTCCAATCCGGTGCGCGCCACTCAGTCGCTGACGTCACGAAGGCTTCGGCTGATACCACGACGCCGGGATACCCATAACTACTCCCGCGTAGATGGTTAGTGCGTATAGACCAAATGGCCAGACTCAGATCAAATACCCAGATCTCGTTAAGCGTGTTAAGTATCCGCGAACGCCGACCAGGGCCAGGCCCACCTCTCTCCTAGGTGGTCGGAACCTGCCCTGTCGCTCCGCCTCAAAGATCCACACAGAGGGCCGTTGGGACAAAGGTCCTTTCAGCCCCCAATCCGTGAATCACTCGCGGGTGCTCCACAAGCCGACCCGTCTTTAGTCACCACATGTATCATGTATAAAGCATATAGTATATTCCCGTGATCAACTCCCGAGTGATCACGGCCCAATAGTATAGCATGGCAGACGGACAAGAATGTAGGGTCACTGATGATAAACTAGCATCCTAAACTAAGCAGTAGGATAGCAGGTAATGGTAACAACAGTAGTAGCAAGGAGAGGCTATGCATAAGGATAGGAATAACGGAAAGCAGTAACATGCTACACTACTCTAATGCAAGCAGTATAGAGAAGAGTAGGCGATCTCTAGTGATCAAAGGGGGGGCTTGCCTGGTTGCTCTGGCAAGAGAGAGGGGTCGTCAACACCGTAGTCGTACGGGGTAGCAGCGGCGTCGGTCTCGGTGTCTAGAGAGAGAAGAGGGGGAAGAAACAATAAATATAATGCAAGCATATGCATAGTGATGCATGACATGACAAGTTGCGGCGTTAGAGGTGCCCTAACGCGGTAGTAGGTGATACCGGTGAAGGGGGATAACATCCGGGAAAGTATCCCCGGTGTTTCGCGTTTTCGGACCGGTGAACCGGAGGGGGAAAGTTGCGAGTTTGATAGGTTAGGGATGCGTGGCGGACGAACGGGCTGCGTATCCGAATTCGTCTCGTCGTTCTGAGCAACTTTCATGTACAAAGTTTTTCCATCCGAGCTACGGTTTATTTTATATTAATTTTAAAAGATTTAAATCATTTTAGGATTTATTTATTTAATTTAATCAACATTATCCAGAATAGTGTCTGCTGACGTCATCATGACGTCAGCATGACGTCAGCAGTCAACAGGGAGTTGACTGGGTCAATCTGACGTGTGGGTCCCACATGTCATACACTGTTTACTCTTAATTAGGATCTAACTAATCTAATCACAGTTTAATTAACTCACAATACTTAATTAGGTTAACTAAACAAGATTAATTAAGTTAATTAATTCACTAATTAATTAATTAATTATTAATTAATTTTTTTTAATTCCTTTTTTTTGCACTCTCTTTTTTTTAACATTCTGGGGCTGGGGCCCCCCATGTCAGTGGCCCCAGGGGCCATAGCGGGTTTGGTTGCTAGCGGGCGTTGGGGATGGGCAAGCGAGCGTAGCCACAGCCCGCCCATTAGCGATGCGAGGCCGGGGCCATCGACGGCGGGGGCAGGAGGGGGCTCGGCGAACGGCGGCGAGCAAGGAGAGGTCGGCGAGGCGCGTCGTGGCCAGTAGCCGCGCGAGGCGTGGCGGGGCTACCGGAGCAGTGGGGCGCCGGGGCGGTGCGCGGATGGGCGCCGGCGCCGAAGGTGGCCGGAGAAGCACGGGGCCAGTGGGATGGACGGGAGGAGCGGGCTGGCGGCCTCCGACGAGCCGTGAGGCACGGCCAGGCGTCGGTGATGCGACGAGCGTGCGGGCGCGTCGTGCACACAGCGCGGCCACGAGGGGGAAGGTCAGCGGTGGAGCGGCTCGTGCTAGTGCGCGGGGACGAGCGAGAGGTGGCGCCGGTCGGAGAGGGAAGAGAAGGGGAGGCAGGCCTCACGTTCGAGTAGAGACCAGGGGGTGGCGAGGCTCGACGGAGCCGTTGTGGAGGAGGACGGGGACGACCACGGAGACGGGGAGGAGATCTGGCGAGGGAGCGTTCCGGCGAGGCGGCTCCAGTGAGGTCCAGGCGAGGCGACGGTGGTGGTGGCGACGGGGTCGAGCGGCGGCGGCGATGGCGGGGCGGCGCCGGGAGGAAGCAGAGGCGCCAGGAGGCCGGTCCGGGGGGGGGGGGGTTGAGGGGGCGGTGTGGGGAGGCGATGAGGAGGCGTCGACGGAGACGGGCGGCGCCGGCCGGTAACGGGGCGCAGGGATGAGGCGGCGGGGTCGGGCCTCTCCCCGATCCAGATCGGGGGAGCGAGCGAGGGGGGGCGAGTGGGGGAGAGTGGGGATCGGGTGAGGGTTAGGGTTCGGGGGGGTGGACCGAGGTTAAGTGGTGGGGGGTGTGGGCCGGCCTGGTTGGCCCGATGGCTAGCTGGGCCAAGGCCCAGCGAGGGAGGGGGTTTCCCCTTTTTTTTGGTTTTGTTTCCTGTTTTCCTTTTTTTTATTTTCTCTTCTGTTTTAATTCATTTTAAGTATTTAGGTCTTTTATAAAGGCATGGATCCCACACCATAAATTCCTAGGCATTTATTTGCACACCCCGAACATTTTTGTTTTAAATTTTGAAAAGTTTTTATCCTTTGGTTGATTTTGAATTTGAATTTGAATCAGTTTTGAACTAGCACGAGATTAGGAATAGTAATCGAGGTGACGTGGCACTATTAGCAGAGGTTCACTGTAGCTTAATTACCCGGGCGTTACAGGTAGGCCCTTCGCAGAGGGAAGCAGAGGTTGCCATGCACTTATTTGTTTGTATGCTCAACCCCTTAGTGCAAAAGAACGTCACGTTATATTGCCCCTTGTGATAGCAACCTTTATTATGCAGTCCGTCGCTTTTATTCTTTGCCATCACAAGTTCATTCAACGCTCAATTTTCTCTTACACTAAATGATCTAACACTTTTAGAAGCAATTTTTATTGCCTTATTGCACCGATGACAACTTACTTGGAGGATCTTGCTCAATCCTTAGGAAGGTATGGTGGACTCATGAAAATAAGATTTGGGTTAAAGGGTTTTTGGATGCACAATTAGTATGTGTACTTTGTGCGGAATTTGGCTAGACAAGATGGGGGGCAAGAACCACATGTTGAAGGATCTATGACAATATAACTTCTATGTGAATATGAACAAACATAAACCCTTACATTGTCTTCCTTGTCCAACGTCAACAATTTTGGCATATAATATTTTGATAGGGATCACAATCACAATAGATTTCCAAGATAGTGTATTTGCATGTGAACGTTCTCTTCCTTATACTAGTTATTCATGAATTGCTTGCATGACCAATATTGCGATTGTCAAGCTTCAAAAGATTTCACTTTCTAAACCCAATGTCAAGCTACCACTAGGAATGATATAATTTCAACTTCATGATATTCAATTCATTCAACAATTTACTCATATGATATAAGTGAAGCACAAGAGTAAATGACATGCTACTCCAAAAAGATATAAATGAAGATCAACCGAGTAGTTAAGTAAATAGGTAGCTATTTGAGGACTCTATCTTATTCAAAAACTTTCAGATCTAAGAATTTTATTAAAACAACAAGAAAAACAAAATAAAATGCCATTCCAAGAATAGCACACATCATGTGAAGAAGCAAAAACTTAGGCTCAACCGATAGTAACCGATAATTGTTGAAGAAGAAAGGTGAGATGCCTACCGGGGCATCCCCAATCTTAGATGCTTGAGACTTCTTGAAATATTATCTTGGGATCCCTTGGGCATCCCCAATCTTGTGATTTTGTGTCTCCTTAATTCTTCTCCTATCATGGTTTTCCTAAATCGCAAACACTTCATCCACACAAAACTCAACAAGGACTTGTGAGATAAGTTAGTATAAACCAATGCAAAAACCTTATCATTCTCTACTGTAGAAAATCACTAAAATTATTATTCAACATTGAACATTGCTTGTTTAATGATTCTATTTGAGATTAGTAGTATTAAATATGCAGAGGCATTTAGTGTATGCAAACATAATAGCAATCTGCCAAGACAGTACAGTCTGTAAAGAATGCAAGAGTATCAATATTTCTTTAACTCCAAAAATTATAAAAATTTACCACACTATAGAAGATTTATCAGATCTTAATATGCAAAATGTTTCAGCATTTTATCATATACTGACTTTCCTAGGGAATTTTTGCAACAGCGGTAAACTTTCTGTTTTGAAATAGCAATATGTAGACTTTGAAAATAAGCATGGCAAAGGCTATACTTGACATTTTTATTGAAATAAAAGATGCAAAACATTATTATAAATAACAGAAAGAAAATTCTAACAAAATAAAATGATGCTCGAAGCAAAACACATATCATGTGAAGAATAAAAAATGTAACTCCATGTGAGGTTACCGATAATGTTGGGGACAAAAGAGGGGATGCCTTCCGGGGCATCCCCAAGCTTAGTTGCCTCGATCTTCCTTGAATATTAACTTGGTGTGTCTTGGGCATCCCCAACCTTAGGGTCTTGTCACTCCTTATTCTCCTCATATCGATGTCTCAACCAAAACTTGGAAACTTCAATCACACAAAACTTAACAGAACTTCGTGAGATAGGTTAGTATGATAAAGAGCAAACCATTTCACTTTGGTACTGTCAAAGAAAATATTAATAATTGTTCTCACACAATGACTACTGTAGCATATCATTTCCACATTTTATATTGAGCAATATAAGCCATGGAAACTAGAAAACAAGCAAATTATGCATTGAAAACAGAATCGGTCAAAAACAGAATAGTCTGTAGTAATCTGTACTCCAAACATATTTATGCTACTCCAAAAATTATGAAAAATTAGGACAACCTGGGAAAATTTTCTATTAATCTTCTTCATAAAGAATCATTATTTTATCGCGCTACCATTAAAACTGAGAATTATTTTCCCGAGTGCAAAAATTTCTGTTTTTCAGCAAGATCAAATCAACTATCACCATAGACCATCCCAAAGGTCTTACTTGGCACTTTATTAAAACAAAAGCTATAAAACATGATTAATATAGTATCCTAATCATGTGAACACATAAAAACAGTAGGGGTAAATGTTGGGTTGTCTCCCAACAAGTGCTTTTCTTTAATGCCTTTGATGCTAGGCATGATGATTTCAATGATGCTCGCATAAAATCCAAGAATTGAAACATAAAGAGAGAATCATGAAGCATATGTCTAGCACATTTAAGTCTAACCCACTTCCTATGTATAGGGATTTTGTGAGCAAAAAATTTATGGGAGCAAGAATCAACTAGCATAGGAAGGCAAAACAAGTAAAACTTCAAGATTTTCAACACATTGGGAGGAAACTTGATGTTATTGAGAAGCCTACAAGCATATGTTCCTCTCTCATAATAATTTTTAGTAGCATCATGAATGAATTCAACAATATAACTTTCACATAAATCATTCTTTTCATGATACATAAGCATAGAAATTTTATTACTCTCCACATAAGCAAATTTATTCTCATCAATAGTAGTGGGCGCATAATGTCATTGAAAATTAAAATCGCGATGACAAGTTTCATGGTTATCATTACTCTTTATAGCATACATATCATCACCATAATAATCAAAGGTAGAAACTTTGTTATCATAGTCAATTGAAGCCTCATCCAAAATGGTGGATTCATCACTAAATAAATTCATGATCTCTCCAAATCCACTTTCATCATTATAATCATCATAAATAGGAGGCATGTAATCATTATAACAAATTTGTACATCAAATCTTGGGGGACTAAAAATATCATCTTCATCAAACATAGCATCCCCAAGCTTATGGCTTTGCATATCGTTAGTATCATGGATACTCAAAGAATTCATACTAACAACATTGCAATCATGCTCATCATTTATGCCAAACATTTTATTAAATTCTTCTTCTATCAATTGAGCACAATTTTCATTTCCATAATTTTCATGAAAAACATTATAAAGATGAATGATAATATGATGCAACCTCAATTCCATTTTTTATGTAGTTATCTTTTATAAACCAGACTAGTGATAAAACAAGAAACTAAAAGATTAGATTGCAGGATCTAAAGATATACCTTCATGCACTCACCTCCCTGGCAACGGCGCCAGAAAAGAGCTTGATGTCTACTACGCAACTTTATCCTTGTAGACACGTGTTGGGCCTCCAAGCGCAGAGTTTTGTAGGACAGTAGCAATTTTCCCTCAAGTGGATGACCTAGGTTTATCAATCCGCGAGAGGCGTAGGATGAAGATAGTCTGTGTCAAACAAACCTGCAACCAAATAATAGAAAGTCTCTTGTGTCCCCAACACACCAAATACAATGGTAATTTGTATAGGTGCTCTAGTTCGGCAAAGAGATGGTGATACAAGTGTAATATGGATGATAGAAATATATTTTTATAATCTGAATAATTAAAAACAGCAAGGTAGCAAATAGGAAATGGGTACAAAAAGGTATTGCAATGCTTCAAAATGAGACCTATGGTTCATACTTTCGGCAGTGCAATCTCTCAACAGTGCTAATATAATTGGCTCATATAACCACCCGTCAAAGTGAGATGAAGAATCACTCCAAAGTTCCTATCTAGGAGAGAACATAAGAAGAAATTATTTGCAGGGTACGAAACCACCTCGAAGCTATTCTTTCCGATCGATCCATCCAAGTGTTCTTATTAAAATAACACCAAATAATTTCAGATTCATAATACTCAATCCGACACAAAGAACCTCAAAGAGTGCCCCAAGATTTCTACAGAGAAATAAAGACAAGAACGTGCATCAACCCCTATGCGTAGATTACCCCAATGTCACCTCGGGAATACGCGAGTTGAGTTCCAAAACATATATCAAGTGAATCAATATGATACCCCATTGTCACCACGAGTATTCATATGCAAGACATATAGCAAGTGCTCTCAAATCCATAAAGGTATTCAATCCGATAACAACGAAATCTCAAAGGGAGAAACTCAATTCATCATAACAAAATAGAGAGGGGAAAACACCATACATCAAGATCATGACATCTCAAAACACGAGAGAGAGAGAGAGAGAGATTAGACACATAGCTACTGGTACAAACCCTCAGCCCCAAGGGTGTACTACTGCCTCCTCATTGTGGTGGCCGCCAGGATGATGAAGATGGCCACCGGAGATGATTCCCCCCTCCGACGGAGTGCCAGAACAGGGTCTAGATTGGGTTTCGGTGTCTACAGAGCCTTGCGGCCGCGAAACTTCTGATCTAGCGTTACCCCGAGGGTTTTTGGAATATTTGGGATTTTATAGGGCAAAGAGGGGTTGTGGGAGGCCACCGAGGTGGGCACGACCCATCTGATTGTGCCCCCCTCGGGGCACCTCCCAGGTGCTGCTCTGGCCCACTGGTGGTCCTCTGGTCCATAAAAAAATCCAGAAAAAGTTTCGCGGTGTTTGGACTCCGTTTGATGTTGATTTCCTACAATGTAAAAAAGAAGCAAAAACACAACTAGCACTGGGCACTAGGTCAATAGGTTAGTCCCAAAAATGATGTAAAGTTGCTATAAAATTATTGTAAAACATCCAAGAATGATAATAAAACAACATGAATACTTCCTAAATTATAGATACGTTGGAGACGTATCAGTAGCTTGTCGCTTGCGTCGGGGGTGGCAGCAGCATTGGTAGGACAAGTGGGGTGGCGCTCACCACGCGTGGCTTGTGCTTCCTGAAGTTCCTCGATAGCCTCCATGATAAACTCTTGTGATCCTGGCGCCTCACGCCTCGTTCCTTACTTGTGGGGGCACGTGTCGAAGCACACCTCCAACTGGTGCCCGATCACCTCCCTCGTCGCACTAGTTGGGTCAGACGATCTCCAAATGGAAGCCCCCGAGCTCGTCCTAAGAGACGCATCGGGCGTGCCTTCGTATGCGGGTGGGATAGGCGTCCCGGCGGTAGGAGCTGAGCCTGAGGCGTCACTGGCACGTTTCTTTGCCTCAGGGCAGCTCTTGTGGAGGAGCTGCTTCTTCTTCGCAGGGGCAGCCTCAGGAGGCGCAACGTCACCTTCACCGCCAGAGTTCTCGGCCGCTGTGGCCAGGTAAGCGTGCTCAAGAGAGCAGACCACATCCTTCTCATCACATATGAAGGTGATGACGCCACTGCACTCCAACATCTTATGGAAATTGTAGCCATGGTGGGTGGCCGCCATGATCTTGGCGAGGGTAAGGTACCCCAAGATAACATTGTACGGGAGCTCCAATGTGGGCAATGTCGAAGTCGATCAGCTTGGTGTGGTAGTTGTCGTGCTTGCTGAAAGTGATGGGGAGGTACACCTGCCCAGGGGAATGATGGAGCAGTCGGTCACCCTAGAGAATGGCCTAGTGGGCAAGAGTTGGTCATAAGGCACTTGAAGCGCCTCGAAGGTCTCGACCGAGAGCATGTTGGAGCCGGCGTCATCGTCGATGAGGGTCTTGGTAACTGAAATCTTGCTGATGGTGCGCGTGCATGCTACCTCTTGAGCATGCATTGGTTTTCCCTTGAAGAGAAAGGGTAATGCTGCAAAGTCGCGTAAGTATTTCCCTCAGTTTTTGAGAACCAAGGTATCAATCCAGTAGGAGACTACACGCAAATCTCCTAGTACCTTCACAAACAATCAAGAACCTTGCAACCAATGCGATAAAGGGGTTGTCAATCCCTTCACCGCCACTTGCAAAAGTGAGATCTGATAAAGATAATAAGATAAATATATTTGGTATTTTTTTGTTTAGATTGAAAAGTAAAGATTGCAAAATAAATAGTAAACTAGAATTATAGATTGAAAACTTATATGATGTAAAGTAGACCCGGGGGCCATAGGTTTTACTAGTGGCTTCTCTCAAGATAGCATATATTATGGTCGGTGAAGAAATTACTGCCGAGCAATTGATAGAAACGCGCATAGTTATGAGAATATCTAGGCATGATCATGAACATAGGCATCACGTCCGTGTCAAATAGACCAAAATGATTCTGCATCTACTACTATTACTCCACACATCGACCGCTATCCAGCATGCATCTAGAGTATTAAGTTCATAAGAACAGAGTAACACTTTAAGCAAGATGACATAATGTATAGGGATAAACTCAAGCAATATGATATAAACCCCATATTTTTATCCTCGATGGCAACAATACAATACGTGCCTTGATGCCCGTACTATCATTGGGAAAGGACA
This sequence comes from Triticum urartu, assembly GCF_003073215.2. NCBI lineage: Eukaryota > Viridiplantae > Streptophyta > Magnoliopsida > Poales > Poaceae > Triticum > Triticum urartu. The sequence goes on from NC_053025.1 coordinate 352,700,149, forward strand.
CCCCAAGATTGAACCCAAAGCTAAGCACTTCTCCCATTGCAAGAAAGATCAATCTAGTAGGCCATACTAAACCGATAATTCGAAGAGACTTGCAAAGATATCAAATCATGCATATAAGAATTCAGAGAAGAATCAAATATTGTTCATAGATAATGTGGAACATAAACCCACAATTCATCGAATCTCGGCAAGCACACTGCGAAAAAGTATTACATCGAATAAATCTCCAAGAACATCGAGGAGAACTTTGTATTGAGAACCAAAGAGAGAGAAGAAGCCATCTAGCTAATAAATATGGACCCGGAGGTCTATGGTAAACTACTCACACATCATCGGGAGGCTATGGTGTTGATGTAGAAGCTCTCTGTGATCGAATCCCCCTTTGGCAGATCGCCGGAAAGGCCCCATGATGGGATCTCACGGGTATAGAAGGTTGCGGCGGTGGAAAAGTGGTTTTGTGGCTCTCCTGAATGTTTTCAGGGCATAAGAGTATATATAGTCGAAATAAGTAGGTCGGCGGAGCTATGAGGGGCCCACGAGGATGGGGGCGCGCCCTCCTGCCTCGTGGCCGCCTCGTTGCGTCTCTGACTTCCACTCCAAGTCTCCTGGATTGCGTTTGTTCCAAGAAAGATCAGGCGCGAAGGTTTCATTCTGTTTGGATTCCGTTTGATATTCCTTTTCAACGAACACTAAAATAGGCAAAAAACAGCAATTTGCACCGGGCCTTCGGTTAATAGGTTAGTCCCAAAAATAATATTAAAGACTATATTAAACCCCATTAAACATCCAAAATAGATAATTTAATAGCATGGAACAATCAAAAATTATAGATACGTTGGAGATGTATCAGCGTCCCCAAGCTTAATTCCTGCTCGTCCTCGAGTAGGTAAATGATAAAAACAGAATTTTTGATATGGAATGCTACCTAACATAATTTTCAATGTAATTCTCTTTATTGCGGCATGAATGTTTAGGTCCAAAAGATTCTAGACAAAAGTTAATTCTGACATAAAAATAAATACTACAAGCATGCTAACCAAGCAATTATGTTTTATCAAAATAACATAGCCAAAGAGAGCTTATCCCTACAAAATCATATAGTTTTTCCATGCTTCATTTTCGTCACACAAAATGCTCCCATCATGCACAACCCCGATGACAAGCCAAGAAATTGTTTCATACTTGGCCTTTTCAAACTCTTTCAACTTTCATGCAATATATGAGCGCGAGCCATGGACATAGCACTATGGGTGGAATATAATATGATGATGGAGGTTATGTGAGAAGACAAAAAAGGAGAAAGTCTCACATTGACGCGGCTAATCAACAGGCTATGGAGATGCCCATCAATTTATGTCAATGCAAGGAGTAGGGATTACCATGCAACGGATGCACTAGAGCTATAAATATATGAAAGCTCAACAAAAGAAACTAAGTGGGTGTGCATCCAACTTGCTTGCTCATGAAGACCTAGGGCATTTTGAGGAAGCCCGTCATTGGTATATACAAGCCAAGTTCTATAATGAAAAATTCCCACTAGTATATGGAAGTGACAGAATAAGAGACTCTCTATCATGAAGATCATGGTGCTACCTTGAAGCACAAGTGTGGAAAAAGGATAGTAACATTGCCCCTTCTCTCTTTTTCTCTCATTTTTTATTTGGGACTTTTCTCTTTTTTTATGGCTTCTTTTTTTGGGCTTCTTTGGCCTCTTTTATATATTTTTTATTTTTCGTCCGGAATCTCATCCCGACTTGTGGGGGAATCATAGTATCCATCATCCTTTCCTCACATGGTACAATGCTCTAATAATGAAAATCATCACACTTTTATCTACTTACAACTCAAGAATTACAACTCGATACTTAGAACAAAATATGACTCTATGTGAATGCCTTCGGAAGTGTACCGGGATGTGCAATGAATCAAGAGTGACATGTATGAAGAATTATGAAGGTGGCTTTGCCACAAATACGATGTCAACTTCATGATCATGCAAAGCAATATGACAGTGATGGAGCGTGTCATAATAAACGAAACAGTGGAAAGTTGCATGGCAATATATCTGGGAATGGCTATGGAAATGCCATAATAGGTAGGTATGGTGGCAGTTTTGAGGAAGATATAAGGAGGCTTATGTGTGATAGAGCGTATCATATCACGGGGTTTGGATGCACCGGCGAAGTTTCCACCCACTCTCGAGGTGAGAAAGGGCAATGCATGGTACCGAAGAGGCTAGCAATGTTGGATGGGTTAGAGTGCGTATAATCCATGGACTCAACATTAATCATAAAGAACTCACATACTTATTGCAAAAATCTACAAGTCATCAAAACCAAGCACTATGAACATGCTCCTAGGGGGATAGATTGGTAGGAGAAGACCATCGCTCGTCCCTGACCGCTACTCATAAGGAAAGCATTCAAAGAACACCTCATGCTCCAAATTTGTCACACAACATTTACCATACGTGCGTGCTACGGGACTTGCAAACTTGAACACAAGTATTTCTCAATTCCACAATTACTCAACTAGCACAACTGTAATATTACCATCTTTATATCTCAAAACAACTATCAAGTATCAAACTTCTCATAGTATTTAATGCACTCTAAATGAAAGTTTTTATTATACCCATCCTGGATGCCTATCATACTAAGACTAATTTTATAGCCAAAGCAAATTACCATGCTGTTCTAAGAGACTCTCAAAATAATATAAGTTAAGCATGAGAGATCAATAATTTCTACAAAATAAAACCACCACAGTGCTCTTAAAAGGTATAAGTGAAGCACTAGAGCAAAATTATCTAGCTCAAAAGATATAAGTGAAGCACATAGACTATTCTAATAAATTCCGATTCATGTGTGTCTCTCCAAAAGGTGTGTATAGCAAGGATGATTGTGTTAAAAGTAAAAAGAAAAGAATCAAATCATACAAGACGCACCAAGCAAAACACATATCATCTGGTGAATAAAAATATAGCATTAAGTAAAGTTACCGATAGATGAAGACGAAAGAGGGGATGCCTTCCGGGGCATCCTCATGATTAGGCTTTTGGTTATCCTTCAATTTTACCTTGAGGTGCCTTGGGCATCCCAAAGCTTAAGCTCTTGCCATTCCTTGTTCCAAAATCCATCAAATCTTTACCCAAAAACTTGAAAAATTCACAACACAAAACTCAACAGAAAATCTCATGAGCTCCGTTAGTATAAGAAAACAAACCACCACTTTAAGGTACTGTAATGAACCCATTATTTATTTATATTGGTATTAAAAATACTGTATTCCAACTTCTCTATGGTTCATACCCCCTGATACTAGCCATAGATTATTAATAAGCAAACAACACACGAAAAACAGAATCTGTCAAAAAAGAACAGTCTGTAGCAATCTGGAAGATTCAAATACTTCCGTAACTCCAAAAATTCCGAGAAATTAGGACGTCCTAAATAATTTTTATATTGATCTACTTCAGTTGGAATTGGTGTTTTATCGCTCTCTGGTAAGAAATGAAAATTATTCTCGTTAGCACAAACTTTCTGTTTTTTTACATCAAGATCAAATAACAATCACCCAAGAAGATCCTAAATGTTTACTTGGCACAAACAGTAATTAAAACATAAAAAACACAATAATAACAAAGGGATAGATGATTTATTTATTACTAAACAGGAAAAAAATTAAAGGAACAAAAATAAAATTGGGTTGCCTCCCAACAAGCGCTATCGTTTAACGCCCCTATCTACGCATTGATAATTTCAATGATGCTCACATGAAAGACAAGAACTGAAGCACAAAGAGAGCATCATGAAACACGTGACAAACACATCTAAGTCTAACATACTTCCTATAGATAGGCATATTATAGGAAAACAAATTATCATAGAAAGCAAAACTAGCATATGCAAGGAACCGTAAAGAAACAATAGCAATCTCAACATAACGCGAGGTAATTTAGTAACATGAAAATTTCTACAATCATATTTTCCTCTCTCATAATAATTACATGTGGGATCATAAGCAAATTCAACAAAATAGCTATCACATAAAATATTTTCAACACGATCCACATGCATGCAAAGTTGACACTCTTCCAAAATAGTGGGATTAACATTAACTAAAGTCATGACCTCTCCAAACCAATTTTTATCAAAAACTTCATAAGATTGAACATTATACAAATATGTGGGATATAAAGTTGACACTATTCCAAACCCACTTTCAATATTATTGCAAACATTATTATCAATCTCATATTCATCATGGGGCTTAAAATAAATTTTCAAGATCATAAGAAGAATCACCCCAATCATGATCATTGCAAAAAATAGTAGTCATAGCAGAACTAGCATCCCCAAGCTTGAGGTTTTGCATATCATTAACACAACTGTCATTAAGAGAATTTATAATAACATCATTACAATCATGCTTTTCATCGAAGGAACTATCAAGTATGGGTGCAATAGCAATGATCTCATGTTTAACATAAGGAACTATAGCAAACTCATCTTCATAAATATTGGCATCATGGCCACAAGAATAGCAAGCATCATGTTCACCAAGGGATATTTCAATCAAATCATCGGAATCATAATTATCTATAGATTCATGCATGTCATTATTTTCTTCCCAAGAAACGGTCATTCTTTTAATAAATTCTTTGACATAGACATTATGAGCATAGTTTTCATAGCAATATTTAAGTATGTCATAATTTTCAGATTTTTAGAGAGTAATATCATACTTTTCAATCAAAGAAGCAACTTCGTAAGCACCCTCAAAAGCAACAAATTCTTTAATTTGTTCGATATCGTAGTGACTATAAACACCCTTTCAATAAGAAGGTAAGATTTCATTATCATTAAACTCACATAGGTAGGGGAGGTATTTTTTAGGGTTCTTAGAGCAACAATTAAAATCATAAATTTCACAAAGATTCCAAGCATAACACAGCAATTTGTTTATTTGATCCCATAAGAGTCTCCCTTTTTTGAGACAAACGATGACGCACAAAATGAGCATGATCATCTAAAGATTTCCCATCAACTAGGCTAGTTGGGGTTGCAGCACAAGCGCATAAGGATCGAAGATGATCCAAGTAGAACACTTTAAGTGGATCCATATCAATAGATTTTTAGGAAGCAAAGATGCTAGCAAATAGAAGGCACATGGAAACACAAACAAAGATACATATGGGAAGAAGGCGAAGAAAAGGAAAAGGTGAAGTGGTAGAGAGGAAAACGAGAGGCGAATGGCAAATAATGTAATGCGAGGGAGAAGAGTTTATGATGGGTACTCGGTATGTCTTGACTTGGTGTAGATCTCCCCGGCAACGATGCCAGAAATCCTTCTTGCTACCTGTCGGTGTCAAAACCGGCGGATCTCGGGTAGGGGGTCCCGAACTGTGCGTCTAAGGCGGATGGTAACAGGAGGCAGGGGACACAATGTTTTACCCAGGTTCGGGCCCTCTTGATGGAGGTAAAACCCTACGTCCTGCTTGATTAATATTGATGATATGGGTAGTACAAGAGTAGATCTACCACGAGATCAGAGAGGCTAAACCCTAGAAGCTAGCCTATGGTATGATTGTATGTTGTCCTATGGACTAAAAACCTCCGGTTTATATAGACACCGGAGAGGTTAGGGTTACACAAGGTCGGTTACAAAGGAGGAGATACACATATCCGTATTGCCTAGCTTGCCTTCCACGCCAAGTAGAGTCCCATCCGGACACGAGATGAAGTCTTCAATCTTGTATCTTCATAGTCTAACAGTCCGGCCAATGGAGATAGTCCGGCTGTCCGAAGACCCCCCAATCCAGGACTCCCACAGTAGCCCCTAAACCAGGCTTTCAATGACGATGAGTCCGGCGCGCAGTATTGTCTTCGGCATTGCAAGGCGGGTTCCTCCTCCGAATACACCACGGAAGAATTTGAATATAAGGATAGTGGCCGACCCTGCAAAATAAGTTCCACATACCACCGTAGAGAGAATAATATTTCCACAAATCCAATTTGCTGACTTGTTTTGGCAACACGACATTACGTCACGGCCCGGTGATTATCGAACCGTTTCCTTTCACTAGCCCCGCACATAACGCGAGGTAGTTTTTTGACATGTCTTGTCAAAGCAGAGATCGTGTCCCCTTATCACGGGATTCTCATCAATACGGGTGTGGGTAACCGAACCGTGCCATCGATTATGGCTCTTGGGGAACAAGCGAGTTTTACGAGGCTAGTGGGGACACATAGTTTCGTCCGCCCATATAAAGGGATAAGGATTTACCTTTTCATCCACGCCTTCTTCCTCCTTTGCTCATCCACCTTCGCATACTCGAGCTACAACGCCCAAGCCTACATCCTTCCCCTCAACCATCTCCAATCATGCCCGGAGAGGGAGGCAAATGGATGGCTTCCTCCGTTACGGAGGGACACATCAAGAAGCTGCGCGGAGCCGGATACTTGGCCGCGAATATCGCGCATCGGCTGCCCGCCGTGGGGCAGATCGTTCGTACCCCTGAACCTCACGAGAGGGTAGTTTTCCTCCACCACTTCCTTCGCGGACTGGGGTTTCCCCTCCATCCATTCGTCCGTGGTCTCATGTTCTACTACGGGCTGGACTTCCATGATCTGGCCTCGAACTTCATCCTCAACATTTCGGCGTTCATCATCGTGTGTGAGGCTTTCCTCTGCATCCGGCCCCACTTCGGCCTGTGGTTAAAGACCTTCAATATCAAGCCGAAGGTAGTGGGCGGCCGACAAGCAGAGTGCGGCGGAGCCATGGTGGGCAAGATGCCCAACGTTATATGGCTTGAAGGCTCCTTCGTGGAGCCATTAAGGGGTGGCAATCGGCGTGGTTCTACATCACCGAGCCGCGCGATGCCAAATGGGTGGCTGCCCCCGACTTTTGATCCGGATTCCCTACACGACTCACTTCCTGGAAAGAGAAGGGCTTGTCGTGGGGTTCATCGGTGGAGCTGGATGGAGTCCAGAAATGTATCTGGAGCATGGCAAGCAAGAATTTCAAGCTTGTCAACATAGTCCAGGTCATGCTCATCCGCCGGATCCCCCCGTGTCAACAACGGCATTTTAACTTGTGGGAGTTCGACCCGGCCCAGCACCAGACTTTGAGCCAGCTCTTCGACACGATGCACAAGGACGTCTGGAGGGTGTTGTTCAAGGGCTCCGAGGTCCCTCCCTCTCTCGCCGAGGACCGCGGGCTAAGCGCAAAGCACCTAGCTCGTTCGGTAAGTTCAATACGTCCCGTAGGACATTTATTTCCCCTAGCTTAATCATGTGCGGGGTCTAATCTCCATGCCTTCGACAGGACTGGGTGGGGACGTCGGGGCAGATTAACTGTCCGACCCCTCTGCCCGAAGACACTGCGGACGCTCTCCTGACGGAGATGCTGACTCCGGCTCCTTACAAGGTGCCGGAGAAGACCAGGAAGGCCAAGGGAACTCGAAAGAGTTCCCGACGCCAGGCGTCGTCGGACTCACCGTCCGATGACTCTGCGGCACACTCCTCCCTCGAAGACGAGGATGAAGAAGAAGATGCTCCCCTCCCGTTGGGGGAGATAAGAAAAGGAAGGCCGCCCCAACTGTGGGTGCCGAAGGGTCCAAGAAGGGAAGGACTCTCCTTCCGGACAGTTCCACCGCCGCCGACGAAGGCGAAGACGAGTGGTTGCCCAGGGCCAAGCCCCTGGGGAGATCGTAAGTATTCGGATACCAGAGTAACTCATATCATTCCTTTGTCGCACTGATTTCCCTAACGCCAAACATGATTATGCAGGCCGCCACGAGCCAGTATCGATGTATCATCGGACGGTTCCCTGGGCTCGTCGGACATTTATAGCGATCCAGTCCCAATCGCCACCTCCCCTCATCCTGCGGACGATGCCGAGGTGCTGTCTCACGAGGCACCGGGGCGAGGGGAGATAGTCCCGGAGGTGCCTCAAGGCGGCCTCCCAGACTCCGGGAGCCGAGGGGACAAGGCCCTTGAGAGCTCCGAGTTCGGCCCTCAGCCGAACACCGCGCCGGAACCTCCAGTGGTTCCGGGCTCGGGCAGGCGGCCTCCTTCTAAGAGGGGCGAGACGCCTGTACCGGTGGCCTCTGTCCATCCAGAGGTGCCGGACAATCTGCTGGAAGCGCTTCGCAGCACTTCCATCGATGAGGAGCACCGCACTATCATGAGTGTGGTGATCCAAAAGGTTCAGTCCGCCAAGAGTGGATTAACTGAAGCCTGTGCCAGCCTTCTAATAGGCTTTGAGGTAAGTGTTTGAAATATAGGAAAATATTACCGCATAGACAGTAGCCCCTGATGCTCTGTTCGGTGTTCACAAAGAAAAGCCGAGCAGAGGATCAAACAATATCGCAGGAGTCTAATATGAGTATGTCAATACGCGTATGCAGGCTTCGCTGCTGGCGTCCGCCGCACTGACTGCGGAGGTCGCCGTACTGAAGTAGGACCTCGAGCGGTCCAAGAAAGAGCTCGGCCTTGCCAAGAGGCAGCTCGAGGAGATCAAGGGTAAGTAATACCCTGTCTATAGATATGCACATATATATATAAAAGAAGACGCGATTGCAAAATGACAGGATCATCATATATTTGCCAGGGGCCACGACCGAGGTGGCAACCCTGAAGCAAGCGCTAACCAAGGACGAAGATAAAGCGGCCAAGGAGCGCACCGAGCGGGAAAAGCAAGAGGCTCGTGTGGGCGAGGTGCAGCAAGAGCTCCAGGCTCTCGTGACAAAGCACGACGTTGGAGCTTGACTCGAAGACGCGGGAGTCTGAGCTTGCCACGGTCCTCGAGAGCGCAAAAAGTGCCAAGGCCGAAGCCCAAAAGGCTCTCCAGGAGATTGATGCGATGAAGAAAATAGCGGCGGGTAAGGCATTCTATATGCAAAGCAAGCATGTAAAAGTAATTTACGGATTACTTACCCGAATTCGGAGCTCTCTAGGAGCATTCATAGATTTGCCCCATAGCGTGTCGGATGCCGCACAATTTTACCAGGCCGAGGAGGGAAGCTCAACGGAGAAGCTGTTCTGGTCTCAGTATACTGAGACCGAACACCCGATGCCTCTGAGCGACCAGGTAAAGCAGCTGGTCGAGCTGCACAAGGCAGCGGAACTGGCCATGAAGGGCCTTATAGTCCGGCTGTGGCCTGGCGACGCCCTTCCGAACAGCTACTTTGGCCTGGTGAGGCGGCTTGTGGATGCCTGCCCACGGCTGGAGGTCGTCAAGCGGTCCGTCTGCGTCGAAGGTACACGCCGGGCTTTCGCTCGTGTGATGGTGTAGTGGGCCAAGCTAGACGTTGTGAAGCTGATCGAGGAAGGGCCGCCGCAGGGCAAGGAGCATCGCACCCCCGAAATTTATAATGAGGGTGTCCTGAAGGGTCCCCATATTGTAGCGGACGAATGTTCCAAGGATGTAATATTTGAGTAAACTTGCTCGTGTGATCCTGTATGATGAAAACTTGTTTCATATGCGCTATGCAACGCTTGTGTGAATTTAAAATATTACCTTCTGTTTGGCTGTTTATCCAATCTGAGAGACGGCTAGTCCTCGGCTTCCGCCCCCATGCCACGAGTGCTGGGGTGTTCGGGATAAACCTGAGCACTCTTGTTCCCATGTTTGGGTCCTTCGAGGGAGGTAATCAGCACAACGAACAAGGCAACCGGACTAATAATGCTTTATCACTCTCACTTAGCCATAGAATTCTATAATTTTAAATTTCAGTGAAGCCCCTGGTATTCCGAAGGCCGAATTCGGGGCGCGATACACGCCTTTAAGCCGGAAAGGGCCGGCCCCTCGCTCTAAGCGGCATAAGTCTTTAGGTTCTCGAAAACCTTGCCGAACAGCGACCAGTCTCTCGCCTTATCATGACAGTCAGTTTTAGCTTTCTCTACCGAGGTGCTAAGCCCGGCAGAACAGGGGCACAATCGCAGTAGTTCTCCTAGCGCTACCTTAGCCGATAGAGCGGAACGTAAGGTACCAAAACATAGGAGCCGGGCAAACCCAACATTTGACCAAAGACATGATTCGGAGCTGATGCATATAGTGCTATAAGTTCGGGGTGCCGCACTTGTGAAAGTGTTCGGACTATTCACACCATATTGTGGGGTACGTAAGCCCCTGGTGTATTGGTCGTACCAAAGTGTACGGTTGCAAGGCGTCATTAATGAACACACACATATATATATATATAACAAGAATGCAATAATAGTCGTAATGTTATGCATTGTTTATTCAAAAAGGTGCGTTAAAGCAGAATGATACAGATGGTGCGATAAGCAAAGAGTAGGACTATGTCCCTTCCAAGGGCAAGCTGGGGAATAGTATTAAATCAAATATTTCGCTCATTATTGTAATGCACCTGGGAATTCCATCGTGTGACGTAGCTTTCTGCCTCCTTGGTTGCTGCATCATGTGTTCGGCAATAGTGCTGCCGCACAGTGTTTCCAGAGATTAAGGTCTTGAAAAAAGAGAAAAATAACCAAACGGGAAGCCCCTAGTGCGGTTTAAGCCGCGTCTTGGGGCGTGCCGGAGTTGTGCCCCCCTCCCCACCCATGCCCATGGTATTTTTAATGCATAATCATGTACGCGTGGCACAAGTTTCGCCATTTGGCTGGGACTGGGGTGGGGGCCGCATTGCTACGCGAGCTCAGATCGCGCCAGGCGGTTTATTTGCCGATTGCTCTGAGCACGCTTGAAGGTCTTCGGGTCTTGAAATGCCGAACTGGTTGATTGGCTTGAGAGGCTTCTTTGTGCTTCTGCTGCGAGGGCCACAGTGTGCTCCTCTGTTCGGAGAGAGCGCTCTGTGTTTCCATTGACTGTAATAACCCCGTGAGGTCCTGGCATCTTGAGCTTGAGGTATGCATAATGCGGTACCGCATTGAATCTCACAAATGCGGTTCGCCCGAGCAGTGCATGATAACCACTGCGGAACGGGACTATATCGAAGATTAACTCTTCGCTTCAAAAGTTATCCGGGGATCCGAAGACCACTTCCAGTGTAATTGAGCCTGTGCAATGGGCCTCTACGACTGGAATGACGCCTTTAAAGGTCGTTTTTGTGGGTTTGATCCTTGAGGGGTCTATGCCCATTTTGCGCACTATGTCCTGATAAAGCAGGTTCAGGCTGCTGCCACCATCCATAAGGACTCAAGTGAGGTGAAATCCATCAATGATTGGGTCCAGAACCAGTGCGGCGAATCCGCCATGATGGATACTAGTGGGATGGTCCCTGCGATCGAAAGTGATCGGATAGGAGAACCATGGGTTGAACTTTGGGGCGACTGGCTCCAACATAAGTGCCCTGAAAGTTGTCGAGGAATGCGGCTTCCAGATCTTCCCAGCAGCCAATGGACTCTGCTGGCAAGCTGTTAAGCCAATGCCGCGCTGGTCCCTTGAGCTTTAGTGGGAGGTATTTGATGGCATGTAAGTCATCACTGCGGGCCATGTGGATGTGGAGGAGGAAATCCTCGATCCATACCACGGGATCTGTTGTGCCATCGTATGATTCAATATTTACAGGTTTTAAACCTTCTGGGATTTGATGATCCATTACTTTGTCTGTGAAGCATAAGGGGTGTGCGGCGCCTCTGTATTGGGCTATATCGCGACGCAGCTCGAATGGGTCTTGCCCGCTATGTTTGGCCCGGCCGGATTTACTTTTACTGTATCCGGCGTGACGTTTATCGTCTCACATCATGGCGCGCCCTCGTGATCCATAGATCGATATTGCATGCTTTGCTTTGTCCTCCAATATGTCTCGCAGGTCTGGCGTATCTCCCCATGCCTTTTTATTTGAATGGCGTCGGGGTGCAGGCTGAGTTTTTGGCTGGAATGCCTCTCTATCGTGGCCACGAGGTGGCCGATCAGCCGCGTCATACGCTTCTTCCTCTAGTGGGGTAGCAACCTGCACTTTGGGTAACTCTTGGAGGGGCGCTTGAGTTTATATTCCTCGGCCGCGAGGACTTCAGTCCATCTGTCAGCTAGCAGATCCTGATCAGCTTGAAGCTTCTGCTGCTTTTTCTGAAGTCTATTTGCCGTGGCTATAAGCCAGCGCTTGAAGCGCTCTTGTTCGACGGGATCCTCTGGCACGGCGAATTTGTCATCGCCGAGGCTTGCCTCGTCTTCGGAGGGGGGCATGTAATTATCATCCTCCGCCTCTCCATCTGCCGCTCTCTCAGGAGGGCTGGCTCCTCCATCCTCCTGCTCTGAATCTTGCTGGAGGGGATTGTTGTTGTCTTCGACACTTTTGCTTTGGCGGGACTTAGAGCGGCGCCGCTGACATCGGCGCTTGGGTTGCTTCTTGGAGGGGTTATCCTCCGCTATCTCGTCGCCATTGCCTTCTTTGGGTGTGTCCACCATGTATATATCGTATGATGAGGTGGCTGTCCAGTGCCCTGTGGGCAGTGGTTTCTCTTCGTCTCCCACATCGTCGTCCATACCATTGATGTCTTCGGAGTCTAAGTCGAGCATGTCGGTTAAGTCATCGACAGTGGCTACTAAGTGGGTGGCAGGTGAGTCGCGAATTTCTTTGTTGTCCGCATCCCAGTGCTGCCAGACATAGTTCGGCCAGGATCCTCCTGACAAGGAGAGAGACCTTAATGAGTTCCGTATGTCGCCAAAGGGCGAGTGCTGAAAAATATCCGCCGAGGTAAACTCCATGATCGGCGCCCAATCGGATTCGATAGATACAGGCGCAGGCAGTTCGGAGTCCATGGCCGGAGAAGGATCCGACAGTTTAACAGCACGGCTCTCATGCAAGGTAAGGTCGATGTTTGGCTCGATCGCCGCTGAGGGTAAGGCCTCCGTGGCGGGGTCCATCCACCCGTCCATGGACAGCGCAACTGGCTCTGAATTGAGGGTCGGAGCGGCTGCCTGTGTGATCTCCTGAACACTGTCCGATGGTAGAGCTAGATCGTACTCATCGTGACCGCGTGACGCACAAGGCAGAGGCTCGGATCCGTCGAAGATCAAGTCTCCGCGCATATCGGCCATGTAGTTTAAGCTTCCAAACCTGACCTGGTGGCCAGGGGCGTAACTTTCAATCTGCTCCAGATGGTCAAGCAAATTGGCCCGCAGTGCGAAGCTGCCGAATACGAAGATCTGTCGGGGGAGAAAATTCTCACCATAGACCGCATCGCTATCGATGATTGTAGGAGCCATCAAGCCAAATGGCGACGACACAGAGGAACTCTCAATGAAAGCACCAATGTCGGTGTCAAAACCGGTGGATCTCGGGTAGGGGGTCCCGAACTGTGCGTCTAAGGCGGATGGTAACAGAAGGCAGGGGACACAATGTTTTACCCAGGATCAGGCCCTCTTGATGGAGGTAAAACCCTACGTCCTGCTTGATTAATATTGGTGATATGGGTAGTACAAGAGTAGATCTACCACAAGATCGGAGAGGCTAAACCCTAGAAGCTAGCCTATGGTATGATTGTATGTTGTCCTACGGACTAAAACCCTCCGGTTTATATAGACACCGGAGAGGTTAGGGTTACACAAGGTCGGTTACAAAGGAGGAGATACACATATCCGTATTGCCTAGTTTGCCTTCCACGCCAAGTAGAGTCCCATCCGGACACGAGACGAAGTCTTCAATCTTGTATCTTCATAGTCTAACAGTCCGGCCAATGGAGATAGTCTGGCTGTCCGGAGACCCCCCAATCCAGGACTCCCACACTACCTCTTGAGCATGCGTTGGTTTTCCCTTGAGGAGGAAAGGGTGATGCAGCAAAGTAGCGTAAGTATTTCCCTTAGTTTTTTGAGAACCAAGGTATCAATCCAGTAGGAGACTACATGCAAATCGCCTAGTACCTGCACAAACAATCAAGAACCATGCAACTAAGGCAATAAAGGGGTTGTCAATCCCTTCATAGCCACTTGCAAAAGTGAGATCTGATAAATATAATAAGATAAATATTTTTGTTATTTTTGTTGTATAGATTGAAAAGTAAAGATTGCAAAATAAATAGTAAACTAGAATTATAGATCGAAAACTTATATGATGTAAAGTAGACCCGGGGGCCATAGGTTTCACTAGTGGCTTCTCTCAAGATAGCATATATTACGGTGGGCGAACAAATTACTGCCGAGGAATTGATAGAAAAGCGCATAGTTATGGGAATATCTAGGCATGATCATGAACATAGGCATCATGTCCGTGTCAAGTAGACCAAAACGATTCTGCATCTACTACTATTACTCCACACATCAACTGCTATCCAGCATGCATCTGTTAAGTTCATAAGAATTGAGTAACGCTTTAAGCAAGATGACTTGATGTAGAGGGATAAACTCAAGAAATATGTTATAAACCCCATCTTTTATCCTCGATGGCAACAATACAATACGTGCCTTGCTGCCCCTACTATCACTGGGAAAGGACAACGCAAGATTGAACCCAAAGCTAAGCACTTCTCCCATTCCAAGAAAGATCAATCTAATAGGCCAAACTAAACTGATAATTCGAAGAGACTTGCAAAGATATCAAATCATGCATATAAGAATTCAGAAAGAATCAAATATTGTTCATAGATAATCTTGATCATATACCCACAATTCATCGGATCTCGGCAAACACACCACAAAAAGTATTACATCGAGTAGATCTCCAAGAACATCGAGGAGAACTTTGTATTGAGAACCAAAGAGAGAGAGAAGAAGCCATCTAGATAATAACTATGGACCCGAAGTCTGTGGTAAACTACTCACACATCATCGGAGAGGCTATGGTGTTGATGTAGAAGCCCTCCGTGATCGAATCCCCCTCCGGCAGATCACCGGAAAAGGCCCCAAGATGGGATCTCATGGGTACGGAAGTTTGCGGGGGGTGGAAAAGTGGTTTCGTGGATCTCCTGGATGTTTTCAGGGTATAAGAGTATATATAGGCGAAAGAAGTAGGTCGGTGGAGCTACGAGGGGCCCACGAGGGTGGGGGGCGCGCCCTCCTGCCTCGTGGCTGCCTCGTTGCGTCTCCGACTTCCATTCCAAGTCTCTTGGAATGCGTTTGTTCCAAGAAAGATCCTCGCGAAGGTTTCACTCCGTTTGGATTCTGGTTGATATTACTTTTCAACGAAACACTGAAATAGGCGAAAAACAACAATTTGCACTGGGCCTTCGGTTAATAGGTTAGTGCCAAAAATAATATAAAAGAGTATATTAAAGCCCATTAAACATCCAAAACATATAATATAATAGCATGGAACAATCAAAAATTGTAGATACGTTGGAGACGTATCAATCCACGGCATGGGGAGCGCGCTGGCGGTGGCTGAACACCCGAGGTGATCCTTCACGTTGAACGTGATGGCGTACTATGACCACTTTAGGGTTGTGTTCACCTGACGAGGGAACTGCTTGAAGATGCAGTTTGAGGCGGGCACCTGAGTGCCACCCAAAATGCAGGCGATCTTGCGAGGCTCCTGGTAGCCCCCAGCCCCCTTGTCTAGCTGGTTGTCATTGTTTCTCCAGGGTGGCAGCAGCAAAGGAGGGAGGCTAGCATTGCCCTGACGACGGTCATCGTGAGGTTGATCGCGCCAGGTGCCGTCCCAAGGCTGATCACGCCAGCCACCCTCGCGAGGCTGGTCGTGCCAGATACGTCTCCAACGTATCTATAATTTATGAAGTATTCATGCCATGTTTACAACAATTTTATATGGTTCTGGTATGATTTGCATGGAACAAACCCGGACTGATGTTGTTTTCAGCAGAACTACCGTGGTGTTATCTTTTTGTAGAAACGAAAGTTCTCCAAATGAGCGGAAAAGTTTGACGATTTTTTTGGAACAAAAGGGTGAAGTGCAATCATGCCCTAAATCGTATTTTGATGTTGATGACAATATACACATAGGGGACTAACAGTGTTTGTCAAGTATATCTCAGGTTTAGTCCCTTCAGGATCGTGTGTGTGTGGATCATGACTATAGAACATACACATTGCTCAAGAGTGAAGAAACAAGACTACTAGCTTAGGCTCTTTATGTTTATTCTTTACCATCTGATCTCTGTCTCTCTCGGACGCCTGATACCTGTCGGACGACCGGTACCCATTGGACGTCCGGTACTTCTTATACAAATCCAAAACGTCAGATTTTCGGTCTTCTCTGCAAATCGGGTCTATCCCTAACAGAGGAAAAACGTCAGTCATCGGGTCCCTGTCGAACGTCTGATGCCTCGGACGACCGACGTACACCAGATACCCGGTACTCCCACCCCAAGCCAAAGTGTCGTACGACCGGTCTTTTCCAGACGCCCAGTACCATTCAAACAAAGAATATCTGTCAGATATCTAGTATTGTGTCGGCTGTCCGGTATCTCCCAAGACCTCGGACCACTAGTATGCCTCGGATGTCCAACAGCTGCTGCACTCAAGTGGCTCCAATGGCCACTTATTGAGGGATACTATAAATACCTCTCTCCTATCCCGTGGAAGGTTTGACCATTCCCTTTGAGCATCCCCAAGAACACATTTCACTCTCCCTCACACACTCATACACCAAATCTTACATCCCAAAGGGTTTTGAGAGCATTAGTGAGAGGTTGTCCACTCAAGTGATAGATCCACTCCTTCCCCCTCTTTGCTCCAAAGGAATTCATGATTTGAGCAAGTATTGAGCTTTTCCCCATTATTTTTGTTACTCTTGGAGGTTGGAGACTCCTAGGCGGTAGGAGTACTCCAGCGAGGAGTCGTTCATTGTGATTACCCCTGGAATGTTTGTGAGGGTTTGGAGACCACCCCAAGGTATACCACTAGTGGTTGGGAATCGCCTTCATGTTGATATCTCCAAGAGAGAATAGGGTGAGCCTTTGTGGTGACACCTACCTCTCTAAACGGTGACGTAGCTTCCCTCCAAGGAAGTGAACATCGGCATACATTATCGTCTCTCGGAGTTGCGGTTATTACTAACACTCGCTCCCTACTTGTGGTTACTTGTCTATTAGTCTTTATTTGTTTTATTTTGTGCTTGCTTACTCATATACATGTGGTACTTGTTTACCTGGCTTAGCTCTTAGTATCATACTTGCAATTGTTAGGATCACCTTCATATTCCGCATTATTGCCTAAAAATTGTTAAGTAAGAATTAAAATTTGTAATTGTACATATTCACCCCCTTTAGGTCCATCTCGATCCTTTCAATTGGTATCAGAGCCTCGTGCACTATTCTTGTGGCTTAACCGCCCTAGAGTGAGATGAACCCCGATGGGACTCCCCTTGTTGCAGATCTGAAGGAGAAGGGCACGGCTTCTTCAGAAGTGATGTCCTTTACTTCTGAGGATCTGGAACGTGCCCTTGCAAAGAAAAAGGAGGAGCATGATGCTTCTCTTGAGGCCTTGGTCCAAATGAAGTTAGCCATATAAACCACGATGCTCGCACCACTTTCGGGTGGTGCGGCCTCGAGGCCAACTGTGCCTACTCCTTCACTTGGCTAACAACCTCATAGTAATGATCAATCTATGTTCCATGGCTTTATGCTAGACCTCAAGTATAGAAACATAAGTATAATTCTGAAGGAAAACCTCCTTTGCTTGATGACAGTTTCAATTTTGCTTGGTGGAAAGTTGGTATGCAGGACCATCTTAGGTATGCCAATGATGAAATGTTGGACATCCTGGAGCATGGATACAACCCTGTCAACCCAAAGAATCTCATTCCAAGAGAAACTTGTGACAAGAATCTCAATGACACCGCAATCATGTGCATAAGAAAAGGAATGAATGATAAGCAAAGGAGACCTTACATACACATCACAAGTGCCAAGGAATTATGGGACAACATTGTAAGGACCAAAACTGGTACCTCCACTCTCTGGCTTCCTCAGTATGAAATAGCCAAGGGTCAATTGCAAATCTTTTGTATGGAGAAAGGTGAATCCCCCAAGAAGCTCCTTGAGCGTCTCAAGACTCTCACTACCAACATTAAGTCCTATGATTGTGACAAGACATAAGATGGATTCAACTTGACTAAGTGTTTTATCGTGGACAAGTTACTTCATTCTCTTGCTCCATATCATCACCAAATGGTGTGGACATAAGACAACACCATGGATTCAAGGAAATGACTTCGGATGACATCATATCCACTTTTCAACTATTCGAAGAATCAAAGGCAAATGTTACGGAACATCTTGCCATGCATGGTACCTCAACATCAAAGTTCAATCTTGCTTTGAAGGCCAAGCATGTATGTGAGGAAGATCGAAGTGAAGAAGAAGAAGAAGAAGGTGATGATGGATATGGTGATGAGATTGACTCCGATGAGAGCCCCTCGTATGAAGACATTCCCCTCTTTGTCAAGAAGTTTAGCATGGGAAAATTCAAGGGAAGATTCCAGAAGAAGAAAGTGAGAAAATGCTATAAATGTGAAGAAACCAACAACTTCTGCAACGATTGACCTTATGAAAAGATAGAAGATAAACCAAGGATTCCCAAGATCTTTCCAAAGAAGAAGTTGCCAAATCCTTTGAACTCCAAGCTCAAGATGAGAGATGGGAAAGCAATGGTTACTCATGAAGAATGTGATCCAGATGATGTTGGTGGTGTTGACGGAGTAGCTCAAGATTCTCAAAACACCTTGAGGCTAGTCAACAAGAGTGGTGATGTTGTCACCTACAACAATATGAAAGACTACAAGGTCAACGCCCACATGTTCTTAACGGCAACAGCCATGGTAAAAGATGGAGAGGACATTAACTCTCCTGACAAGGACAAAGTAACCCCACGTTCCAATCCGCCTCTTTTCACTCCGTCTAATCCTTGTGATGAGTATCTTGTGAGGAGGATAATTATGATGATGATGATGATGATGATGATATAGATGATCCAATGCTTGCTAAAATAAATAAGTTCATGTGCTCCCTCAAGGAAAGAAGCTCACTATGTTTCGTATGCTTATGGAGATGGTGAGTAAGCACAACATCACCATTAAGGAACTCAAAACCCTCATCGCCGAGGAAAAGGTAAAATATGAAATCCTTGAGCAGGAAGTCCAATATGAGGAATCATGAAATGACGAACTATGCTTAAAAATTGGTGCAAACATTGATGTTCATGCTAAGAACGTGCCTCCTTGAAAAATGCCAAGAACTCTTTCAAGGAGTTGATGAATGATAAAAGTAAGCTTGTGGAATCTTATGCTTGTCTCTCTAAGGATTGTGAGCGTGTATCCATGACCCTCGAGACTAAGGAAGAGGAGCTCACCCTTCTTACAAAGAGCTTTGAGATGCTCAAACGTACTTATCTTGAAACTCTAGCCAAGGTTTACTCTTCACCTATTATCAATGTTGATGCTTGTGCTACTAACTCTAGTGGTGATTTAGAATCTATTCTTGAGGAAAACAGCTATCTAAAGGCACAACTCGAGAGAGGACTCATGACATGTGCTCAAGGACAAAAGAACCTTAATGCGGTATTGAGCCAACACAATGAGGTGTTTGCCAAGGAAGGGATCGGGTTTAACTCAAGCATAAGCAAGAAGAAGATGTCTTCTCAAAAGTGCACCACCCCTCTCAAGGGCACATTTCTACGTGAAGGGCACAAGGAGAAAGGTAAGGTTGTGAGTGGGAAGACCACTAGGGGCACGCCCACTCTCAACAAGCCAAAAGATTTCATGACTCCATCCTATGTACTTCGTAAAATAAAGGATGGAGAAGTCTATGCTAAATTTGCTGGTCCTCGTAATGCATTCCGGTTTTATGCTATTTTGGTCCCTAAGACCCTTCTGACTAACTTGAGGGGTCCCATTGCAAAATGGGTGCCTCTAACCAAGTCATGAATTTTCTGTAGGTTGCTTTCTCTGGTGGAGTCAAATGGGTGATGGATAGTGGATGCTCCAACCATATGACCAGAGATAGCAAATTGCTTTTCGATTTCATGGAAGATATTCAACCATTTTATGAGCATTGTGTTTGGTGGAGGATCAAAAGGACAGGTACTCGGTTTCGGCAAGGTGGCTATAACAAATGGCATGTCGCGGGCAAATGTCATGATTGTCCAATCCCTTAAATACCATTTTCTTTCCGTTCGTCAATTGGCTTCTATTGGTTATGATACACTATTTGGACTAGCGGATGTGACAGTCTTTAGGAGAGACACTCTCAAAGTGGTCTTTGTTGGAGAGTTGGTTGGAAACCTTTACACTGTTGATTTCTCAAAAGAGAGCATATTCCATGCAACATGTCTAATGGCCAAGGCCAATAAGGGATTGCTATGGCATCGCCGTCTAGCCCATGTCGGCATGAGAAATCTTCAAGATGTCTTAAAGGGAAATCACATCCTTTGCTAACCAATGTCTCTTATGAGAAAGATCGTGTGTGTAGTGCATGCATAGCCGGGAAGCAACATCAATAAAAGCACCCACCAAAGAATATTGTATCTACTTCTAGGCATTTGGATATCCTTCATGTGGATCTTTTTGGGCCTCCTTCATGGGATAGTCTTGGTGAGAAAAAGTATGGACTTGTAATTGTTGATGATTACTCAAGATATACATGGGTGATTTTCCTCAAGTCCAAGGACGAGATGAAGATCACATTCATTGATTTTGCTAAGCAAGCCCAGCGCAAGTTTGACAAAGAAATTTGGGCAATAAGAAGTGATATAATGGCTCCGAGTTCAAGAAATACACCTTGGAAGAATTTCTTAGTGATGAAAGGACTGAGCATCAATATTCCGCACCATACACTCCTTAACAAAATGGTGTAGCCGGGAGGAAGAACCATACACTTGTGGAAATGGCAAGGTCAATGTTGGATGAATACAAGTCACCACATATTTTTTGGGCCGAGGCTGTCAACACCGCACGCCATGCATCAAACCGGCTCTTCCTCCACACGATATTGGAGAAGACTCCATATGATATGAGCTCCTAATCGGGAACAAAGAAAATGTCAAGTACTTACATGTACTTGGGTGCAAGTGTTTCATCCTCAACAAGAGAGAACGGTAAGGAAAATTTCAATCCAAAACAATTGAGGGCATATTTGTTTGTTATGGATCAAACTCTCACGCCTATAGAGTCTACAACAAACCCAATGGATGTGTTGTACAATCGTGTGACGTGGTGTTTGATGAATTGAATGCCTCCCATTGGGAGCAAGTTGATCTAAGTGATGTAGGTGAAGAAGATCCTTCTCATGATATTTTGACCATTGGTGTTGGTGCCCTTCTTCCAATGGAACAAGAACCTCATGATGATGAAGAAGAAGATGGAAGTTTCACTCATCATCAAGCCATTTCAACACACATGCCACCACAAGATCCTATTGCTCAAATGATGCCCATTGTTCAAGAACAACAAGAAGAAGAAGAACATGTCCCACACCATGATCATATTCAAGAACAAGATCATCATCGGGAGCAAGAACAAGAAAGTGCAATATTTGATGATGAACCTGAAGAAATGCAACATGAAGAAGAAGATATTCCACCACACATTAATGATCCATATGTTCGGGATGTGGATGATGGAAATGAAGTTGAACCTTGTGAAACCCTAACTTCCATCATGCCACAAAGTGGTCGGCCATGTTGATGTTGATTAAATTCCTAACGGCATATCAGAAGGTAGAGTCACCCATAAACAATTAACAAACTGCTGTGCTCACTTTTCGTTTGTCTCTAGTGTTGTTGAGCCACACAATGTATAAGATGCATTGATGGACAATGATTGGCTCGTTTCTATGCAAGAAGAGTCGAACAGTTTTGAACGCAACAAAGTGTGATCATTAGTCAAGATACCAACTAAGGAACACAATGTCATTGGAGTAAAATGGATTTTCAAGAACAAGCAAGATGAGAATGGCATAATCATCCGCAACATGGCAAGGTTAGTGTCCCAAGGGTACTCACAAGTTAAAGGTTTGGAATTTGATGAGACCTTTTCTCCTGTTGCCCATCTTGAATCTATTCACATCTTAATTGCTTATGCTGCTTTCAATGGTTTTACGTTACATCAAATGGATGTAAAGAGTGCTTTCCTTAACGGTCCTTTGCAAGAAGAACTATGTGTATCATAACCACCTGGGTTTGTTGATCCCGATCACAAAGACTATGTGTATAAACATCACAATCCTTTGTATGGCCTCAAACAAGCACCTCGTGCTTGGTATGATCATCTTAAGAAGTTTCTACACGATGATGGTTTGGTGAGAGGGGTGATCGATCCCACTCTTTTTACTAAGAGGGAAAAGGGTGATTTGATCTTATGCAAATCTATGTAGATGACATTATTTTTGGTTCTCCTAACATTCATTTGTGCAAGAAGTTTGTGGCCTCCATGACCAAGACCTTTGAGATTTCACTCAATGCGGACATGAAGTCCTTTCTCGGATTTCAAATTCAACAATTTCAAGAAGGAATTTTCTTGCCTCAAACAAAATATCTCAAGGACATTCTGGAGAAGTTTGACATGCCAAATGCTAGCCCATGTAAGACACCCATGCCAACAAAGCTTGTTCTCATTGAAGACACCAATGGTATTCTGTTTGACCCATCTCTTTACCGCTCTATGATTGCTTCTTTTCTTTATCTTTGTGCATCTAGAGCAGAGATCGTATTAAGTGTAGGCATATGTGCAAGATTTCAAGCTTCCCTTAGGAAAATTCGTCATGAGGCGGTTAATCATATTCTTAGATACCTTGTTCACACCCCAAAGTTGGGTCTATGGTACCCCAAGGATGTAAAGTTTGATCTCATTGGTTACGCGGATGCAGATTGGGCCGGTGGCAAAGTGGGACAGAAGTCTACCTCTAGTGCATGTCACTTTCTTGGGCGCTCCTTGGTAAGTTGGTCCTCGAAGAAGCAGAATTGTGTCTCCCTCTCCATCGTCGAAGCTGAATACATTGCAACCGCAAGTTGTGCAGCTCAATTACTATGGATGAGGCAAACCTTGATGGATTATGGTATCACTTATAGACATGTGCCTCTTCTATGTGATATTGAAAGTGCCATCAAGATTGCTGAGAATCCTATTGATCACCCTCGCACAAAAGACATTGATAATAGGTATCACTTCATATGATACCATGTGCAAAAGGGTGACATTGATATTGCTACAGATATGCAACTTGTAGACATTTTCACCAAACCATTTGATCAAGGAAGATTTTGTCAACTTAGGCATGAACTTGGTATCTTGGAGCTTGACAACATTATGTGAAATCTAGTTACTTCATGTCTTGTCTTGATGTAGGCATATATTTAGGGGGGACACTCAACTCATGAGTACTCTCACCCTATATAATGCATAAAAAGAACAAACACTCTCAAAGTTACCATGTTCCTCGAACTATCACTACAAAAAAAAGACACATCCGTGACATTTTGGGTTGAACAAATTTTTTTTTCTGTCATACATATGACACTTCTATGACGATAATTGTACAAAACCCGGTATCATCATAGATGTGGTGGGCTCCTACTTCTATGACAAAAAATCATGATAGAAAATGGGCTATTCGTCCTGGGCGGGCCGGAGACGCGGCTGCATGACATTCTTTGGACCGTCCATGATGGAAAAAACCGTGGTAGAAGCGAGGGGGGAGGAAAATTTCGGGGAGTTCCCGGTTACGGTGGGAGGTCGGGGGCCGGGCGATGCATGTTTCTCTCATACACGTACGCCCGTGTGTGGTAGGCGTTGCCTCTAACTGACCCGAGCGAGGCGTTGGGCTCTAACTAAACCCGAGCGATTGCACTGCAGGCTACGCATTACTGAACCCGAGCGATCGATCGATGGCTCTTAACTGAACCCGATCGAGCGATTCCTTCACTACTGCTGCTAAATGAAGCTGATCGATTGGATGAACAGTGAGCGTTGCGGGGGGAGGGGGGTTGGATGAACAGTGAGCAGTGGCGTTTCCTCTGGATGAACAGGACCCCGTGGTGTGGAGGGCTGGATGAACAGCAGACGGTGGAGGGGTGCCCGTGGAGGGGTGGTTGAACAGGACCCCGTGGTGTGGAGGGCTGGATGAAAAGTAGACGGTGGAGGGGTGCCCATGGAGGGGTGGTTGAACAGTAGCCGGTGGAGTAGCACGCGGTGGAGGCTGGATGAACATGATCTCGTGGAGGCTGGACGAGGTTGACGGTAGCCCGTGGAGGCTGGAGGAGCTCGATGGTGGAGATGAATAGTATCCCGTGGAGTCCCGTTTTGCGGTACGCCACACCCTCCCGATGAACAGGACCCCCGTTTCGACCGTAGGAGATCCGTTTCGTCCATTTTGCGGTACGCCACACCCCTCCCGATCAACAGGACCCCCGTTTCGACCGTAGGAGGTCCGTTTCGTCCGTTTTGCGGTACGCCACACCCCTCCCGATCAACACGACCCCAGTTTCGACCGTGGGAGGTCCGTTTCCTCCGTTTTGCGGTACGCCACACCCCTCCCGATCAACAGGACCCCGTTCCGAACATAGGAGGTATGTTTCCTCCATTTTGTGGTATGCGAGGCCTCATTTCCATCGCCTATTCCGTCCAAGCCCTCCCGATGAACACGACCACGCATTCCGTTCCGACCCAGCCGGTTGGGTCCCACGCGTTCCGTTGCTTCCCGATGAACACGACGCATTCCATTGCCTCCCCATGAACACGACACATTCCGTTGCCTCCTCATGAACACGAAGCATTCCGTTGACTCCCCATGAACACGACGACGACGACGTTGTTTCTCCATTCCGACCCAGCCAGGTACACGAGCCCTCGCCATACGTATGCACGAGTAGGCGTTCGAGACCCCGCCCGTATGTACACATACGTGGCCATATTTTCTTTCTTGCACCCTGGCCGCTGTACGTACGTGTACATGCTACGTGCGCGCCTCTACTACGACACGTGCGCGCCTCTACATCCACCAGTATATATGTACGTACACGTTCGCGACCAGAATGACAATGCTACGTACGCTTCGACCAGGTGGGTCCCGACTGTCAGGCACTTCCTTGCGTGCGAAGATGTAGCTGGTGGGTCCTAGCAGTCAGGGGGGAACATTTTTTTCACAAAATACGGAGGCCCGTTCGGTGGGTCCCCGCTGTCAGGTGGAGGAATAATTATTTTGCACGTAATAAGGAGGCACTTCCTTGCTGCAGCCGCGGACCCAACTGTCAGCCTCTCCGTGTACAGTCCACCTCCGATGGAAGCCGTTCCTTGACCATGTTGACCACACCGCGTCGAGAGTACCAGAGCGGTGGACAACGGTGAGGCCTAGGAAGGGTACGACGCGGAGCCGGGGAAGACGCGGCAGTGGATGCCCACGTGTAGTGGAGTACGAGGGTTCACTTGTTCGCTGCGGTGTGGGGCTGCCGTCGCTGCAGAATAATAGGGGGTGTGGGTGAGTAGAGGGATGGCCTAGCCAGCGGTGGGAGTATTAGGGGGCGGGGAGGCCTCTGCCGCATCGCAGCCGGCCACGGGAGGCAGGGGCACGAGGCATGACTGGCGCTGGTTTGGGCGGCTGGAGCAAGAAGACCAGAGGTTGAAGAAGCACTACGGCCATTGGATGGACATCGTATGGTCACTGGAGCTAGAATCGCGCATATTGACTAAGTTGACAAAGCCCTCCGTCCCCGTTGTCAGGACCCCGATTCTAAGTCACACCGATCTAGCATGTAACACGTCATATCACTTTGCGGCCTCACGCACGGTGTTCCCACGGGTGTCGCCTTACCATGGCTCGGGACCGTTTGCGCCTTTGGCTCACGTATATGATAGTGTTGCTAGCATCCATATGACGGAGAACCTGGGCCGATATGACTAGTCGTGAATCCAAAGTGGCACAAACTCATGGGGACAGGCATACATGAAACAACATCAAGCATGTCGGTCATCAACGTGTGAATCTGGGTTGTAGCAACTGGGCTAATAGGACTCCAAGAATCCGGGCTATTGCGGGCTAGCAGGACTCCAAAAATCATTGCGTGACATTTCCCCGAAGGGACAGACACAGGAACGATGTGAATCACATACCGGTCAGTCTAAGTGTTCCGGAGCACTAGTGCTGGGCTAGCAGGACTCTGGTAAACCAGGCTGTAGTGGACTACCATGGCTCGGTGGACGCACCAGACTACATTTCCCCATAAGAGAGGCTACCAAGGATAGACAACTAGGTTGTCGAATCCCACACATAGCAATACACGTCACACGTATGCATAACATGCAAGTATGTGTTGTACAACATGGAATCACAACATAACACAAACCCATATAGATAAAGGCCCAGAAGAGCCACATAGCATTAAATACAAACATGGGTCACATGACCCATCATTCAGAGCATACAAGCAACGGCTGACCAGGTCAAACCTGACGTGTGGGGTCGACACATCAGTGACTCAATTAGTTAACAGGGTTTTTACTAATCTAACTACAATTAGTGGCACTGGGACCCACTGTTAGTGTCTCAAGGTTAACTAAGTGGTGATAAGCTTAAGCTAATCACCTGGCAGGTCGGGCCCGCACGTTGGGCCGTTGATGTTAATGCCGGCGACCTCTCGACGCGGCAGCGTCCGTGTTACAGGCCACGGGGGCGGGGACTAAGGGCACCAGGGTGTACCCCGGGCTCTCGCGCATCCAGCGGAGCAAGTAGGAGGAGCTGGGTGGCCGGAGCTCACCGGAGTGAAGCTCAGGGCGGCGGCTGACGCGCTGGTTCAGGCTTGATCGAGCTACGGGGCACGGCAGGGGCTGCGGAGTGCCTCTACGGCCTCCTGGCGTCACCAGGAGCACGGTGACGCGCTTGGTTTGGGCGGAAGCAGGCCAGAACGACGACGGTGACGACGACATGGACGGCGGTGAGGTGCTCGCGGGCGCGGTGGCTGAGCTAGCTAGACAGGGCAAACGAGCAAGGGGAGGCACTGGTGCGGCCGGAGCGTCGTAAGCGATCTCGGGCAGCTGGTGACGAAGACGATAGCGATGGCGGCACTCCAGGGCCTCCCGAGGCGCGTGGCTTGGCTTCGAGGATGAGGAAGACGGCGCGGAGCTCTTGGGCACGTCGGAGGGGCGAGGCCGCGGCGGTGGGCGCGGTAATGGTGAACGGTGGCGGCGGCAGCTCTCGGGGTTCGCGGGAGAGAGCGAGGGAGAGGAGGGGAGGCCACGAGAGAGAGAGAGAGAGAGAGAGAGAGGTGCGGGGCGGCGCGTGGCATCGCGCGGGACATCCAGAGCAACGAGGGGGGGGACAAGCAGGTAGGAGGTGGCCGGGCGCGTGGCCGCGTGCGGCGAGCACGTGCCCCTGTCCTCCTGGCGTGAGGAAGGGGACGACTGGCGCGGCCAGCTAGCTGGGCCAGCCAGCTGGGCCGCACAGTGCTAGGCCTCAGGTGAGCCCAGGAAAGGTTTTTCCTTTTTTGTGTTTCTTTTCTATTTCTGTAATTTGTTTTCTGATTTAGTAAAATACTAAATCAATTTATTTTCTTCAGAAATTTATTGTACGAGCTAGTT
This sequence comes from Triticum urartu, assembly GCF_003073215.2. Taxonomy (NCBI): domain Eukaryota; kingdom Viridiplantae; phylum Streptophyta; class Magnoliopsida; order Poales; family Poaceae; genus Triticum; species Triticum urartu. The sequence goes on from NC_053025.1 coordinate 352,727,579, forward strand.
GAAATATTCCAGAGCCCCTCACATAAAAATCAGAATTATTGGACATATATAAATAATTATTTCATATATATATATATATATATTTCCAATGCAAATAATTATGCATTGGTTCCAAATGGCCAAAATAAATATTTATGAGCTTAATAAAATATTGGTTTGAATTTTACCTCTGACCAATATTTTCAGAGAGCATCATGAACATTTTCTTGGACCTCTTTGGAACAATTTTTATCTGGGTTATTTCCAGAAATGATTTCTGAGGCTTTCACAAATCCCCATTTCAAATTTAAATGAAATTTAAACATGATGCACACACATGACTAGCTAGTCTAGGTCATACCAGAACTAGGGATGTGACAACACGCCCCCACTCGAAATAATCTCATCCCAAGATTCAGGAGTTGGCGGAAAGAAAGTGGGGTACTCCAGTCGAAGACGATCTTCAGGCTCCCAAGTAGCTTCTCTCTCGGAATGATGAGACCACTGAACGTTGAGAGACTTGATGTTATGATGTCGAGTGACACGCTCTACTTGATCCAGAATGCAAACGGGGTACTCTCAATAAGTGAGGCTATCTTGGAGATCAAGCGTTTCGTGGTCCACTCCGCGGATGGGATCCGAGAAGCAACACTTGAGCTGAGAGACGTGGAAGACATCATGAACTCGAGAAAGATGTGGGGGTAGTTCCAACTAGTAGGCAACCTCTCCTCGTTTAGTGAGAATGCAAAAAGGACCAATGTAACGAGGAGCCAACTTGCCCTTGATACCGAAACGCTGGGTACCCTTCAAAGGGGTAACCCGAAGGTAAGCTTTGTCGCCAACTTCATAAGCCACTTCCTTATGACGACGGTCATACTGGCTCTTTTAACGAGATTGGGCTGTTTTCAAATTCTCACGAATGATGCGAACTTGCTCTTCTGCCTTCTGCCTCCACAAAGCGTCGACAGTAACTAGCTAGGCCAAGTAAACTCCTAACTTGCTTAACCGTTTCAGGCGGAGTCCAATCAAGAATGGCTTGAACCCTCTCGAGATTGACAGCAATGCCCTTACCAGAGATTACGTGGCCGAGATAGGTCACTTCTGGCAACCAAAATTCGCACTTGCATAACTTGGCATAAAGGCGGTGCTCTCTGAGTTTCTCTAACACAAGTCTAAGATGTTCGGTGTGCTCTTCCTCGTTCTTCGAGTAAATAAGAATATCATCAAGGTAAACCACGACGAACTTATCTAAGTATTCCATGAATATCGAGTTCATCAAGCGGGAGAATGTAGCTAGAGCATTGGTTAGACCAAAGGGCATGACGGTGTACTCGTACTGGCCATAACGAGTGACAAAAACCGTCTCAGGAACGTCCCCATTTCTGATCTTGATTTGGTGGTAGCCTAACCTCTAATCCATCTTGGAAAAAACTGAGGATCCAGCGAGCTGATCATATAGGTCGTTGATCCCGGGGAGCGGAAACTTGTTCTTTATCATGACCAAATTAACGGAACGATAATCTACAACCATACGGTCCGTACCATCCTTGTTCTTGATGAAGAGGACGGGGCAAGCCCACAGAGAAGAACTAGGACAGATGAAACCCTTTTGCAAGGAATCATCAAGTTGTTTCTTAAGCCCAGCTAGCTCTAAGGGTGCCATCTTGTAAGGTATCCTAGAAATTGGGGTGGTTCCGGGGATAAGATCTATGACAAACTCTACATCTCTGTCAGGTGGAATACCTGGCAGTTCCTTAGGAAAGACATCCGGAAAGTCACGGACTACCGGGATATCGTCAAGGTCTGGAAGAGGGCTGGCATGAAGAGAATAGAGCTGACGCTTTGCAACTTTAGTGGAGACAGTGACTATCTTGCCAGATGGATGTGTAAGCTGAACAGACCTGGTGTAACAATCAATCTTGGCATAATGAGCTTTCACCCAGTCCATACCCAAGATGATGTTAATATCTATAGAATTGAGGGCTATAAGTGATGCAAGGAATACAAGTCTGTCAACAAGGATTTCATTACCATGGCTTACACTAGAAGTTTGCCATTTGGATCCAGGAGTTTGAATGACTAGTGGAGAGGGCATATGACAAAATGAAATGTTGTGCAAGCTAGCATAGCTTTCAGAAATGAAGGAGTGAGATGCTCCAGTATCGAACGGAACTGATGCTGGATGGCAGTTGAAAAGGAGTGTACCAAGAACGACATCTGGGTCATCATGACCGCCTTTAGCTGAGACGTGATGCACATGTCCACGCTCAGTGGAAGCTGACTTGACACTGATCGTCTTGTGTGATGGCTTACCACCAAGAACAGACTCAATGGGCTGGGGTGGAGCATAGTTGGCTTGAGAGCAGTCATGTGCATAGTGTCCTAGCGCTCCACATGTGAAGCAAGTCCCTGAGGTAGGACATGGACCGGCATTGACAAGCGGTCTACCGATTGGCCTGGGTGGAGCATACAACTTAACCGGGGGAAGTACCACATAAGATGGCCTCGGCGAATAACCAGGTGGAAGAGCGGAGTTCGGAACCCAAATCCGGCGCTTCTGAGAACTAGAACCGGAGGAAGAACCCAAATCACGGGTGTGCTTATGAGACTCATCGTAAATAAGCTGAGTTGTCTCTGCATTAATGGCCTTGTTCACAAGGGCCTGGAATGTATCACAGTGATGCATGTGGAGATCACAACGCAACTTGGGGTTGAGACACTTCCGGAACCTAGCCTGCTTCTTGGCGTCTGTTGACACTTCTTTTGTAGCATAGCGGGCGAGGTTCGGAAACTCTCTACTGTAAGCATCAACAACCATCTTATCCTAGGTGAAACTACAGAACTCTTCTCTCTTGCAGTCAATGAGAGCCTGAGGAATGTGATGCTCGCGAAAAGCGTCAGTGAAATCTCTCCAGGTGAGTATCTGGCCAGCTGGAAGCATAGCCTCATAGTTCTGCCACCAAAGACTAGCAGGACCTTCCAGGTGATAAGCAGCATAGGTGACCTTGTCACCTTAAGCTACATTCACAGAACACAGCTTGATAGTGATACTACGGAGATAGTCATCGGCATCGAGTGGCTCAATGGAATGATGGAAGGTAGGTGGTTTCAGGCCAATGAAGTCATGAACGGACGTAGACTCTTTGTACTGATGGGCGGTGTTCTCCTCAATACGTGCTAACAAGCGGTTAGACTCTCGCTTGTTCATCTCAACCTCTAACATGAACTTTGCCAACGAAGACTGGTCGGGAGGATCCTCATCCCTACGATCTCTGTGGTTCTGACTACGAGCAACAAAACTTCGGTTAGCTGACGACATCCTAAAGAACCAGCCAAGGAAACAAGGATGGATTCGGCATTATCATAAGGATGTAGGATATAGTACAAGGAAAATACTATCTATTGAACTCCTAGGACAATTCTGGCAGCATAACGACAGTAAAATGCTCAAACTGAGACATCCTGCAAACGATGAGGTAGTACCATACTCATCTCATCACTCAAGGTTCTGTGATAGTACTAAACAAACTACACCGGGAATACTCGAAAACTGGAATATGACTCTGATCAACCAATCCTAAGAGACTACGGAGTAGTAACTCGTGATCCTGATAGACGGAAGATAAATCCTAGCTCCTTAACCCCGTAGGAAAGATAGGATGACTCAAATCAGAAGGCATGAGGTATAAGGAGTAAAAAGAGCCTTACGTTCCCTTCCACAATCAATTCCCTTATATAACTAAAGAATTTCTAGACTCAACTTCGACCAGTTGGCTTGGTAATCCTACAGGCAGTCAGGCTCTGATACCAAAGCTGTCGGGACCCCGATTCTAAGTCACACCGATCTAGCATGTAACATGTCATATCACTTTGCGGCCTTACGCACGGTGTTCCCATGGGTGTCGCCTTACCATGGCCTGGGACCGTTTGTGCGTTTTGGCTCACGTATATGATAGTGTCTCTAGCATCCATATGACGGAGAACCTGGGCCGACATGACTAGTCGTGAACCCAAAGTGGCACTAACTTACGGGGACAGGCATACATGAAACAACATCGAGCATGTCGGTCATCAGCGTGTGAATCTAGGCTGTAGCAACTGGGCTAACAGGACTCCAGGAATCAGGGCTGTAGCAGGCTAGCAGGACTCCGGAAATCACCGCGTGACATTTCCTCGAAGGGACAGACACAGGAACGATGTGAATCACATGCCGGCCAGTCTAAGTGTTCCGGAGCAGTAGTGCTGGGCTAGCAGGACTCTGGTAAACCGGGCTGTAGCGGACTACCATGGCTCGGTGGACGCACCAGACTACATTTCCCCATAAGAGAGGCTACCAAGGATAGACAACTAGGTTGTCAGATCCCACACATAGCAATACACATCACACATACGCATAACATGCAAGTATGTGTTGTACAACATGGCATCACAACATAACGCAAACTCATATAGATAAAGGCCCAGAAGAGCCACATAGCATTAAATACAAACATGGGTCACATGACCCATCATTCAGAGCATACAAGCAACGGTAGCATTACATGTCTCAGTACAGACATCTAAAAATGAAAAAGGCTAAGAAGCCTGACTATCTACAAGTCCCTCCCAAGGGTACAAGATCGTAGCTGGGGTAACAAGCTACTCATCGAAGTCCAACCGAAACTACTAGTGAGACGGATGTCTCATCTGCAAAACATAAGTAAAGCAAACGTGAGTACAAAGGTACTCAGCAAGACATACATCAGATCCTATCATACATGCATTAGTATCAAGGAGGCAATGTGGGGTTCAGTTGCAGCAAGCCAGCTTTAACTCAGTGGCTATCCTATTCTACGACTACGAGTAAGTCCTTTGAGGTACGAAAACGCACACGAGTCCACTAATCACCACATCAATACTCTACTATGGATTCATTAACGTCTCCTTATGAGAAGGCCATCCATAGCACTCACATTTGTCTTGAGCATTTTAGAGTATCCATTTCAAGTTGTTTATGTACCACGTAAGCATCCAAGAAGTCCATAACCGCGGACCCGGCTATTCGAATAGATCATGAAAACCCTGTAGGGGTGTACTTCTTCACACACGCTCTCACCACTTATCGCCGTTTACACGACGTGTACTCGGCAACCTTTAAGCAGAAGCCCAACGAGGGTGTCGGCCACGACCTGACTAACCACACAAGTCTCTCATCCAGGTTTATCGCCTATTCGGGTTCCATCCGCAAGGAGATCCGGTCGGGGTGTCGCTCACGACCCCAAACGATGTGAGCAGGGTTCCCAAGCCCACCATCCAGGTGCCACTTGGTAGACCGTGCCACTGTGCATAGTCTGTCCCAAGCCCACTTGGTCGGGTGCCACTTGGTAGACTACTAACACTACCTACAAACACTAGAAACTATTTGCAGCTTCTGGATAGAGACCAAGTCGGCTAATAAGTCGAGAGAGCTTGGAGCGTCCGGAGCCCAATGTGTGGTAGTAGCTACTCATTGGACAACTTACACAGAACTCAGTTCTTAGGGACGTTCCCAATGAGACAACCCACCATGTACTCCCAACATCAGAACATAGCGCTGCACTCCAATTCATTCCCAATGAATCAGACCTGACATACTCTAAGCAATAGCAGGCAATGCATGGTAGGAACACAACATGGCTCAATCAACTCCTACATATGCTAGTGGGTTTCAACTATTTACTGTGGCAACGACAGGTCATGGAGAGGAATGCGTTCAACTACCGCAGCATAAAGTAGCAGTTGAATCGTTGTTGTCCTAATACAATAAAACAGAGCAGGAGCGAGAGGGTAGGATCGTGTCAGAATGAACAAGGGGGTTTGCTTGCCTGGTAGATCAACAGGGGGCACTGCTCCTCAGACAGGTACTCTGGAGCAATCTCCGGATCAGGGCCTATCGAGAAGGAACGGTGTCGACAATCAATACACAATCATATGCAACAATATGATGCATGAACATGGCATGTAGATGTGATGTTGTTTGAGCTAATGCAGATAGCATTCACTTGCATGAAGTCCATTTGAACCAAAGGTTCAAATGTATCTCCAAGATAAACTCTTATAAATGCCATTCATGTGTTTTCACCTATACAGCAGGTATAAGTTGGTTTGTCATGCATGAAAATGGTACAGATGGATAGATTGCATTTTTCTGATAATTTTTCATATATAAATTATTTCAATCTGAGCTACGGTTGAATTTCTATGAATTTTTGAAGCTTATATCATTTTCTGGATTTTCCTGATTTATTTTAATTCCAGAAATGAATAACTGCGTCAGCATGACAGTGGCATGACGTCAACGAGTCAACCGCGGCTGACCAGGTCAAACCTAACGTGTGGGGTCCACACGTCAGTGACTTAGTTAGTTAACAGGGTTTTTACTAATCTAACTACAATTAGTGGCGCTGGGGCCCACTGTCAGTGTCTCAAGGTCAACTTAGTGGTGATTAGCTTAAGCTAATCACTTGGCAGGTCGGGCCCACATGTCGGGCCGGCGAGGTTAACACCGGCGACCTCTGGACACGGCGGCGTCCGCTTTACAGGAAACGGGGGCGGCGACTAAGGGCAGTGGGGCATAGCCCGAACTCTCGCGCATCCAGAGGAGCAGGTAGGAGGAGCTGGGGTGGCCGGAGCTCGCCGGAGCGAAGCTCATGGCGGCGGCCGGCACGCGAGTTCGGGCGGGATCGAGCTACGGGGCTCGGCAGGGGTTGTGGAGTGCCTCTACGGCCTCCTGGCATCACCAGGAGCACGGTGATGTGCTTGGTTTGGCTGGAAGCGGGCCAAAACAACGATGGTGACTTGGACGATGGCGAGGTGCTCGTGGGCGTGGTGGCTAAGCTAGCTAGATGGGGCAAATGAGCACGGGGAGGAGGGGGAAACGATGTAGAGCTCACGGCGGATCCTGCGGAGGCGTCAGCGAGCTCGGGGAAGCACTGGTTCGGCCGGAGCGTCGTCAGCGATCTCGGGTAGCCGGTGACGAAGACTATGGCGATGGCGGCGCTCCAGGGCCTCCCGAGGCGCGTGGCTTGGCTTAGAGGACGAGGAAGACGGCGCGGAGCTCTTGGGCACGTCGGAGGGGCGACGCCGTGGCGGTGGGCGCGGTAATGGCGAACGGCGGCGACGGCAGCGCTCGGGGTTCGCGGGAGAGAGCGAGGGAGAGGAGGGACGGCCACGAGAGAGAGAGAGGGAGAGAGTGAGAGAGAGAGAGGGGGGGGGAGAGAGGTGCGGGGCGGCACGTGGCGTCGCGTGGGGCATCCAGAGCGACGAGGGGGGGACAAGCAGGCAGGAGGTGGCCGGGTGCGTTGCCGCGTGCGGCAAGCGCGTGCCCCTGTCCTCCAGGCGCGAGGAAGGGGACGACTGGCGTGGCCAGCTGGGCCGCACAGTGACAGGCCTCAGGTGAGCCCAGGTAAGGTTTTTCCTTTTTTGTTTTTATTTTCTATTTCTGTAATTTGTTTTTTTATTTAGTAAAATACTAAATCAATTTATTTTCTTCTGAAATTTATTGTAGGAGCTAGTTGAAATATTCGAGGGCCCCTCACATAAAAATCAGAATTATTGGACATATATAAAAAAATTATTTCATATATATGTATATCCAATGCAAATAATTATGCATTGATTCCAAATGGTGAAAATAAATATTTATGAGCTCAATAAAATATTGGTTTGAATTTTACCTCTGACCAATATTTTCAGAGAGCATCATGAACATTTTCTTGGACCTTTTTGGAAAAAAATTTATCTGGATTATTTCAATAAATGATTTTGAGGCTTTCACAAATCCCCATTTCAATTTTAAATGAAATTTAAGCATGATGCGCACACATGGCTAGCTCATATAGGTCATACCAGAACTAGGGATGTGACACCCGTCAACTTAGTAGGCCCACAAGTCAGCCTGCCACTATACTGGGTCCCAGCTAACAGGGGGAGTATTCATTTTTTTGTGCATAATCAGGAGGCCCTTCCTTGCGTGCGAAGATATAGCTGGTGGGTCCGAGCTGTCAGCGGCTGTAACATTTTTTCGCGAAGTACAGACGCCCTTTCGGTGGGTCCCTGATGTCAGGTGTAGGAATCATTATTTTGCGCGTAATAAGGAGGCATTTCCTTGCATGCGGCCATGGACCCAGCTGTCGGCCTCTCCACGTACACTCCACTTCAGATGCATGTCGGTCGTTGACCACATTGACCAGGCCGCGTCGAGAGCACCAGGGCGATGGACGACGGCGAGGCCTAGGAAGGGAACGACACGGAGGCAGGGAAGACTCGGCAGTTGTTTCTGACGCGGAGGGGAGTACGACTGTACGAGGGTTTACTGGTTCGTCTGCCGTCACCGGAGAATAACAGCAGGTGTGGGTGAGTAGAGGGATGGCTAGGCCAGCGAGGGGAGTATGGTGGGGCGGTGAGGCCTGCGCGGCAGCAGAGCCGGCCGCGGGGAGGAGGGAGTAGGCAGTCCCGACATCGCTTGTTTCAGCCGCTGGAGCAGGAAGAGCAGAGATTGAAGAAGCACGACGGCCGTTGGATGGCCATTCGACAGTCACTGCTTGTGCGTCAACCTTTTTTTTAGGAAAGCCTCAAATCTATGGAAAACAACATACATCCCATCTGCCATTATTTCTAATAATTTATAGCCCATTTGCAAATTATTAAGGTTTGTTTGGAGCCCATATTCTTTTTGTTAGCATTACAGCCCAGATTATGGCCACGGTTAAAAAATTATACGAAATTTTGCATATTTCGGTGCGGTCCGAACTGTTTTTAATCCCGAAATTTCGACTCACATTCAAACTGATTTTAAAAATAAATGTATATCAATATAAAATCCAACAAATTCTCCACGCATAAAAATTAATGTAATTTAAGATCTCGAAATAAAAAAAAGATATTTGAAACTAATTGCGGGGTTGATGTGGTTTAAAAATGTACAGCCCATTTCTCATTACTGATGGGCCATTTTCTCGGCCAGCCGAATGAAAGCTCTACTCGTCTTGAAAGATTTGCAGCCCAACAGGCCTGACAAAGTGACTTACTTGGCAAATCACAAAAAAATTGGGCTGTGGCCGTGGACCCAGCTGTCAGCCTCTCCACGTACAGTACTCTTTCGATGGAATGTCGTTGACCACGTTGACCACGCCGGGCTGAGAGCACCAAGGCGGTGGACGACGACGAGGCCTAGGAAGGGGACAATGCGGAGCTGGGGAAGATGCGGCAGTGGATGCCCACGCAAAGAGGAGTACGAGGGTTCATTAGTCCGGCTGCAGTGTGAGGCTGCCGTCGCCGCAGGGCCTGGCTAGCGGTGGGAGTAGTAGGGGGCGATGAGGCCTCAACGGCAGCACAGCCGGCCACTGGAGGCAGGAGCAGGTGGTCTCCCCGCCGCTGGTTTGGGCGGCTGGTGCAAGAAGAGCAGCGATTGAAGAAGCAGCAGGACCGTTCGATTCAAATCCAACGGTTACTATTGCTAGAATCGTTTATTGACTAACTTGACAAGCCCTACGTATGCGTCAACTTAGTAGGCCCACAGGTCAGCCTACCAACCGGTGCGCCCCAGATGTCAGTGGGAGAAATCATTTTTTTCGCGTAATAAGGAGGCAGTTGATTGCGTGCGGCCAGGCCAGCGGAGGGAGTAGGGTGGGCCGGGGAAGCCTGCGCGGCATCACAGCGGGCCATAAGAGGAGGGAGCAGGCAGTCCCGCCGGCGCTAGTTTAGGCGGCTGGATCACGAAGATCAGAGATTGAAGAAGCACGTCGGCCGTTGGATGGACATCCAACAGTCACTGCTGCTAGAATCATGTCTTCACTGACAAAGCCTTGCGTAAACAAGTCAGCTTCGAAGTCTGTGGCGTGTATAGCCCATTTGCTATTATTTTTATAATTTTTAATCATTTTCTAATTCATATGGAATTTATTGTAGCCCGTTTTCCATTTATAGAATTGCTGGCCATTTTCTGGTCAGTACCAGGGTCAAAAAATTAACTAAATATGTGGGAAATTTTGAAAATTCGCAATTTTTTGCTGGGAGCGAAATATTCTTAATCCAAAAATTAATAGCCATACTAAAACAAATTTAAAATTAAATTAGTACTATGTCATGTTAAATCCAATGAAATACGTATAAGATATCAGTGAAGAACAAAAACAAAAAAGAAACTTATATCCCATTTGCTATAAATTTTTTGGAATTTAAAAACCCCTTTTGATATTACTTTTAACAGACATTGACCATACTCTTAAGCTAGGCCAAAATGCATCCCTCCTCGTCTTGAAAGATTTGCAGCCCAGTAATTCAGAGAAAACAAATAGGCCTAGCTTGGGTATTCTTCAAAAAGAAATACTGGGCTACCTATTTTCCCAAAGAACCGGTGCATGAGCATTTAGCTTTATTTATTTACTTATTTATGTTTAGGGGACCATGAGCATCTACCTGGGGCGGATTCATGTGAGAGCCTCCCTTCCAGTTAATTATGGGCTTCTCTATTGGGCCTTCATCAGTGGCTGCATGTTATCAACAAGTGGAAAATGTGTTCCATATGAAAAATAGTTTGCGCTACGTACGGTACGGGGCACTAAAGGATCGAACCATGCAACGAATTCCAAAACATAGTGTTCGTCGTTCTAACAACACATTTATTCAACCAACAGACAAAATATACTACTGATTGTACATTGAAAATAGCAGCAGCAACAACAAGGGCTAGGGGTGCAACAGAAGCAGTAAGCAGGCGAGAAGAGTGAAGATGTAGCTCTCTCTTCCAAACCAAACATCAGCCATCATTACAAAAGGGCTACCAAAAAAGAACAAGTGTATGCATCAAACTAAATAAAGATCCTACTACACCAAGTGTACGCATCTAACTAACTGGCTCAGTTAGATGTTACTGTTTATTAAGCTGTGTAGATTGGTTGACGGCTTGAACCAAATGTGTGCCTGACAGGGGAAACTCCAGCCAGCAGGTCGAAGTATGATACTTGCGACCCTCTCTCCTACTTTGGGCTGCAGAGCGTGGTAGCACATATCAGGGTATGGTGCATGCAGAGACACATGGTACGCTGTGTACACACAGTTTTGCCTGATGAACGAAATTGCGCTGCCATCATGATCCTTGTCGTCGGTTATCTCCTGATTAATTGAATAATTTAGTCCGACAAATAGAGAGCGTGTACCAAGGCTACTTACCAGCCTCCAGTCAAAAATTCCTGAAGGCCAAGAGAAGCTAGGATCCTGCTCAAAGACCTTGCAGTGACTGTGATTTTATTCCATGAAACAACACGTCTGGTACGTGCGAACGATCATCAATCTTTCACCGTCATCTGATCGAGCCAGGAACCACCTGCAACTGCCATGCCTCTTTTCTTTGAAAGGTTCTGGGATTAGGAAGGGTAGGGACACCAGGCGGCCTACAACATCATATCAAGTTGGAGTCAAATAAAAAAGGGAGCAACCCTAGTAAAGCAAGTGCTCAGGCCCCTGCGTCCATATATAGTGGAGTGATTATATTTTTTCTCTCCACAACAAGCGTTTCAATTTATGTACGTGGCATTAAAGAAAAGAAACTCTCTATTTAAGGTGACTATTGCACGACTCCTACTTACTACTAGTAGTACTATAGTATTGTTCACTTGTGCTCCCCGCCCCTCCATTCATTGAACAACACCACGGGTGAATAAACATACATTAAGTACTGTATTTATATAGAACGAACAAGCTCGAACTATTTCCGCATAGTTAAAAGTTGAGGGCGGGGCTTTTCCCGGGTAGTACGCGCGGCAGTTTTCGGGTAGGCGGTTTGACAGAGAGGCGAGGAGGGTGAGCGAGTGGGGCTATGCGATTTGATGGCGCGTTCCTGCTGGAAAGACTTGTGATATGACCACTCACTGTAGTCCTGAATTACTGGCGCTCCGACCGGGGTGATGCCCCCCTTCCGTTCCGCGCTCTAATCTGGTGCATGACACATCGACCCGGATGCTGGCTCTCCCACATGTCGGAGTAGTAAGAAGGAGCAATGAATGATGTGGTATATACTAGTACTATACTACTCCCTCCTTTCCTAAATATAAGTCTTTGGAGAGATTTCACTATGGACCACATACAGAGAAAAATGAGTGAATCTACACATAAAATGCATCTATATACATTCGTATGTGGTCCATAGTGAAATATCTACGAAGACTTATATTTAGGAACGGAGGGAGTACTACTCAGGTCGGAGGAGTGCGAACCACGGTAGCCCAGTGAACCAGCAGTGCGAACCACGGTAGCCTAGTGAACTAGCAGTAGAAAACAATGTGGTGATATGGCCATAAAAAACAATGTGCTACTGCCCACACTGTAGCATGTACAGTAACACTCCTCTTTGTTTGGATCCCTGAGTTAGAGCTAGTTTGGGTTGAAATAGCCTCAAATTATCGAAACAAGAGGGGTTAGTTTGAGCTAGTTTGCTCTAACCCAGCTAAAAAAACTAGCCCGGTGGAGAGGTTCTAATTGGGTTAGTTATCCTTGTGCCCACTAAAAGAGAACTAAAAATCCTGTCCTCGTTTGCGAGCAACCGCGCGCATGGGTGAGGGAGAAGGCGTGTAGTAAAATCAAGCTTTTCCTTGTTGTATGAGTTGACGCAACACATCATAGCACTGGCCCCACATTCTTGCCTCTAAACTTGGCTGAAAGACCCGCAGTGTACAATATATTTGCTGCAACCTCTAACATTTACCCACCACAAATTAAAATATATGTGGACGTATGCATCGTTCTGATGTAGAGGCCGGGGAGTCCCCCCTTTTCTAAAAAAAGAATTTAAAATATATATTCCTGTCTTGACCAGATGAGCGTGCAAACTACAATCACCAGGGTGTCAGGTAGGGCCAGAAGACTATTTTAATTTTTTTTTAAACTTTGAGACGGCCACATAGCATGGAGCTGACCCCAACAATTTTAAGCTTACAGGCATGATACACGCTATCCTAGACTACTCTACACATGAAACTGCCACACGAGTGTCCGGGCTGCGCTTGGCTCTTCGCCTCTTGGGAAGTCGAACAATGATGGAGTACTACTGCACTGGAGGAGTACTACAGTACGCTTCTTCCATTTGACACTGATTGAACTGCTACATGTCCACCGCATGCGGGAGGGAGAGCGTGTAGCGAAAGCTTCTCCTAGTCTTGCAAGCCACCACGCTCATGGGCGAGGGAGGGACACTCCTGCCTTTGCGTGTATGACGGGTGGGCCCGACAGGTGTGTGGCCAACCTGTCATACAGCCAAAGGCAGGTGCAGTTAAGTCCGCGAGGGAGAGGATAATCAAACTTCTCGTTGATGTATGAATTGACGCGACACATCAAAGCACTGCACTCGATATATTTCAATAATTTGCGTTTGCCGATGCATTAATTACAACGCATGCATGCATGCCGTGACTCTCCTTTTGATACTTGCATGTGTTGATTTAATGCACCTTGAAGTAGTATAAAATATGTGATGGTAAAGCTTTGTAATACCGCGGCCCAAGTAGAGAGATGGTTGTGCATGAGGAGGGCGAGATCATGTAGACCAAATAGAACCCGACGATGGAGCTCTCTAAGGTCTCGATGGACCTCACCGTGCTCCACTGCCCCTTGTGCCTCCGCCCCTTGACACCTCTAGTGTACGAGGTTCGAATACACCTCGTCCGTTCGGCTGATTGAGCAAGGTGCAGGTTTCTTGATTGATGTGTTGTTCAATTGATTTCTACAGTGCAACGGTGGGCACCTGGCCTGCGCGGACTGCCGCGTCGAGCACCCCAGGAACCAGCGGTAGTGCTAGAAGTGCGAGCACGGCGGTGGCTTCGACGTGCGGAACACGGCGGTGGACTCCGTCCTTTCGTCGGTGAGGGTGGAGTGCCCACACAAAGGCTGTGGGCTCTACGTCACTTACCACAACATCGCCGATCACCAGAGCGTATGTCCGCTCGCGCCCTGCAAATGCCCCGTGCCCGTCTACGGCTACGAAGGCCCGCCTATGGCGCTCTACCACCACATCAGCACTTCACATCCCATGCCCGTGCACAGGATCCAGTACGGCAAGGTGCTCCAGCTGCAAGTGCCACTGTCGGAGCCACGACTCTTGCTGTTCGCGGAGGAGGACCGCCGCACGTTTTTCTTGGTCGGCGGCGTGCTCGACATCAGCACGCCTATCGCCGTGTCGGTCGTCTGCATCAGAGCGGGGGCGTCCCCACTGTCGCACTACGTGGCCAAGCTGTGGGCGAACGGCCTGCCGGGGGAGCCCAAAGGCACGACCGACGCCGTCAAGGTGGAAATGGAGGTGACAAGCAGCAAGGAACGCCAAAGGCTGGTGGAGGAATCCGTGGATGTTCTCAAGCAGCGTCTTGAGGACACGAAAGAGCTCATCGCCGCTCGCCGCGGAGACTAGTTCCCGCGGCCTGTAGCAATGCATCAAGAAAGTAGAGATTAGCGAGCCAGATCCTTGTCTTCCTTCTTCTTTTGCCCTTGTGTATTTCGGGCGTAGCCGCATGTGGCTTTTTTAATTATCTTTCTAATTATGTAAGGCAATTAATTGTCCTTATCTTTCTGTGGAAGATCAATGTTGCGAGGCTGGAATGAAGAAAACTCTTGCTGTGGCGACACTGGCGTTGTTGTTCTTCTAGTTGCTGCTGGGCTTCCTTCAGTTTCCTGGTTTCTTTTGATGTAATAATCGGTTTAGGATGTGGATTGTGTCGTCGGTTGTGAAATGTTGGGTTCTAGCGTGAATGTTTGGCCTTTGTTGGCCTCTTGGGATGTTGCGATTTCAATCTGGTAGCTTTTAGTCCTTCGTGTTAGGCTGGAGTTGTGCTGAACTTCTTGTGAATTGTGGTGGTTTTTAGTAATGAAAATGGGAAGGGGCAAGCCCTTCTTTGAACAAAAAAATAATCGTCCTTATATATTCACCAGTCTTACTAATAATTCGTAGTAGATGCTATATAGGTCCGTCGGATCTTACATCAAGATCCGTGCTTTCAGATTTTCCTTTTTCTCTCTTAAATCTCAGTCGAGTGAGACATAGCCACGCCGTTAAACAGAGGCTCGGGCGCCATTAATGGAGACCTTGGGAGAGAGGTGGACGGCGGATGGAGGTCAAAGGGCTCTCCTCCCGATAAGCACGCACACGGGTCTGAACGCACGCCTCTCGTACTCAAATAGCTACCCTGCACGGCGCCTCCTAGCTAATAAAAAACGGGGATGCGTGGCGGCACGTAAATGGTACTAGTAAGTAGAATGCCCACGGTTTCAATAAATACTTGTGTTTCCGATTGTAACATGACAGCACTTGTTCCAAAATGACTTTGTTGATTGTTAATGTGTGCGCCTTCGCAAATCGGACTGCTAATTTACCACAGCATGTTGGTGCCATGTCATGGCACCAAGCCAAGTTTCATTATTTTCATGCGTGTTTTAGATTTACAGGAATTAAAAAACTAAGTTTCTCAATGTTTCCAACCCAGCGACGACGCCCAGAATTTTGAATTTCATTCCCGTTTCTTGCATGGAACCTAGAAATTTACCCGAGGACACACATGTGATTTTCCAACCAACTTTGGTGCACTGGAACATGAGCTTGTATTTCAAATTTGAATTATGCACACAAAGGTGACACGTTCCCTCCCAGAACCACAAGCCTTCTTGAGAGAAGCTTCGATTTGCAAGAAGCTTATACCAAAATTTGTTCCTATTCGGCCAATTTGTTTTACCACGGCATGGTACTACCATGACATGACACCATGCCAAGTTTCATGATTTTAAAACCAAGTTTCTCAATGTTCTCAACTGAGCCACGATGCCAAAATGTTTGAATTTTATTCTCATTTTTTGCATGGGACCTACTCCCTCCTTCCATCTATATAGGGCCTAATGTGTTTTTCAAGACAGCCTTTGACTATTGACAAGATTAATAGCACATGACATGTATACTATGAAAATTATATTATTGGAAGCTCCGTTGACATACAAATTTGAAGGTATGCTTTGTGTAAGTTATATGTCATATATTATTGCTCTAACGTTTGGTCAAAGTTAGCCTCGAAAAACGCATTAGGACCTATATACTAGAAGTAGGGAGTAGAAATTCACCCGAGGACACAAATGTGATTTTTCAACCAACTTTGGTGCACGGGAGCATGTGCTTGTAGTTCAAATTTGAATTATGCACATTAAATGACCAAAAACTCAATTAATGTGTAAATAAGGCCAAATGAAGCCGGAATACTTCGAAAATTTAATAGGGCACTCATGTAGTTGTATGTTGCCTTTGTAAATAAACTCAAGGGGGCCAACGTATATCGTTTCGCACTCAAAGGTGGCACGTCCCCTCTCAGAAACACGAGCCTTCTTGAGAGAAGCTTCGGTTTGCAGGAAGCTTATACCAAAATCTGTTCCTATTCGGCCAATTTTTTTACCACAACATGGTAGTACCATGACATGACATCCATGCCAAGTTTCATGATTTTTAGACGTGTTTTGGATTTACAAGAATTTTAAAACCAAGTTTCTCATTGTTCTCGGCCGAGCCACGATACCCAGATGTTTTAATTTTATTCTCATTTGTTGCATGGGACCTAGAAATTCACCCGAGGACACAAATGTGATTTTTCAACCAACTTTGGTGCACGAGAGCATGTGCTTGTAGTTCAAATTTGACTTATGCACATCAAATGACCAGAAACTCAATTAATGTATAAAAATGACAAACAAACCCGGAATAATTCCAAAGTTTAACAGGGCACTAATGTAGTTCTATGTTGCCTTTATTAAGAAACTCAAGGGGGGCAGCGTATATCGTTTCACACTCAAAGGTGGCACTTTCCCTCTTAGAACCACGAGCTTCCAAATCAGCCCAATTTTTTACCACAACATGTTAGTGCCATGACATGACACCATGCCAAGTTTCATGATTTCCCAGGTGATTTTTGGATTTACATGAATTTAAAATAAAAGTTTCTTGATGTTCTCGGCCGAGTCATGATGCCCAGATGTTTGAATTTCATTCTCATTTATTCCATGGGACCTATAAATTCAACCAAGGACACACGTGTGAATTTTCAACCCACTTTGGTGCACCGGATCATGTGCATGCAATTCATATTTAGATTATGCACATTAAAAGTCCAGAAGCTCAATTAATGTGTAAAAAGGCCAAACGAACCCGAAATAATTCCAAAATTTAACAGGGCACTCATATAGTTCTATGTTTCCTCTATAAATAAAATCAGGGGGGAGGTAGTGTATATCGTTTCGCACACAAAGGTGACACGTTCCCTCTCGGAACCACGAGGCTTGTTGAGAGAATCTCCGATTTTGCAAGAGGCTTATACCAAAACTTGTCACAATTCAGCCAAAAATTATACGTATGAAAACAGGGTTTAGATTATCCCAAACATCTCGCTACCTAGACCAATAATGTACTATGATTTGAATTCAACATAAAATGGATACAAATATTTGAATTGGAGAGTGTATGGTACATGTAGTTCATAGTGAAATATGATTACTGCTATATGTATGTTTTTTGTTATCAAGATAATATTTAAATTATTGTATAACTTGACAACAATCGTATTCAAATAAGGAAAATCGATTCAAATTTAGTCCATATGGTAGACGACAATATATATGTTCACATGGTGGAGTAAAATGTTCATATATGATGGAAGATCAAAATGTACGACTACATCAATTATAAACCGCAAGGTCACCTAACGATATATTCAAATTCAACATCACGTGGATTCAAAAATTGAAATTCGAGATCATGGCATCTGTAATCATATAAAAAGGGACATTACTCTTTCTTTGGTGGGAATTGATTTGTTTTTTGTTGTTGTTGAGGGAAGTGCGAATCGATTTGGTACTGTGCAGGGTAATCTTGTTCTCCTGATTTTTTGACATTTTTCTTGTAGTTTTTTCAATGGCATCTATAGAAATATAGTAAAAGGGGACATGACTCTATTGTGTCTTGTACGAATTGTTTTTTTACACGTTAAGTTTGTTCTGCCGAACAAGGAATCCGCACCTTGTTATCCCGAAATTTTCAAGCTCGAGTATCTTTTGTCTCACCTGCTTTGAAACTCCCGCTTCTTCAACCCGCGTCGCTCCTTGTTATCCCGAAATTTGGACGCGCGCGAGAACTCCCTCCCCATCCAAAATCGCTCCCGCAGCCCAGACACGCGAAATGCCCCTTCTACCCCTCAGCCAGAAATGAAGCTCCACGTCGCGGTGTCAAAACCGGTGGGGGTACGCTGGTAACTTACCCTACATTTTGGACAAGCGTGTCCCTAAGCTTGGCTCCCCCTCCCCCTTGGCCCCCCATTTATACACCGAGGCCGTCAAAACCCGCGAAACCCCATGCTCCTCCGTCGGCCTCCCGACCGCCGCCCAGCCGGAGACTCTTCCCCGACTACGTCGTCCACCACAACAGCTCGCCGTCCCTCATCCACCACACCGGATGAGGATCCTTTGTCGATCTTGTCGTCCCACAAGATCAGTAGCCCCGTCCTCCACCTCCAAGGAGCTGCCCCGACGTTCGCCTCGTCTATCATGCCACCTCAATCCCCACAGCGCCGTCTTGACCTGCCCCACCGGAACCGCAGCACCCTCACCAATTCCTCCAATGAAGCCGAAGCCAACTCGGCGCCACCAAGGCGGTTCTGCACTCACCGCTACATTTTATCTTTTATTCGATATCACGGGGCTACCGGTGCTCGATACCGAGCAAACATGGCGTGTCTCCATCGATGACGCCGTCGCCGGCCACATCATCCACGACGTCTCTCCCCCATGTCGTTGCTTCCTCGGCAGCAACTTCCACAACGGCACTAGCTGCAGCTGCTCCGGCTCCCGCTCGCGTTGTGGCTCTATTCTTGCTGTCGGTCGCACTGCTGCACTGCTCCTGCTTTCGTTCATGCTGCTGCTCTGCTCTTGCTCTCGCTTGCGCTGCTGCTGCTGTTGCACGACCTCCGGCAGCTACAGGAGTTGCTGCTTTAGCACTCGCTCGTGGTGCTACTGCATGACTTGCTCTTTTCTAGTGCGTTCCCTGATCGAGCGTCTGCTGATTTAGATCACTGCTTCTCTGCTACTAGTGCTCGAACGTCCTAAACATCTATTGCAATGCTCTGTTACTAGTTCAATCAGTTTCGACAGTAAAATTCAGTTTCGACTGTGAAGTTCATTTTCTTCAGTTAAGTTCAGAGTGAACAGTACTTACATCATCTATCAGAGCGGCCGTGGCTCGGCTGATGCGTTTTACATCTAGCACTTTTTGGTGATGTATTTTACATCATCTATTACAGATGATATTAGGGTCCCACTTCAGATTAACGTTGTATGTCTTGTCATGCTTCAGCCTCGTCGCCGTACACCTTAGCGGAGCTGCTCCAACGACGGAACTGTCCATCACAGCGGAGCAGTACCCTCGGCGCCGTTTCCAGAGGCCTCGGATCTTCTTCCCCGCCTCCGACAGTCACACCAGCATCATCACCATCCTCCACGTCCAACCCAATGATGCTGAGGTCCACAAGGCTATGCCAAAGAGGTTGTACACTCGTCGCATCACTTTGTTTCTCCATTCCTCTGTTCTTCCAATTCATGTGAGCCAAACACCCAGGTTGACTGAAATCCTATGTTTCCAAATGCTCTGTTTTGCATGTGCATTCCTATCCTATTCCTGTGTTTTCCTGTCCTTGCGTTTATAGAATCCTCCAATTCAAAGGAGCCCTTACAGATTTACTTCATTTTCAGATATGCATCAAAGAAAACTCTATGAGTTATGTCCTGCTCCTGCTGTGCCGTCATCCACCCCACCTTAGGTGCACCATCAACAAAAGCATTCACTGCAGTAGAGATCCCCCTGCAGACTTCCTTTCGCCGCCTCAGATCATCTTCCCTGTTGCCGGCAGCCACGCCAACTGCTTTACCATCATCGACTGAGCAGATGAACCTGAGGACTACATAGTTTCGGAAGAGAGGTCACAGTCTTTCGTGCTTGCTTATGTTATACATCGGTTATTATTACCTGCTAGTTTATCATTCAATCTTGAGTTTTGAATTGCCCATGGGTCTCATATCGAGCCAGCAACGAATAGTATCTATCTACTATCTGGTTCATCTGGGGTCTTCTATGTGGTTCATGTTGGGTGGGCAACAAACAATAGATGATCCATTGTCTATCTTTTTAAACTGAAGCTATAATCTACCTTCTATCATTAGTTTTGGATCCATCCACTCGTTTGCTACCATCAGTCTTAATTTTTGCATGCACCCCTTAGGCCTTACAAAATCTAACTATTTTTTTATTATGGATGTCAGATATTGTACACAATCATACTGAACATGTAGAGAAAAAGAGAAGACCGTTGCGTGTGAATATAATGTCATGCAGACGCCGCTCCATGGTGGGCGAAGTGGCCCCCCCTCCTGCATTTCTAGATTGTATTCCAGAGGAAGATAACTGTTCAGATGGAGATTCAAAAGGAGCCGACCACGCCTATTTACCACCTGAGGTGTTTGCTCTAACCTGGCATGCTGATGTTGGTCATATCATGCATATGGCGCCTTGCATTTCTTACATTATACATCTTATATGTCATCAGCTTAGTTTAGATTTGCTTTGTGTGAATGCCACCCGTTTGGTTTCTATATCATACTCCCACCATTCCTAAATATTTATCTTTTTAGAGATTTCAACAAGTGACTACATACGGAACAAAATGAGTGAATCTACACTCTAAAATATGTCTATATACATCCGTATGTGGTAGTCCATAAAAAGACAAATATTCAGGAACAGAGGGAGTATATGGGAATTATGCAATGCCATCTTCTTTAGCCAAGCATCATATACGTGAATCATGCAATGCCATCCTGTTTAGCTAGTCATTGTATATGTGAATTTTATCGTGCCAAATTTTTCCATAATGTATTCCATTTGTCAACAATGTTTATACATTCATCTACTCTTCCTGTGCATCAGCCATTTGAGTCGGTCATGGGAAAATCTGAAGTGAAAACAAGGTCTTCTGAGCACTCAGTGCTACCTGTCGATGCAGATTTCTTGCTGGTTACAGATAGCTCCTCAGAAGAGGATTTAGAGAGAGATGACCAGTCGTATCCCCCCCCCCGAGGTGCATGCTCTAACTTGGATGGGTTATATTGCTCATATCATGCATATGGTGTCTTGCATTGACATGACATCTGCTTAGATTAGATATGCTTTGTGTGAATGCCTCATGTTTGCTTTCTATATCAGATATGTGAATTATGCAATGCCATGTTTTTCAGCCAGTTATCATATATGTGTATTATGCACCGCCATGGAGCTAGGCATCATATATGTGAATTATCTCATGCCATCTGTTTTTTCATTACGTATTCCATTTGTCGACAATCTGCGTATATTGAACTACTCTTCATGTGTATCAGCCATTTGAGCCAGTTATGGAAAAATCTAGAGTGAAAACAAGGTCTTCAAAGCAGGCAATGGTACCTGTTGAAGCATATATCTCGATGGTTACAGGGAGCTCCTCAGAGGAGGATTCAGAGACAGATGACTAGTCCTATATCCCACCTGAGGTGTATGCTCTAAGTTGCAATGTTTATATTTCTCATATGATGCATATGGTTTCTTGCATTGCTTAGTTTAGACATCATATGCACAATATTGAATTCTATCTACCTAGTTTAGAGATCATACATGCGAGTGCCAGCTGCTTAGTATATGAATCAATTATGTCAATTATATCATGCCATCATGTATACTTAGACAACATGTATGTGAATTATTTCATCCCAACCTATTTTAGAAATACATCATATAGTTTTGTCATGTCATCCTGTTTAGGTACTCATCATATGTCGAATTATGCCATTATATCCTGTTAAGTTATCCATCATATATCTGAAACTCTATCATGCTATCCTGTTTAGTTAGTCATCATATATGTGAAATTGTGTCATGATGTCCTGTTTGGTTAGACAACATATATGTAAATTACCACATCTGTCTATCATACAATGTCTGTACGTTCAATTTCTTTTCTTGTTTATCAGCCATTTGAATTGGAGGGGGTGATGGCAGTATCTAAGGGAGCAAAAACCCGTTCTTCACAAAAGATAGTGCTACCCGTCGATGCAGCTAGAACCATGGTTGTACTGGCCCACAAACTAGCCCCACCACACATAATCGAGACTCTTCCAGATTGCGCACTTACACCGTTGGGCAGAGAACCAGCTACAACCCATCTAACCGTAACCCCAGCGGATAGTAACCCACTTATAGTTGACAAAGCACCATGTCCACCATAGAGTTCCCCCACACGAGCAGTTTGTAAAGCTACTGCAGTTCCCAAAGCACGAAGACCACCACAGCTAACCCAAACTCCATGTTTAAAGCAGAAGAGCAACTGTTCTCAGGTCAGATTCCGTAGCTATGGTCCATACTCCTTTGCTGTTGCATCACTGTATTTACTCATACCAACTACTTTCGAATTTGAAGGATCCAACTGAAACTCCAATGGCGCAACAGGTATGTTTTAAACCTATTTATTTAACTGGATTGCTGTTCTAACTTCTTTCTCTATGTTGATTTCAGTTTAAGTTGTATAAACAGTTATGTTCTCATGTGATGCACATTACAAGTGCTGCCAATGCTGTGTAGTTTCTACACTTATATTCTGTCTATGCTGTTGTGTCTTAAAAATATATGAGTTGAACTATGTCTCTATCTTGATTAGGGAAGATAAACTAGAATCATATGGACAATACAGTGACCATAGTACATAGATATATGTTTGTTTCATGCTCTTATCCTGTCCACCTTACTACTGAACCGGTTTACCAAAATGAGTTTCGTATACTACAAACTAAACCTGTGATGTGTCTTCTTGTTTCTCTTGTAGTATGCAAACAGAATATTCGAGAAGAGCACCCCCACTATGCAATGGTAGAGAAAGTAATGCAGATAAGGTTTAAGATAGTGACACAACCCTGTTGGTCTCCAGGAAAGGTTATAAAAACAATCTTGTAGATAGTGAGAAAACCCCACAGTCATGCGTTGATGTAGTGTTCGAGTTACAGGACAGTACCGCTGGCACAAGCTCTTCGAACTTGCTGCCTGAATCACTTCGGCTTCTTCAGTCTCAGCTACAAGCTGAAAGGCATCAGTCAGCTGTGCTGTGGTAAGAAGCCGAAGGACTGAGGAAGTCCCTGCAGAATTCAGATGCGTACTTTCTTGTGCAACAGCAAGCGCTGGAGGATTTAATCGCCAAACAAGAGAAAGTTAATAAGCTTGCTAAGCATCTTGCCAGCATTATGGGTACCCAGGATATTGTTTCTTGAACTCTTCTGAAGTGGTTTCAGTTCTGGACTTGTTTTGCTGCAGCGTTTATATGCTTATTTCTTCCCTATATTTGCACTGGTGGCGAACTTTGATGTCCAGTGGATGTAATATGTGTAATAGCCGTGATAGCCTAGCATAAGTTGCTTCCTTATTTATTTCCTTGTTCTCTTGTTTATTTGTTTGCTTGTAGTCAGTGCAGTTCTTTTTCCGCGGTTTGCTAGTGGCTGCAATAACCTATTTTTTAAAACTAGGCCACAATAACCATGGGCTAATATTTACTGCAGTGACACTGGGCCTCCTACGGGCCATAGAAACAGTGTGCCTTCTACGGGCCGTAGAAACAGTAGGCCTTCTAAGGGCCGTAGAAACAATGGGCCTTCTATGGGTCGTATCATCAATGGGCCTTATACGGGTCATATGATCGATTGGCCAAACATGGGCCAATAATAGGCCGCATTATGGCCGTAAACGGGCTAGAGTTGGAATCGTCCGTTCATGGGCCGACCATAATGGGTCATCGTTAATAGGTCGTATTTGATGATGCTATGAAAACGGCCCAACATATTAACGGATCACAAACAGGCCGACTGTAACCACAGGCTGAATTTGGCCCACAAGCAGAAAATGACAGTAACGGGCCGTAAGTAAACGAATGCTAGAAATGAGCCCAAGAATAAATGGGCTCTTTGAAGGCCGAAAGATAACATGGGCTGGAAATGGCCCAATGGAATAACGGGCCGTTAATGGGTATAAAGTGATACACTATTCATTACGGGCCAGTTTCACCACGGGCCGTTAATGGGTGTAAAGTGATACACTGTTCATTACGGGCCAGTTTCACCACGGGCCGTTAATAGGCCAAGAGTTACATAGGGCCTCATATGGGCCGAAAGACGTCATGGGCCATACATGGGCCAGAAGTGAAAATGGACTGGAATCATATTGGATGGCCCAGATGACGCTAATGGGCCTAATTCGGATAGGGCGTAATGGACCTTGGGTTAGCGGGCTATAAATTGGCTATATGCGAACATGCCGTTAACAGGCTTTCCATGGGCCGGCCCGCCACCTTTTGACCAAGTCAAATGGGCCAACCTTTTCACAGGAATGGGCCTCTGTTGGGCTGTGCCACGTGTCGACGTATCATAGGTGCCTTCTGTCCAATGAGTGGATGACATCAATCCCAACGATGAGCCAACACGTGTTTCCTCCAGTCAATGATGATTTTACACGTGGAAAATCCCCATTGGTCGGGGCTGTTAATGGGTTATCGGATCCAAAACCCGACCCGATAGCTTAACGGCGTTCCGTTACGGTGGATGCCACGTGTCAGTCACCCTTGACGAAAGCACTTCTGTGACGCGCGATTTATCGTCATGGAAGTGCACACTTCCGTGATGATAATTTTGGTAATGTCATGGTACACTTCTACGATAGCACATGTATGACTATCTTGATTCTGTCATAAAATCGTCATGGATGTACATGCATGACAAAAAATGTGACCTACTATGACAAGCAGGTATCATCATGGAAGTGTATTTTTTTGTAGTGTATGGGGTTTTAAATGATAGAGTAGTGATTTTGAGCCCAAGAATAACATCTTCGCGGCATCAGGACACGCATATGCACACATGGTGGCCTTTGGCCGCCGCCTATCCTCGTAGGAGGGTTGTCCAATAATGCATGGAGTCCATAATATGTGTGTCTAGTTTCTAATCATGTGGTATCACCTCTGTCTGGTTGCCCATATATTTATATAATTCACCTGTTCTTACCTTCTGATTCATCTAGTACCTTCTAAGTGCTGTATTTGCAAACTTTTTGCCACCGATCGTCCGACAATTGTTGGACATCCGATGACTCACAACCTTCGGCTGTCCTTCACTACTCGGTTGTCCGGTCGCTGTGCAGAAATCGTTCACAACCCACTTATTCCCCAGGCCTCGGACGTCCGAGGTTTTCCGGGCATCCGTTACCTGGCACTCACATTAGTCCCCAAACGTCCTATAGATGTCGGTCGTCTGGCAATATCCGTGGCCCATATAAATTTTGCAGACGGGATTCACCAGGCAGTTGCCCTATTTCCTTTCCACCCCTCCCCGCGTCTGTGGCTGCTGCTGCGTTGCCTGGGTGTTGATCTGCCACGCCGCCGCCTGGGAGCTACACCACCTAAGGGACTCCTCCCTCTCCGTTGATCTAGCCCCCTCCTTCATCGATTTGGCTTGGTACTCCCTCCATTCGTTCCTCTGTTCCTCTCATTGTTTCGTATCCATGCCTAGTTGTGATCCCCTTTTTCTCTCTTGGATAATCTCTTCGGTGTGGTTCTCCCAATGATGCCGAAAATCAAACACACTACTCACAATAATATCGGGGGTGTCTCTGCTCACGGTAATTTTTGCTTGACCCGTTCCGTTGTTCATCTTTCTGGTCTCCATTTCTAGCAGGGGCTCATTGTGAAAATCTCCCAAGTCCATGTCTTTTTTGTTTGAGATTCTCATCGCGGTGGGTCTGATGACTCCCAAGAGCATCAACATCTGCGCGAGCGAGCTGGGAAACGTCCTGTGATCGAGGACACCACTTCTACTCTGGGCTCTGACTATGAAGAGGAGTTGGAATATGAGGAGCACCCTGAGTATGTGGCTATTCTAATCTGGCCTTTAGGTTCTCGACGGGCCACCTACATGCCTACACCTCCTGTGATACAGCCGAATGCGGATGGTCGACGCACATCTCTTGAGGCTCCTGAGCTTCATGGGCGTGCCCTCAAGGAATTCACCAAAGTGCCCAATCCTGCATATCTTAAGTTTTGTCGTGACGTTGATCAATTCGAGGTGTTTCAAGACTCTCTAGATGAACGTTTCCGCACCAATGTTCAGGAAGACATCTACACCTCTGTTGTCCTCCCAAAGGGACTCTCTCTACACCACTTCATTGACTTGGACCACATTCGGGCTCATCTCGTGAAGTACCTAGGTGCTATTGAACTCATTGAGTCATCCGGTCTTGCTGCTCCATTTGCATTTCAGCACGATTTTAACCATGCTGCTTTACATCAGTTTTATGCCACATGCTTCTTTGGTCCTAACAAGACTGTCACCCGGATGACCTCCAGACATTGGATTCAAGATCCATAAGGATGACCCGAACCATTAACCCAAATCTCTTGAGGCTTTTAGCTATCTTCTTAAGGACCTGGATGATCTTTCTGAGGAGGATAAGATGAAGGACCTGAATCAAGTCTCTATTTGGAGATCTCCTTTCCACATCATTTATCAATATGTCATTCGCACCATCAATCCCAAGATGGGTGACAAGGGATCCTGCAACAGTTATTGCATTGATCTCATGTCTCGCCTCTATGAGTCTCCCAAAGGGAAGATTAATGTTCCTCATTTTCTATGGCATGAAATCCGTCTTGCTAGCTTTCAGTACAAGCGGGCCTTCCCTCATGCTCCATTCATCCAGGCTCTCATAGAGAGTGTGGCTCCATTTCCTCTTGAGCGGACTCATGTGCATGAGAAGTGGATTATTCCTCCTCACATGGTGAACAATTGGGCTCCCAAGGGTTCCTCCAAGTCTGCCCCTGCTCATAGGTTTGCTGCTAGGTACCATCCTAGCACTTCTAACTCTGCATCTATTGGGTGTCTTGCCCATTTTCTCGGGAAGGGCCATTCTGGCATGATAAAGGCTTTTACCTTCCACTTCACACAAAACCATGATGTTGTCACCCGCATCATCACCTCTAAGAATTCCTTGATGTCTCGTCTATGTGTCTCTGGGCTACCGATGTGAGTGATGATGAGCGTCTTCCGGCGGCTCCTCCTTCAGATTTTGGCTTTCCTTCTGGGCCTGAGTGGGCTAATTTCTTCGACGAGGCTGGTGGTAGTGGAGCTCATGCCGATGATGATGATGATCTGTGACTTTTTCTCTGGTCCTCTTTGTCCCTTTTGGGTACTTGATGCAAAGGGGTAGAACTAGTTATTGTTCTATCTATCTTAGGTCTTGTTTTGCTATGTTGAACCAACCATGTTATGGTATTCATGTCTGTTGAACCATTATGTTTTTAAGTGGGTGTATGACTTTACCTACGACTTTATGTATGAGGAGATATTATGATATTATGCCTTCATGGGTTCCTTCATGATTAGATGCCTTTTTTGTGTTAGCTTTGTGTATCCAAAAACATTTTTCTCATATGATTATAATGGTTATTACTGTGAGAGGGAGCTCTCCATATTTATGCATCTAGGCTTTTAAATGCTCTTCGACAAATCTGTCCTAAGTATAGAACAATCTTATCATTTTTACTATGTGTATATTGTCATCAACTACAAAAAAGGGGGAGAATTAAAGTGCAATCATTCCCTAAATCATATTTTGATGTAGATGACAATCTACACATAGGGGACTAACATGTTTGTCAAGTGTATCTCGGGTTTAGTCCCTTCAGGATCCTGTGTGTGTGGAGCATGACTACAGAAAATACATATTTCTCAAGAATGAAGAAACAACACTACTAGCTTACGCTCTTTATGTTTATTCTTTAGTATAAGGATCCCGCACTTTTAAGAGGGGAACATGGGGTCTCGCGAAGGACTTGCTCAATAATCATCCTCCCATTTGATCATCTAATCTCTGTCACTCATAGACGATCAATACCTATCGGACGACCAGTACCCACCGGACGTCCGTTACTTCTTACACAAAGCCAAAACGTCAAATTTCTGGTCTTCTCCAGAAACCTGGTCTATCCCGAACAGAGCCAAAACGTCAGTCTTCCAGTCCCTGTCAGACGACCGACGTACACCAGAAATCTGCTACTCCTATCCCAAGCCAAAGTGTCAGATGACCGGTCTTTTCCAGACATCCAGTACCATTCAAAAAAAGAATATCTGTCAGACGTCCGGTATTGTGTCGGCTATCCAGTATCTCCCAAGACGTCGGATGACAGGTATGCCTCGGACGTCCAACAACTGCTGCACTCAAGTGGCTCCAACAGCCACTTATTGAGGGATACTATAAATGCCTCTCACCTATCCTGTGGGAGGTTTGACCATTCACTTTGAACATCCCCAAGAACACATTTCACTCTCCCTCACACACTCATACACCAAATCTTAGATCCCAAAGGTATTTGAGAGAATTAGTGAGAAGTTGTCCAGTCAAGTGATAAATCCACTCCTTCCCCCTCTTTGCACCAAAGGAATTCATGATTTGAGCAAGTCTTGAGCTTTTCCCCATCGTTCTTGTTACTCTTGCAGGTTGCAGACTCCTAGGCGGTAGGAGTACTCCGGCTAGGAATCGTTCATTGTGATTACCCCCGGAAAGTTTGTGAGGGTTTGGAGACCACCCCAAGGTCTACCACTATTGGTTGGGAATCGCCTTCGTGGTGATATCTCAAAGAGAGTATAGGGTGAGCCTTCGTGGTGTTGGTGTGCCTTCGTGGTAACACCCACTGAGGGAGTTCTGGATTAGGGGGGACTCCTGGACTACGAAGATACAAGATTGAAGACTCCTTCCCGCATCCGGGGGGGACTTTCCTTGGCGTGGAAGGCAAGCTTGGTGATACGGATATGAAGATCTCCTACCATTGTAACCGACTCTATGTAACCCTAACCCTATCCGGTGTCTATATAAACCGGAGGGTTTTAGTCCATAGGACGACATACACATCAACGATCATACCATAGGCTAGCTTCTAGGGTTTAGCCTCTTCGATCTCATGGTAGATCTACTCTTGTACTACCCATATCATCAATATTAATCAAGCAGGACGTAGGGTTTTACCTCCATCGAAAGGGCCCGAACCTGGGTAAAACATCGTGTCCCTTGTCTCCTGTTACCATCCGGCCTAGACGCACAGTTCGGGACCCCCTACCCGAGATCCGCCGGTTTTGACACCGACATTGGTGCTTTCATTGAGAGTTCCTGTGTGTCGTCGCCATTAGGAAGGATGCCTCGCCCCGTCTTTAAAGACGGCACCGTTGCTAAGGGAGCTTTGGCTGTCGGCCAAACCCTCCGGTTAGGTGGCTTTCTTATGACCGCCTGTTTGGCTTCTGCGCCGACGATGACCTCTCGAGCCATCGAAAACAATCTTCATTTCAACTCAGAACTCGCCGACCAGTTAGATCCAATAGAGCTTTCCTCCATAAATGAGCTCTTGGATCGCTTCGTCGCCCTGGGAGTCGCTACGGATTACGACCAGATTGGGCCTAAAACCGATCTGAGAGAGATTAACTCTCCCCAAGTCACCCATCACGTTGCCGTGGTAGAGGGACAGTGCGGCGACCCCTCATCTATCTTAAGGACTCGCTATGTCCGGATTCCCGATCCCTCCAAGCCGGATACCCGCGGAGGGGAGGATATCACTCAAGACCTGAACTTAGAGTCAGGCGACGGGCTGGATTCATTAGACAACATCCAGGAATCCAAATTGTCGAGTTCAGAAATTCCTCAGCCTGTGAGCCTTAGATGGGGTGAGGCTTCGGATTTAATTCCACCCACCCACCCCAACATATGCGATCTATCCAAAATCAGGCAAGACCCCGACGAAACAGTACATCATTACTGGGCAGTTTCCTCTTAGTTAAGAACAGGCTAAGGGACTGCCGTGAGCAAGATGCAATCTCAATCTTCTACGAAAATTGCATGGACAAGGGAATACTCAACGCCATAAGTCGCCGTGATATTACATGCTTCGCTGACTTGGCGTCCATCGTACGAAATTACTATGCGATGGAAAGCACCTGGAAAACCGAAATAAAATTTTGGGACAATCCGGCCCTGAATACAAACCCAGTCCGAAATAAAAGGGTGCATCATCACCAATCACCCGGGTCAAGCACTAAAAAACAAAAACCCTCTACAGGGCATGGAAACGTACTGGAAGGATGGCTTAATGGACCCTGTAAAATTCACAGTACAGAGGACGCCACACCAACTCACAGCCTCAGAGCATGTTGGATACTCCGGCAGGTGGCCAAAATTGGCGAAAATCTCCTAATTCCGGAGGCCACAGAAAGCCACCCCAGAGACACCAATACGGTATTAACAGTCTTCGAGACATTTGCATCAAATAATATGCGAAAAAGGACACTCCGCAGCCTTGCCGAAGTCTACCAAGTAGCAACAATAAACCCATGGAATGACACAGCTATTACCTTTAACGCAAGTGATGAACCTAAATTCCGAACAGCCCGAGCACCAGCCGCATTGGTCCTCAGTCCAATAGTGGACAGCTTTCATCTTACCAAGGTACTCATGGACGGCGGCAGCGGATTGAACCTCATTTACGAGGAGACTCTTCAAAAAATGGAAATAGACTGGAACCGCATTGAGCGAAGCAGCACAACCTTTTGAGGAATAATCCCCAGTCGGGAAGCGCGCTGTACAGGAAAAATCACACTAGATGTGGTGTTCGGCACGCCAGATAATTACAGGTCCGAAGAGGTCACGTTCCAGGTGGCTCCGTTCAGCAGCGGTTATCACGCTCTGCTAGGGCGGGAAGCATTTACAATCTTCCAAGCAATACCCCATTACGGGTACATGAAGCTCAAGATGCCCGGGCCTAACGGGATCATCACTCTCGCTAGTGATCCGGACATAGCACTCCGCGCCGAAAACAAGACAGTCGCACTGGCCCTTGAGGCACTATCCGAAGCCCTAGCGGCTGAGGAGCTTACTGCGCTGCGCTCTACGGTGAACAGGGACGATGTGGTACTCGACAAAAGATCCAAGTCCACCTCCTTTAAACCGGCGAACGAAATAGTCAAATTCCAAGTCCATCCAACGGACCCCAATAAAACAGCTTCCATCGGGGCACAGTTAAACCCTGATGTCGACGCCGCATTGCGAGAGTTCCTACGAGAGAACTAGGACATTTTCCCCTGGCACCCTTCATACATGCCAGGAACCCCACGTAGGCTGGCCGAGCACAGCTTAAATATCCAAGCAGGATTCAAACCTGTCAAACAGGCTCTTCGGCTTTTTTCCGAACCTAAGAGACAGGCCATGGGAGAGGAGCTAGCAAAGCTATTGGAGGCCGGATTCATCAGAGATATAAAACATCTGGACTGGCTAGCAAACCTGGTGATGGTACCAAAGAAGGACAAATCCTGGTGCCTGTGTGTTGATTTTAAAGACCTTAACAAGGCTTGCCCAAAGGATCCCTTCCCCTCCCTCGCATCGACCAAATTATCGACGCTACCGCAGGACATGATTCGTTGTGTTTCCTCGACGCATATTCTGGCTACCATCAAATCAAGATGGCAGAACCAGACCAAGCCGCAACGGCATTTATCACACCATACGGGCCATTCTGCTTCAACACGATGCCCTTCGGGCTCAAAAACGCCGGCACA
The DNA here is from genome assembly GCF_003073215.2 of Triticum urartu. Classification (NCBI taxonomy): domain Eukaryota; kingdom Viridiplantae; phylum Streptophyta; class Magnoliopsida; order Poales; family Poaceae; genus Triticum; species Triticum urartu. Next base: position 352,759,289 of record NC_053025.1, read on the forward strand.
ACATATCAGCGCATGATTCAGACATGTCTGGCAAGCCAGATCGGCAAAACAGTGGAGGCATATGTAGATGATGTGGTCGTCAAAACAAGACATGTTGAGTCTCTAGTAGACGACTTGAGGCTCACATTTGATAACCTCCGAACATACGACATCAAGCTCAACCCGGAAAAATGCGTTTTCGGCGTTCCAGCCGGAAAGCTCTTGGGCTTCATTGTATCCGGTAGAGGAATTGAAGCAAATCTAGCCAAGATCCGAGCTCTGTCGCAACTGGATATCCCAAAGGACCTCAAACAAATACAAAAGTTAACCGGATGCGTGGCGGCTCTAAGCCGCTTTATCTCCCGCTTGGGAGAAGAGGCCCTACCCCTTTACCGCCTCCTTCGGCGCACCAAACACTTCAAATGGACGGATGCAGCCACGGCCGGACTCGACAAAATAAAAGCCATACTGGCAACAAACCCAGTCCTGGCCGTGCCAAACATTGGCGAACCAATGCTATTATACATTGCAGCAACACATTAGGTTGTAAGCGCAGTGCTCATCGTCGAACGAGAAGCGGACGGACACAAATTCCCTCTTCAAAAGCCGGTCTACTATGTGTCCACCGTCCTGACTCCCTACAAATCACGGTACCCACATTATCAAAAGATTGCGTACGCGGTATTCATGGCGTCCCGAAAGCTACGACACTACTTTCAAGAGTGTTTAATAACATTAGCCTCGGAAGTACCACTTAACGATATTATAAACAACCGTGATGCAACGGGCCGGATTGCAAAATGGGCCATTGAGCTCCTCCCGTTCGACATAACTTACAAGCCACGACGAGCCATCAAGTCGCAAGTCTTGGCCGACTTCGTCGCAGAATGGACGGAGGCCGAACTCCCTAAAGAATATGGCACATATTCCAATTGGATCATGCATTTCGACGGCTCCAAGATGTTGGCCGGACTGGGGGCTGGCGTCGTTTTGACATCCCCCACAGGAGACACAGTTCAATACGTACTACAGATTATGTACACGGACTCCAACAATGCAGCCGAATATGAGGCCCTTTTACATGGTCTCCGCATGGCAGTATCCATGGGCATCCAAAGCCTAGAGGTGCATGGGGACTCGAACCTCGCAATATCCCAAATAAATGGAGACTTCGATGCCAAGGATCCAAAAATGGCAGCTTACCGCAACACCGTCCTAAAAATGTCAGCTCGGTTCGAGGGGCTTGAATTTCACCATATAGCCCGGGAAAATAATCAGGCGGCAGATGTCCTGGCACGCATCGGCGCAAAACGCGATGTAGTCCCCCCCAACATCTTCTTGGAGAGGCTGTTCAAGCCATCCGTAGTATGGGAAGGGGAACCGAACAATAACAGCCCGGACCCAACCGCACTGCCCGACACCGAGCATTCTGACACAATCGGAGGCTCTGCCAATGAAATAACACCCTCAGCCCACGTAATAATGGTCGTCATCACCCCATGGACAGAACCATTCCTCGCCTACCTTACTAGGCAGGAACTCCCCGAGGACCAAAATGAGGCACGCTGCATAGTGCGGCGATCCAAAGCCTACAGAGTCCACGAGGGAGAGCTTTATAAGAAAAGCACTAGCGGAGTCCTTCAAAGGTGCATCTCCGAAGAGGAGGGGCGGAACCTCCTGGCTGAAATTCACGCCAGACTCGGCAGTCATCACGCTGCAGCCCGGTCCCTTGTAAGCAAGGCCTTCCGTACGGGCTTTTATTGGCCGACGGCCCGGGCAGACGCTCAGGACTTAGTCCAACGATGCACCGGTTGCCAGCTCTTTGCAAACCAAAGCCATATGACACCCACCGCCCTCCAAACTATCCCCATTACTTGGCCCTTCGCGGTCTGGGGGTTTGACATGGTCGGACCCCTTAAAGGCGGAACCCACAAGCAAAAATACTTACTGGTCATGGTGGATAAGTTCACCAAATGGATAGAAGCCAAGCCTGTTAAGACGGCCGAATCTGGACCGGTGATAGACTTTATATCCGGGGTTGTACACCGTTATGGCGTCCCCCACAGCATCATCACTGATAACGGCACGAACTTCACGGCTGACGAGGTAAAACTCTGGTGCAAAAACATGGGCATCAAGCTCGATTATGCTTCCGTCTATCACCCACAAACTAACGGCCAGGTCGAACATGCAAATGGTCTTATCATGAGCGGCATCAAACCCAGATTAGTGCGGTCCCTCAAGGAATCTAACACGCACTGGGTAGAGGAGCTCGACTCCGTACTTTGGGGGCTGCGGACCACGCCGAATCGCACCACCGGATACACACCATTCTTTATGGTGTACGGCGCAGAGGCAGTTTTGCCTTGCGACATAATTCATGACTCACCTCGAGTGCGCATGTACGAAGAAAGAGAAGCCGAGCTCGATCGGGAAGACAGCTTGGATGCATTGGAGGAGGAGCGTGATGTGGCAAAAGCCCGTTTCGCATTCTATCAACAGCAGGCTCGAAGATACCAAAGAAGAGAAGTACGGGCCAAAAATTACAACGTTGGCGAATTAGTTCTATGACTACCGGACAAAAAAAAGGACAAACTCAAGCCCAAGTGGGAAGGTCCCTTCATAATTGACCAAGTCCTGACTGGTGGAGCGTACCGCCTGCGTGATGCATCGGATAACCGACTCGAGTCAAACCCATGGAACGCAGCCCGTCTCCGAAGATTCTATGCCTAGCGCCGGACTCTGTGTTCGTCTCCTTCCTCTGTCCATTTTTTATATTTTCTCTCTCTCTCTCTCTCTCTCTCTTATAGCCTCTAAATATTCATACAGTGACGCGCTATCCGCGCTCATTAAACCCGGGGGCTTCTTTAAACAGAAGCTTATTCATGCGGGCTTCATGCCCAACACATGTGTCACACTTCCGCATGTACCTTTTATTCACCATTATATGCATCGATATGACTTAAGTTTTGGCCAAGCTGGGTTGCCTGGCTCCTGTGCTTACCCCTACGTTCTCGATTGTTCAGCTAGGTGGTAAAGGGAGCACCTCTGCGATTGTTACTGCCGAGTCAGCCGGACGTGTACCTCAGACTGGGTGAAGCCGAAAGCTAGCGTTCTTAAGGGAATATTCGGTCGGTGAACTAAAGATGATCTTTTTTTTATTTTTATCTATACGCCCCAGATGTTTTTCCTGCGTTTCTTTTCGCAGCCTGGACATGCACCTTAGGGCATGCCTCCCAGGGAAAGGAACCCCTAACGAAACTATTCTCCCTGGAAGATGTTTCTTACTAACCATGTAATATAACATACCTAGTCGGGCACTTGTCTGTTCACGCCCTAATGACCCCTACGCCTAGTCTCCATGCATTCCCCAGTTCCTATATAACCGCATGGGAATTCGGAGACACTCCGGACCGTCAGGTCCCGAGGCTGAAGCGAAAAGGTCGGCCATGACAAATGATCTACAATCCGGCTAGAACGCATTATAAATGTCAATTAAATTATATAGTCATTTTGACTGGTTGTATTCCTCTTCAATACCATCTAACAGGCTGTCTAATTTATAGTCCTGCTGGGAATACTTTGCGGCCAACTCTACTTGGCCGTATACTAAGCTTACAGGGATCTCCTTCCCATCGGGCCCTACAGGACCGACCTCGGCCATGTGGTTGGGGTCAGCCTTTGCGTACCGCGTCTTTACCATGGCCCAGGCCTCCCTAGTGCCTTGACGGCAGGCTATATCTTCCACAATCGGAAGCGCCGTCGTGCTCCCTTTAGCTGCTCCGCAAGCTCTCCAAGACCTTCGGGCATGGAGACGGATGGCCACAGGGCCTGGGCGATGCCTCGCATCGCCTGCCGAACTCGATCGAGAAGTTATGAGAGCTCGGGAAGAAGGTCACCCGTCGAACCGGGCATCTCCTCTGCAGGACGACCTGTTAGCATACCTACAGACATTGCTCTGTTAGTCGACTTCCCCGCCGAACTTTCTTTCAAAAGGTTCGTTCAAGAACTTACTAAATATGCCACGCCGAAGCCGCTGATTCTCCTTCACGAAGTCTGACAGCTGGGCACGAACATCTTTCAGCTCGATGTCCACCTTGGTGTTGGCATCTTGGAGATTGTTCTTCTCCCCCATCACCTTTAGCAGCACCCTCTCACCAGCCTTTAGCTGGCGTAGGAGGTGTTGCCTTTCCGGATTCAATCCGGCGCCATCTGCAATTTATTTGTCAGATTCACACCAAAGTCATGCTTCGCAAAATACCTATCTTTCGAAGTGTATATTACCAGAGGGGGTCTCCTTAGGCTCCCCTGCCGCGGCTACTGCAGCCTCAAGTTGGGCTTTGCACTCTTCTAGCTCCTTGGACAGTAGGGAATTATTTTCCGTAAGAACCTACATCACAAATGATCCTTAAATCAGTTATTCTAACTGTTTCAAGTCTCGGGGGCTACTGGTATATATATAATTACCAAAATTTTCTTACCCGTATGTCTTCTACATATTGCTCCGTGGCTCTGGCTAGACCATCTTGAGCGGCACGGAGGTATGCATCTCCCGACTTGAAGGCATCTAACGCCTCTTGGGAGAAACAAGCGTCGCGAAGAATTGTCTGGCGACGCCTGTGGTTCATGGCACTCTCCACCTCAGAGTTGGTGGTAGACAATCCGTCCACATCATCCATCGGAGGAGCGTCCGGCGCGCGCCTTGTGTTCGGCCCCGCTTCCGGGCCAGGCTTTGGAGCCTGGCTGGTGGAGGCGCGATTGGCGGTCTCTCCGAATATAGTTCGGCGAGGTCTCTTTGTCCTGAAGAGAGCACAAGTGTTAATATGCCTTGAAGGTATAACACCTAGAATAAGGGGGTGCGCCATACCTTTGCGCTGACGCCCCGGTCCGGACTGCACCTCTTTTCTGCCCACGGGGCCCTGCGGCCCCTCGTTGGCTTGTCGCTGTAGGTTCGGCCTCCAGTTTCTGGGAGGCCGGAATTAGCCCTGGATAATCAGCCGTAATGGCCACCAGGGCATTATCCTTGCTCAATTGATGGAACACTCCATCAATCAGATCCACCGGAAGGTCCGGATCCTCTTGAGAGTCCGGGTCGAGGGACCGTTCTGGGTCCTCGGGTTGTGGAGGAGGGTTGTTTATGTCTTTGACGACCTGGCGCAATTCCTGCGTCGAAATCACTAAGATTGAATATTTAACAATGGGGATATAAAACGGATGGGCAAGATGTGACCACTCACCCAGCTTGGAGGATTGTACATGGAAAATCCACCCTTTGGGTCGACGCGGAGAAAATCCTCCTCTTCTCCCTTGTACAAAGTGGACAAGGTCTTTATTAGAGCCGCAGCTGAATCTGGCCCCCTACGGCCGTAGCGGGTGGTGTCGTCCTCCCCGTTGAAATCCCACATGGGGTGGCTTCTATACTGTAGCGGCTGCACCCCTCGCATGATGCATGCGGCCATGACCTCGATCATGGTTAGTCCGGAATGAGCTAACAATCTTATTCGGCCCATCAGGTAAATGATGTCCCTGTCACTTTCCCTCTGAGGGCTCCATGGGCGCCAGCTCAGGCGCTTCTTTAAGGGAGCATCGTTGAATTCAGGGAGGCCGATTCGGACAGGATCCGGCAGCGGGACGTCTTCTATATAGAACCATTCCGAGGGCCAGTCTTCGGACGCCTTCTTTGGGGTTCCAGACAGATATCCGGTCCCGGCGATGCGCCACACTTCGGCTCCGCCCACTTGATACATTCACCCCTTCTTGGAACGGGGCACGAGGCAAAACAGCTCCTTCCACAGTCCGAAATGAGCTTCAACACCCAAGAACAACTCGCAGAGGGCCACAAAGCCCGCGATGTGCAATATTGAGGCAGGCGTGAGATGATATAGCTGGAGGCCGTAGAACTCCAGCAGCCCCCGAAGAAACGGGTGGATCGGAAATCTGAGCCCCCTTATTAAGTAAGGGACAAGGCACACCCGCTCTCCTTTGCAGGGATTAGGGGCATTCTCTACTTGCTATCCACCGTTGTAGATGGCAAGACCGGCTCGAACCGGGACCATATAGGCCGGGGGGAGAAATCCCTTGGTCTGGAGCGTCACTAGCTCGCTATGCGGGGTTGAACATCTCTCCCAATATCCAGGCTTAGGGCTGGAAGGGCGAGGGGAGGAGTTGCGACGGCTGGCCATGGTGGAATGGACCTTTGTCGGATGTGCTCTGATGAACACTCGTGGAAGGGAGGAGGTGTGGATTGGATCTAAATCCTCATCCCCTTAAATAGGGCGGCTTGTTTACGCGGCTAGGGGTGTGAATGTAAAAACACTCAGACTTTTCATATTGGTTTGACATGTGGAAAGCGGCCATTATTGGGCGTAGAAGCCGAGGAGCGCAACATCTACAAGAAACCGGACTTTATTCAAACAGGTGCACGGAATTTGGAGCAGAACCCGCCTTGCAATGCCGAAGACAATCTACGCGCCGGACTCATTGTCATTGAAGCCTGGTTCAGGGGCTACTGAGGGAGTCCTGGATTAGGGGGTGTTCGGATAGCCAAACTATACCTTCGGCCGGACTCCTGGACTATGAAGATACAAGATTGAAGACTCCGTCCCGCGTCCGGGGGGACTTTGCTTGGCGTGGAAGGAAAACTTGGCGATGCGGATATGAAGATCTCCTACCATTGTAACCGACTCTATGTAACCCTAACCCTATCTGGTGTCTATATAAACCGGAGGGTTTTAGTCCATAGGACGACATACACATCAACGATCATACCATAGGCTAGCTTCTAGGGTTTAGCCTCTTCGATCTCGTGGTAGATCTACTCTTGTACTACCCATATCATCAATATTAATCAAGCAGGATGTAGGGTTTTACCTCCATCGAGAGGGCCCGAACCTGGGTAAAACTTCGTGTCCCTTGTCTCCTGTTACCATCCGGCCTAGACGCACAGTTCGGGACCCCTACCCGAGATCCGCCGGTTTTGACACCGACACCCACCTCTCTAAACGGCGATGTAGCTTCCCTCTAAGGAAGTGAACATTGGCACGTATCCTCGTCTCTTGGAGTTGCGGTTATTACTAGTACTAGCTCCCTACTTGTGGTTACTTGTCTCTTAGTCTTTACTTGTCTTATTTTGTGCTTGCTTACTCATATACTTGTGGTACTTGTTTACCTTACTTAGCTCTTAGTATCATACTTGCAATTGTTAGGCTCACCTTCATATTCCGCATTATTGCCTAAAAATTGCTAAGTAAGAATTAAAATTTGTAATTGTACCAATTCACCCCCCTTGAGGGAGTCCTGGATTAGGGGGTCTCCGGACAGCCGGACTATCTCCTTTGGCCGGACTGTTGGACTATGAAGATACAAGATTGAAGACTTCGTCCCGTGTCCGGATGGGACTCTACTTGGCGTGGAAAGCAAGCTAGGCAATACGGATATGTATATCTCCTCCTTTGTAACCGACCTTATGTAACCCTAGCCCCCTCCGGTGTCTATATAAACCGGAGGGTTTTAGTCCGTAGGACAACATACAATCATACCATAGGCTAGCTTCTAGGGTTTTGCCTCTCTGATCTCATGGTAGATCAACTCTTGTAATACTCATATCATCAAGAACAATCAAGTAGGACGTAGGGTTTTACCTCCATCAAGAGGGCCCGAACCTGAGTAATCATCGTGTCCCCTGCCTCCTGTTACCATCCGCCTTAGACGCACAGTTTGGGACCCCCTACCCGAGAGCCGCCGGTTTTGACACCGACATTGGTGCTTTCATTGAGAGTTCCACTGTGTCGTCACCATAAGGCTTGATGGCTCCTTCGATCATCGCTAGCGAGGCTGTCCAGGGTGAGGCTTTCCTTCCCGGACAGATTTTCATATTCGGCGGCTTTGCACTGCGGGCCAATGCGCTCGACCATCTGGAAAAGATTGAGAGCTACGCCCCTGGCCATCAGGTCAGATTTGGAAACTTGAACTACACGGCCGATATCCGCGGAGACTTGATCTTCGACGGATTCGAGCCCATGTCGGATGCGCCGCGCAGTCACGACGAGCAAGACGTAACTCTACCGTCGGACAGTGTTTGGGAGATCGCATACGCAGCTACTCTGGCCTTTAATTCGGAGCAAGTCGCGCCATCCGAGAGCGGAGGGATGGACCCTGCCATGGAGGCTGCACTCTCAGTGGCGATAGAGCCAGATACTGACTTCACCCCGTACGAGAGCCCTTTCACCAAACCACTGGATTTATCCCCGGTCACGGACTCCGAGCCGCCTACATCTGTGCCTGTCGAAATAGACGGGGCACCGATCATGGAGTTCACCTCCGTGGATATCTTTCAGCACTCACCTTTCGGAGATGTGCTAAATTCATTAAGGTATCTCTCCCTGTTCGGAGAACCCTGGCCGAACTATGTCCAGCTAGAATGGGATGCGGACGATGAGGAAATTCGCTGCCCACCCACCACCCACTTAGTAGACACTGTCGATGACTTAACCGACATGCTCGACTTCGACTCCGACGACATCAACGGTATGGAAGACGATGCAGGAGACGAACAGTAACCACCGCCCACAGGGCACTGGACTGCTACTTCATCACATGACGTATCCATGGTGGACACCCCCAGAGAAGCCAACGGCGATAAGACAGCGGAGGATGACACCTCCAAGAAGCAACCCAAGCACCGACGTCAACGGCGCTGCTATAAGTCCCGCCATAGCAAGAACAGCGATAATAATAGTTCACGCGACTCTGGAAGAGACGACAACTGCACCACCCCGGTGGCAGAACACGATCAAGACGCAAACTGCAAACATAGTACGGATCCGACGTCCGAACACAATGACGCCAAAGATAAGCCTCATTGATCCCCGTCTAGGGAAGAAAACAGTCCAGACGAAGATGCACCCATCATCCCGGAAACACACTTGGAGTAAGAGAACCTCCGCAGAAGGCTTATTGCCACATCGAGAAGCCTGAAGAAATAGAAGCAACGGCTCAAGGTCACATAAAATACGCTCAACAGCAACTGGAACAAAGTAACAAACTATGGTGGAAGTTACCATCCAAACAGCTATCCAAAGCGCAAGCTATTACCGCAATTCGACGATGAGGCCTTAGTGCCCAACAGCCGAAAAGCGATACGGCCAACCGGCCGGATCCACCACCCTATGAACGCAATAGACCGCCTAACAAAGTCACGCATAAGTCAACACACGATCTACGTTTGAATTTGCATCAAAAATCCGGTGCGACCAGATCTATCTACGGATCTAGGAAGCGCGCTACGGTACACAACCACCACCGAATACTACAACCGTCTAAACACCATTTAAGTCCGACCTCCGGATCCAGACGATTTAAGTCATATAATCCACCAGTTCGGAGAGTCCGCCCGAAAGCTTTGGAACAGGTTCCTCACCAAGAAGAACCAAATTGTTGACTGTCCGAACGCCGAAGCCTTAGCAGCTTTCAAACACAGCGTCCGAGACGAATGGCTCGCCAGACACCTCGGTCAAGAAAAACCAAGATCAATGGCAGCCCTAACAAGCCTCATGACCCGCTTTTGTGCGGGTGAGGACAGGTGGTTGGCCCATAGCAGCACAAGCAACCCAAGCACATCCGAAGTCAGGGTGGCAATGGTAAACCACGACGCAACAAAAACAAGCGTTGAAATAAAGAAGGTAGCCCAGATAACATGGAGGTAAACGCCGGATTCAGGGGCTCTCGACCAGGTCAGCGGAAAAAGCCTTTCAAAGGCTGTAGAGAAGAACAATCTGGCCTAAACAAAATTGTTGACAAACTCCACCAGATTCACAGCACCCCAGACAAACCTACAAATCATACCCATAGAGAATGTTGGGTCTTCAAGCAGGCTGGTAAGCTAAACGCCGAACACAAAGGGGAAGAGACACCAAGCGAAGACGAGGATGAACCTCGCCAGCAAAGCGCCGGAGGACAGAAAAAGTTCCCACCAGAGGTTAAAATAGTAAACGTGATCCAGGTGACAAAGAGGAGAAGCAATCACGCACTCCGATGCACACGCGCCATAGAGCCCGTCACCCCTGGTCGGCCTGCCCGATCACTTTCGATCGCAGGGATCATGATACACATATCCGGCGCGAAGGACTAACAGCCTTGGTGTTAGACCCAATAATAAATGGGTACCATTTCACACGGGTCCTCATGGACGGCGGAAGTGATCTAAATCTGATATATCAAGACACAGTCCACAAAATGGGGATAGACTCGACACAAATAAGCCACAGTAATACTACCTTCAAGGGAGTAATACCGGGCCAAGAGGCCCACTGCACGGGCTCTCTACTACTAAAGGTGGTATTCGGTTCTCCCGATAACTTCTGAAGCGAAATATTAACTTTTCACATCGCCCATTCCGAAGTGATTCTCAAGCACTACTCGGAAGGGCGGCTTTCGCTCGTTTTAACACAATACTGCATTATGCTTTTCTCAAGCTCAAGATGCCCGGTCCAGGAGGCGTCATTACAGTTAGCGGAAATACCTACCGTTCTTTACGTACGGAAGAGGACGCGGTGGCTCTAATAGCCGCACACTAGACGACCTCACCAACCAGAAAAAATGGTAGGTCATCAAGACCACGGACATGGTTAGACGAGTCCGGCGTTCCATCATACATGCATGAGATTGGTTTTCGAACCCTCATAAAACAATACCAGGGGCTTCCTGCGTGTAATCAGGGCCAGCCCGACTCAACTAGGCCTCTCTGGAATTTTGATAATTCACTCTTCTTTGTGGCACGGCAACTTTCACCTAAGTTCTTTCTTTTTGCAGGTGACAATCGTGCTACACCCATCCAGGACATGGCACAACGGAGACACAGGTGCAGACGTGCAGCAGGGACCCACCCAAGGGTTTCTTTTTAGATTAAGGCCCTGCGTAAACCTTTTTTACTGTCTCTTGTTGCTCACATCCTCCGGATACTCCACACAACCGAGAAAGGATGCTGGCGCTATTGGCATGTGGCCACTCTAGGATTTTGCACGTACCTGGACACATGGGGTTTCTTATAAAGGGCATTGTTTAGCCCGGTATATGTTATAAAGACCAAACACCTTAGGGAGTGTTCAGCATTGTGAGTTTGGCCCTATATGCATCAGCTCTGAATCATGTCTTTGGTCAAATGTTGGGTTTGCCCGGCTCCCACGTTTTGGTACCTTACGTTCTGTTATATAGGCTAAGGTAGCACTGGGAGAACTACTGCGATTGTGCCCTGGTTCATCCGGATGAGCAACTCGGTAGAGAAAGCTGAAAACTGACTGTCATGATACAGGAAGAGACTGGTCAACCACTTGATGACTAATCAGAATCTTCGGGATTCCTCCACATTAACAAAGGGCCGTTTCCCGGTCATGTACGTACACGCCCCGTATTCGAACGAGCGCAGAAGTACCAGGGGCTATATAGTAGCCCCACTGTTAAACTCATATGGCTAAGTGAAAGTGTTAAAGCAATATAGTCCGATTGTCTCGTTCGCTATGCTATCACCTCCTTAACGGACCAAGACGTTGAATCAAGTGTGAATATGCATCTTTTGCGAACACCCCCGCATTATATGAGTGGGGGCGGAAGCCGACGACTGCAAACTTTCAAGTTATATACATATATACATAAACGGCCGCATAGGAGGCATCATAGTACTTTCAGGCAAAAGTATAAATACAGCCTTGATTAATTCAGAAAAACATTGTTTGTACAATGGGACTACATGTCACTGGAAAATAATATTCTTCGAGCACCGAGCCTCTTTCGAACGAGCGCCTTCAAGGACTTCTTTAAAGTAGTGCTGGTAGCCACTCGGCCTATGGCCGAACCCTGTGCCGCAACAGTGGTAGCCTCCATCTCCGCCCAGTATGTTTTGATACGAGCAAGGGCCATCCACGCATCTTCTATGCATGCCGATCTCTTTACAGCATCGATGCATGGCACAACATCAAGGAATTGTTGCACTAAGCTAAAGTAGCTATTCGGCCTTGGCACTCCCGGCCACAGGTGATCCACAACGGACCTCATGGCAAGTCCGGACAACCTATGGAGCTCGGCCCAACCAGTCGATCACTCATTCAGCAGCAGCGGACGGACTGGAGTGTGAAACTATGACCAGAACAGCTTTTCCACTTCGGGGCCTCTGTGATCCTTGAAGTACTCGGCTGCATCAGCAGCACTTGCAGCCAAATCCATGTACGCGTCTGCAGAACTCCACAACCAGTCCAGAGGAGCATACTTCGGATCTCCGAACTTAGTCCGCAACAAGAAGGGCTTCCCAGACACGATATCTGTAGCTTGATTCAGCTCCTCCTTCGTCGCTCTAATTTTGGAGCGGGCTTCCTTGGCAGCCACCTGGGCCTTCTCCAGGTCCGTCTCCTTCTCCCAATTTTATTCTTCAAGAAGCTAGTAACGGTCAGCAGCATCTTTTAACTCTACAGCCATCTTGGCTATTTTTTTCCTTGCTCTCGCAATGCATGGCCTGTTTTGCCCTTAACTCTTCGGCTGCCTTTAAAGCAGCCGCATTGCTACTCCTTGCTTGCTGCTTGGCTCGGGCAAGCTCCGCCCGAAGGGTCTCCACGGTGGCAGCTCCATCTGCAGTCACAACATATTAAAGATACTGGCATCATGCTGCTCTTATTATGTGACGATCACCAGAAAAATCACTCACCCTATGCCTCGTCAAGCCGCTTATTGAGAAGCACGATGTCGGCATCTGCCGCATCCAGTTGCCGCTTTAGTTCGGCAAACCCATCAGTCTGGCTAGCCACCGGAGCTTCAACCACCTGCACATAAAGGCGGTCTGGTTATTACCTGGGACTATGATCCTCTGTTTGTCGCTGTTTTTGACGACAACCAGAGTCTCAGGGGCTACTATCTGCATGGGCATACCTAACATATGCGGTACTGTTAAAAGCATATATTATTTCACGTACCTCGAAGCCTTTTAGCAGACTCATAAAATCTTCATGCAACCCGCTTTCAGCGGATGAAATCCTTTCAATTACCATACCTATTAGCATACGATATGCTTCCGAGAGGGCAGCTTGCCTCAGAAGATCCTTCAGCGCGTCTGACCGCACACTGTACGGACCCTTGCTGTCGCTCTCCTTAGGAGCCAGATACTGGGGATTCCGGGCAGCCAATGGGTTATCCTCTGGCCCTAGTGGATCCGGAGATACCCTTCACGATGACACTTCAAGGTCGCCCGCTTCTTGAGCGGGGGAGTCCAGGGGAGGCATTTCACTCTCCATCATCTCCTGAAGAAGATCCCCCGAAGATGAACTCTGTTGGGAAGGGCTGCGATCCGGACTACAATTTATAAGCATTGGTTATTGTCTTCGGAAGTAAGGTAGGATATCTTCACTATTAATTACTTTTTGATTACTTACAGCTCGGTAGAGGGCTGATCCCCGCGCGGACATTGTGCGGCAAGAATACCCTCCGAGGCAGGACCCTCTGGCTGAGATTTCTTATCCCGTTTGGAAACCTTAGTTTCCGGATCTTCAGAGGTAGTCCTCTTCCTTCCCGGGGGAGAGAGAATGTCAGATTCTTCCCCTTGGTTATCCTCCCTCCCGGAGGCGCTCATTCCCTCGATTGGAATAGGTAGTGAAGGAGGCCTGCTTTCGCCCTCTTTATTCCCCCCTTCATCTTGCTTTGAGGGCACTAGACAAGGCGCAGGCTCGAGCATCTTTTCCAGCACCGGATTGTCCAAGCCTTAGGAAGGGGGGCCGAACACCGAATCATCTTCGCCTTTGTTATCCAGTCCTGGTCAAAGAGCGATTCTTCAGAGTGATGTCATGATAAATAAAAGGACAGTGTATTCGGCCATGGGATTACTTACTTGGGCAGCGGGGCGGTACGATGGAACCACAGACCCTGGAGTCCGGACACTCTATTTGGGGTTCGAAGAACGACTTGTACAACTCCTCGTGCGTCATGCCGAGGATATGCTGAATAGTGCGCGGTCCTTCCGGGTTGAATTCCCACATGCGGAGGGGTCGGCGTTTGCAAGGCTGGACTCGACGAACCAGCATAACTTGCATTACCATAACCAGATTGAAATCTCCCTCGAAGAGATATCAGATACGGCTCTATAGTATTGGCACGTCCTTGGCTGGACCCCAGCTCAGCCCCCTGCTGATCCATGACATCAGTTGTGGTGGGCAGCCCGAGCGAAAGGTGGGGGCAGCTACCCATTTGGCGCTTCAGGGAGCTGTGACGTAAAACCACTCCCGCTGCCACAATCCGGACACCTCTGGAAAGGAACCCGTTGGCCATGGAGTGTCAACAATTTTGCTTATTAAAGCACCCCCGCGTGCTGCGTACTTCCCTTCGATCGTCTTCGGCTTCACATTGAAGGTCTTCAGCCACAGGCCGAAATGAGGGGTAATGTGGAGGAAGGCCTCACATACGACAATAAATGAAGAGATGTGAAGAAGGGAATCCGGGGCTAGATCGTGAAAATCCAGCCCGTAGTAGAACATAAGACCCCTAACGAAGGGATCCAGAGTGAGGCCTAGTCCTCGGAGGAAGTAGGAGACGAACCCAACGCTTTGGTTGGGTTCGGGAGTAGGGACGACCCGCCCTCGGGCGGGCAGCCTATGCGAAATTTCGACGGTCAGGTATCTGGCCTCCCTCAACTTCTTGATGTCCTCCTCCGTGATGGAGGAAGGCATCCACCGGCCTTGAAGGCTGGATCTGGACATGATTGAAGGTCCCAAGCACCTGACCTGAGCTTTGGGTGTTCGAGCTCGAGGCGGGGGAAGGATTCGATTGAGCGCGGGAGGGAAAAAAGAAAAAGCCTTGTCCCCTTTATAAAGAGGGTGAATATCAGGCGTCCTCCTCGTGGCCGTTTGAGACTTACCTAAGATCTAGGAGTCATACCCACAGGCACGGTTGGGTTACCCACGTTTGTATTGATGAGAATACCGTGATAAGGGGAACACGATCTCTGCTTTGACAAGATGTGTCAAGGAAACCGCCTCGCGTTATGTGTGGGGCTGGTAAAAGAAAAACGGTTCAAATAATTACCGGGCCATGGCGTGATGTCATGCTACCAAAACCTGTCAGCAGATTAGATTTGTGGAAATATTATTCTCTCTACGGTGGTATGTGGAACTTATTTTGCAGGGTCGGACACTATCCTTGTACTCAAACTCTTCCATTGTGAATTTGGAGGAGGAACCCCCCTTGCAATGCCGAAGACAACACTGCGCGCCAGACTCATCGTCATTGAAGCCTGGTTTAGGGGCTACTGAGGGAGTCCTGGATTAGGGGGTCTCCGGACAGCCGGACTATATCCTTTGGCCGGACTGTTCGACTATGAAGATACAAGATTGAAGACTTCGTCCCGTGTCCGGATGGGACTCTACTTGGCGTGGAAAGCAAGCTAGGCAATACGGATATGTATATCTCCTCCTTTGTAACCGACCTTATGTAACCCTAGCCCCCTCCGGTGTCTACATAAACCGGAGGGTTTTAGTCCGTAGGACAACATACAATCATACCATAGGCTAGCTTCTAGGGTTTAGCCTCTCTGATCTCGTGGTAGATCAACTCTTGTAATACGCATATCATCAAGAACAATCAAGCAGGACGTAGGGTTTGACCTCCATCTAGAGGGCCCGAACCTGGGTAAACATCGTGTCCCCTGCCTCCTATTACCATCCGCCTTAGACGCACAGTTCGGGACCCCTACCCGAGATCCACCGGTTTTGACACCGACACCCCTCTAGGTCCATATAGATCCTTTCAAATAGGCACTAGATGCTTCGTGGGGGGAGAAGAAGGTGAAGGAGATGAGCAAGATACACTAGGGCGCGCCTGGGCCCCTGCCCATGTGCAGGTGTATCGTGCTCACCTTGAGGCCCATCTTCGCGTGAAACTGATGCCAATAAATCCTATAAATATAGAAATCTCCAGAAATAACCTTAGATCAGAAGTTCCGCCGACACCAGCCTCCATAGCCATGAAAAACCAATCTAGACCCTGTTCCAACACCCTACCGGAGGGGGGAAATCATCACTGGTGGCCATCTTCATCATATCGGCGGCCACCATGATGAGGAGGGAGTAGTCCACCCTCAGGGCTGAGGGTTTGTACTAGTAGATATGTGTTTAATCTCTCTCTCTCTCGTGTTCTTGAGATGTCACGATCTTGATGTATCGCGTGGTTTGTTAATATAGTTGGATCATATGGTGTTTTCCCCTCTCTATCTTGTTGTTATGAATTGAGTTTTCCCTTTGAGATTTCGTTCTTATCGGATTGAATACTTTTATAGATTTGACAACACTTGATGTATATCTTTCTATGAATACTTGTGGTGACAATGGGGTATCATATTGTTTCACTTGATATGTATTTTGGCACTCAACTCGCGGATTCCCGAGGTGACATTGTGGCAATCTATGCATAGGGGTTGATGCATGTTCTCGTGTTTGTTTCTTTGGTACAAATCTGGTGGCACTCTTTGAGGTTCTTTTTGTTGGATTGAGTATTATGAATTTGAAATTTTTTTCGTGTTATTTTAGTATGAACTCTTGATAGACCAACCGGAGAGAATAACTTGGTGTTATTTTATTGCGAACTCTTGATAGATCGATCGGAAAGAATAGCTTGGTGTTATTTTCGTACGAACTCTTAGATAGACCAATCAGAAATAATAGCTTCGAGGTGGTTTCGTACCCTACAACAATTTCTTCTTATGTTCTCTGCTTGATTCTTCATTGCACATTGAGGGATGGTTATATGGTCCAATTATATTAGCATTGTTGAGAGATTACACTAGCGAAAGTACGAAACCTAGGCCTCATTTTCAGGCATTGCAATACCGTTGGTGGTCACTTTTGTTACTTGCTACCTTGTTGTTTTTTACTGTTACTATTACAAAAATCAATATCTACCATTATTACTATGCTTGTATCACCATCTCTTTGCCGATCTACTACACGTATGCAAATTATCATTGTATTTGGTGTGTTGGGGACACAAGAGACTTTTTGTTATTTGGTTGCAGGGTTGTTTGAGAGAGACCATCTTCATCCTATGCCTCCCACGGATTGATAAACCTTAGGTCATCCACTTGAGGGAAAGTTGCTACTGTCCTACAAAACTCTACGCTTGGAGGCCCAACACGAGTCTACAAGAACAAGTTGCGTAGTAGACATCAAGCTCTTTTCTGGCGATGTTGCCAGGGAGGTGAGTGCTTGAAGGTATATCTTTAGGTCTTGCAATTGAATCTTTTAGTTTCTTGTTTTATCACTACTTTAGTTTATAAAACGAAACTACAAAAATTGGAATTGAGGTGGTCTCATATTATTCATCTTTATCATGTCTTTATTGAATACTAATGAAATGGTAAAGATTTCTAATTTCCATCCTATTGTTTCTCATGATGAAATAGGTAACAAGAAGGAGCTCCCTATTCAACCATTCTCATCAATAAGAAGCTCGGAGAAATTAAATAAACCCATACATGTTGTGGTGAAGCAGAAGAAAACAAGAAAGAGTAGAGGTAAAAATGTATCTCTCCCAAATAATGTTGCTCCTATTATTGTTGTGCCTCATGAAAATGAATCAAAAATAATTTTGGAATCTGATGCACTTGATGATGACATTGCTTCTTTGTCTTATGACACAATGCCTGAAAGAACTATTGATGATGATTTTGTTATGCCTATTACTTGTTGTGATGACTATGATTGGGAATATAATGATACTTCTTATAATCTTGAAAATATTTTGGGCACCTACTTGGGAAATTATGATGATAATAATTGTTATACTATTGGTGTTATTCATACTATTAAAATGAAAGTGATTATGCTTATGATATGCCAAGCCACGAGCTTGGGGATGCTATTTTTGATGAAAATGACATGTTTGAGAATTTATTTGCTGCAATTAATGTTTCTCCCAAGCTTGGGGATGTTATGCTTAATGAAGATGACCTTTTGAGCCCCCCTACTTTGAATCATCAAATTTTCTATGATGATTACATGCCTCCTATTTATGATGATTGCAATATTTATGAAAGTGGGTTTGGAAGAGTTTCAACTTTAGATAATATTTATCCCACTGTTTTGGAGGGCGTTGAATCCACTATTTCGGAAGAGGTCATGACTTAATTTAGTATGACTCCACTATTTCAGAAGAGGTTTTAATTGACTATGATGAGCACAAAGTTGCTACTTATAATGCTTATTGTGATGATACTTATGTTATAAAAAGTAGTGATAATTATTGTCATAATTTTCAATATCCTTTTACTAAACATTACTCTCTGAATGTGGAAGAAATTTATAGTATTCGAGTTTCATATGATACTCACACTTTTATGAATGAGAAGAAATTTGCTTATGTGGAGAGTAATAAAAATTATATGCTTGTCGATCATTAAAGGAATGCTTTGTGTGATTTTTATATTGATGAGTCAATTCATGATGCTACTGAAAATTATTATGATAGAGGAACTTATGATTCATGATGCTCTCGTTACGTTTCAATTCTTTTTTTATGCGAGCATCTTTGAAATCATCATGCCTAGCTAAAAAGGAATTAAAGAAAAGCACTTGTTGGGAGACAACCCAACACTTTTACCGGCTATTTTTGTGTGTTCACATGATTAGGCTACTATAGTAATCATGTTTTACACCTTTTGTTTCAATAAAGTGTCAAGTAAAGCCTTTGGGATAGTGTGGATGATAGTGGACTTGATACTATGCAAAAACAGAAACTTTTGCTTCCAGTAACAGAATTGTCTTAATCCACTGGAACTTAATGAAATTTTGCATTTTTTACATATAATTTATATACAAATTTCCTACACCTTTATAAATTTTCATAATTCTTAGGGTTACAGAAGTATGGTTAGAGTCTAGATTACTACAGACTGTTCTGTTTTCGACAGATTCTGTTTTCGTTACATTGTGTGCTTGTTTTGATGAATCTATGGATTTTATTGAAGGGTATTAGCCATGGAAAAGTTGGAATATATTAAATATAATGCAATAATAAAATATGAATGGTTTTGCAATAGTACTTAGAGTAGTGATTAGCTTTATTATACTAACGGATCTCGTGAAGGTTTTGTTAAGTTTTTGTGATTGAAGTTTTCATGTTTTGGGTGAGATCACGATGGCACCCCAAGTTAATATTCAAGGAGAACCAAGCAACTATGCTTGGGGATGCCCCGAAAGGTATCCCTTCTTTCTTCTAGCAACCATCGGTAATTTTACTTGCAGCCATATTTTTATTCGTCACATGTTATGAGTTTTGCTGGGAGTGTCATTTTATTTTATTTTGATTTTCTTTCTAATATTTATAAGAATGTCTTGCATCTTTCATTTCAATAAAAATGCCAAGTATAGCCTTTGCCATGCTTATTTTGCAAGTCTATATGTGGCTGTTTGAAAATAGAAAGTTGCACACTAGTGCGTGAATTCTTGAGAAAAGTAGGAATTTGAGAAAATGTTGATTTTTTTTGCAAAATAAGCTATTATATATGTTCTATAATG
The DNA here is from genome assembly GCF_003073215.2 of Triticum urartu. Classification (NCBI taxonomy): domain Eukaryota; kingdom Viridiplantae; phylum Streptophyta; class Magnoliopsida; order Poales; family Poaceae; genus Triticum; species Triticum urartu. The sequence goes on from NC_053025.1 coordinate 352,778,806, forward strand.
TGGTAATTTTTCAGAATTTTTTTAGTTAGAGAAGTATGAATTTTCTTGCATTCTTTACAAACTTTCCAGTTTAGACATATTGCTTCTATGTTCGCATTGTTTGCATAAGTTTGCTTGTTTATTGATTCTATTTGAGGATAGGACTAATAAATATACAGAGGCTTTTAGTATGCAATGTTAAATAATAATTTTAGTGATTTGCTATAGTATAGAATGATAAGGTTATTGCATTGATTTATACTAACTTATCTCACGAGTTCTTGTTGTGTTTTGTGTGGACGAAGTTTATGAGATTTAGAGAAACCATGATATGAGAGGAATTAAGGAGACACAACAGCTCAAGCTTGGTGATACCCAAGGAATCCCAAGATAATATTTCAGGAAGTCTCACGCATTTAAGCTTGGGGATTCTCTAGTAGGCCTCCCACCTTTCTTCATCAACAATTGTCGGTTAGCATCGTTTGAGCCTAATTTTTTGCTTCTTCACATGAGTTGTGCTATTCTTGGAATGTCATTTTATTTTGCTTTGTTGTTTTAATAATATACTTAGATCTTAATGTTTTTAAATAGGATAGAGTCCTCACATAGCTACCCGTTTAGTTAACTACTCGCTTGATCTTCACTTATATCTATTTGGAGTAGTTTGTCAAACACTCTCATGCTTCACTTATATTATTTTGAGAGTTGATACTATTGACGAAAATTTGCACAAGCTTTGAAATTGGTCCTAATATGATGAATATTCAATAAGGATATAATAAAAACTTTCATCTAGATTGTTGGATATGATAGGTTTGATTCCTTACAATAGTTTTGAGATATGGAGATGATAAAATGCGTGTCATGTTAGTGAGTAATTATGCTTTAGTAAGAATATTTGTGTTAAGGTTTGTGATTCCCTATGAAAGCACGAAAGTCAATAGTTATGCAATGAAATTACATCCTATTTGTGGTGCATTATTCAGTGTTAGTTATGCTCAATGCTTGTTTATGTGAATTTCCATTTCTTGGTTGGTTGCTTCTCAATCTATTTGCTAGCCTCTATTTGTACTAAGTGGGAATAATAATTCTACATAAAAAATCCTTAATCTCAGTTTTGCCCTCCACGCCTACCTATATGCGGTATTTTCGTGGCGTTCCAAGTAAATTCGTACTTCTCATGAAGCGACAGGGGGTGGCCAATTTTTTCCATGCTAGATGTGTTATTCTCAAGATGAGTGTTTATTCACTTGTCATTGCATGAGAGTACGGCGGTAATAGGGATGCACAGTCCCGAAATGAAAAAGAAATTTACTTTATGTTGTGAAATAATAAATTCTTCACAAAGTGTTGGTATGGACAGCACTTGTGGATACAGCTAGTCATGGAGTGTGAAAGTATGTTGGAAAAAGGAATAAACTTTATTTCGTGTTTGGGAACCGCCTATGATATATCTAGCATGGAAAGTGTTGGGAATTACTCGGTCGTTTTAGTTGATGGGAAAAGTATGCCTCCCAAAATATTTTTATCTCTCAATTTAAGCTTTGAGCTCTGGCACATCTACAAATCTCTGCTTCCGTCTGCCAAGGGCCTATCTATTTACTTTATGAAATTTTTATTTGACTCTCCATCTTCTCTTATAAAGCAACAACTAGGGAGCACTATGATCATGCTTGTGCATAGGATATAGCTAATAATCAAGTGTGTTTCATGAATGGATCAATGATTGAGCATGATGGGCCAGGGATAACTTTCTTTAGTGTTAATATTTTGAAAGACATGGTTGCTTGTTGATATGCTTGAGTACTGATGTCGTCATGTCAAAATATAGACTATTGCTTTGAATCATTCAATTCCAAATGTCCATGCTACAGATGAAGAGTATATGATGAATATGATAGGTAGCATTCCACAACAAATAATCCGTTTTCAATTGCTACTTTATCATGAGAAAGAGTTGTTGTTATGATGCTAGGAAAAGTTATTGAAATTATCATTGATCAAACTTATGCACTATGCTAGCATTCACACTTCATAAATTATTTCATTTATCATTTACCTACTCAAGGACGAGTAGGAATTAAGCTTGGGGATGCTAATTCGTCTCCAACGTATCTATAATTTATGAAGTATTCATGCCATGCTTACAACAATTTTATATGGTTTTGGCATGATTGCATGGAACTAACCCAAACTGGCGCTGTTCTCAATAGAACTACCGCGATGTTATTTTGTGTGCAGAAATGAAAGTTCCCGAAATGAGCTAAAACTTTTTGATGATTTTCTTTGGAACAGAAGAGGCACCAGAAGCTTCAAGATGGTCCATAAGGTGTAGGAGGTGAGCAAGATACACCAGGGCGCCCCTGGGCCCTTGCCCGTGTGCAGGCATATCATGCTCACCTCGAGGCCCATCTTTGTGTGAAACCGACACCAAAAATCCTCTAAATATAGGAACCCCCAAAAATAACCCAAGATCAGAAGTTCTGTCGCTGCAAGCCTCTGTAGCCACGAAAAACCAATCTAGATCCTGTTCCAGCACCCTGTCAGAGGGGGAAATCATCACCGGTGGCCATCTTCATCATCACGGGGGATCATACGGTGTTTTCCCCTCTTTATCTTATTATGATTAATTGAGTTTTCCCTTTGAGATTTCGTTCTTATCGGATTGAATACTTATATGGATTTGACAACACTTGATGTATTTTCTTGCTGTGAATACATGTGGTGACAACGCGGTATCATAGTGATTCACTTGATATGTGTTTTGGCACTCAACTCGCAGATTCCCGAAGTGACATTGGGGAAATCTGTGCATAGTGGTTGATGCATGTTCTCATTTTTGTTTCTCCGGTAGAAATGTGGTGGCACTCTTTGAGGTTCTATGTGTTGGATTGAGTATTATGAATTTGATTTTGTTTCGGTGTTATTTTAGTATGAAATCTTGATAGATCAATCGGAAAGAATAACTTGGTGTTACTTTAGTACAAACTCCTTATAGATCGATCAGAAAGAATACCTTGGTGTTATTTTAGTATGAACTCTTAGATAGACCGATCAGAAATAATAGCTTCGAGGTGGTTTCGTACCCTACCAAAAATTTCTTATTATCTTCTCCACTAGATAGGAACTTTGGAGTGATTCTTCACCGCACGTTGAGGGATGGTTATATGATCCAATTATATTAGCATTGTTGATAGATTGTACTAGCAAAAGTACGGACCTTAGGCCTCATTTTGAAGCATTACAATACCGTTTGTGCTCACTTTTGTTACTTGCTACCTTTCTTTTTTATTGTTACTATTACGTAAATCAATATCTACCATCATTACTATGCTTGTATCACTCAATACAAATTACCATTGTATTGAGTGTGTTGGGGACACAAGAGACTTTTTGTTATTTGGTTGCAGGGTTGTTTGAGAGAGACCATATTCATCCTATGCCTCCCATGGATTGATAAACCTCAGGCCATCCACTTGAGGGAAAATTGCTACTATCCTACAAAACTCTGCGCTTGGAGGCTGAACACGAGTCTACAAGAACTAGTTGTGTAGTAGACATCAGTGTCAGCCCTGACGCGAGATGCGGTTGTCCCAACGGCCTCCAGCACGGCCTCCTTCCTGGCCGAAGCCACGGTCACTATGCTCGGGGTGGCGGCCCTGGCGCTCATCACAGATCTCCTTGATCTCCTTGCAGTCATCAGTGTTGTGGGTGTGCATGTTGTGGAAGATGTAGAATGGGCGAACATCCTTGGAGGGCTCGTCACGGTTACGGTCGTGCTTCAGGTCAGGCTCCGCTGCCACATATAGGTGCTTGAGGAGGGAGAGACGACCTTCCTCTGCCCTTGCGCACTTGTCCGCCAAGTTCAACATCTCCAGGACCGTGCATAGACCATCATCATGGCGAGCTCCTTACTCATCCTGATGTCTATGACGCCTTCTGTGAACGTCGAGATGATGGCTTCGTCCGAGGCCTTCGGGATCTTGATGTGAACCTGGGTGAAGCACTGAATGTACTTGCGGAGGGTCTCGCTGGGGTGCTGCTTCACCATCGCAGGTTGCTGAAGGTGAGAGCGCGGTCGTAGGTGCCTTGGAAGTTGGCGATGAACTGCTCATGGAGCTCATCCCACGAAGAGATTGATCCCTCTAGGAGGTGCATGATCCAGGAGCGCACGGCATCCTTAAGGGCCATGGGGAACCAATTAGCCATGACCTAGTCGTCACCGTTCGCCGCCTCGATGCTCGACGAGTAGAGCTGAAGGAACTCCACGGGGTCAGGGATGCCCTCATAGCGCGGGGGCAGCTCCGGCTTGAACTTGAATGGCCACACCACGCGGCTCAGCTGAGGAGTGAAGGTGCGGCAGCTCACCGCGCTCATGGGCATGGCTCGTGTAGGAGGGGCGCGGTCCTGGCGCCCACGCGCCGCAACTTCCAGGGCGGCCCGATATTAGTGCTGACGCGACGGTGCCTGAAGCGCACACGTGTCGTACTACGGCTGCTGCACAACCTGCTAACTGTCCTCATCACACGCCAGTGCCCGCGCTCCACGCGGTGGGTCGCGTGGCCGTGCCTCGTGACTTGGCTCGGTGTTGTCGCTACATAGGGGACGAGGTGGAGGTGCGTTGTGCACCACGTCGCCTGCGCGAGGTGCCGGAGGATGGAGTGAGTGGGAGGGCGCCGGGGCCTCGCCCGCAGCATTGACGAGCTCGGTGATGCGACCAAGCTAGGTGTCGTAGCCTTCTTTGGCAGGGTGGTAGTGCACCAGCTCGCGTGCCATGAGCAGCGCAGCCTGCGCATTCGCCGGACTGCGACGAGCGTGGGAACATGAAGCTGTGGTCGGCGTGAGAATAGGCGTGGCGTTGCGGCCATCACGCTGAATGGAGGGTGGCAAAGAAGAGTCCTACTGCTCATGTCTAGCAGGGTCAGTGGTGGCATTGGCCGCCGGAGAAGCTGAGTAGCGAGGGGCGCCGTGACCTGCCCGTGCCATCCGGGCGACACGAGCAGCCCAGCGCTCGACACGAACTCGACGAGCATCGACCATAGGGACGGTGGAAATGAGGAAGAACGAAGCCAAGGAACTCTGGCACGCCCCTACCTGGCGCGCAAAATGTCAGAATCGGGGCTCCGTAGACCCAAGAAAGGTTCGAACTTTGGGGCGTGTGCGAAGGACTCCGCGTGCTTACTTGTGATGCTCACCGCCCCATGGCGATACTCCATTGTGCTCGAGCGATCGGGGGAAGAAGGGAACACAATGATTTACCCAAGTTCGGGCCACCTTGCGGTGTAAGACCCTACTCCTGCTTTGTGGTGGATTTCCTCACAAGGAAGAAGAGTATGAACTAGTACAAGGGTGAGTTGCGTCATGAGGGCTCAGGATTCACCCTCCTCTATGGTGGAGGCTAGCCTATATTTATACTAGCCCGGCCATCTTCCACCAAAGCTTAGGCAGGAAGGGATACCACAACAGCCTATTTTGAAGGGGGATAGTAGTACACCCTATCCTGTCTAAAGGTGGTCTTCGCCTGCAAAGCTTCGGGGCATGACCTGCATGTGGGCTCGGTGATGGCCTCTGTCCCACCAAGCTCGTCGTCTTTGTGTTTTGCAATATAATGGAAACCTTTGGGGGATTCCTCGGGATCCTGCGTACGTCCTTGTCTCCTTAGCACTAAAGAGGAATCTGTCCTCGCCTGCACCCGCTGGCGCCCTTCTGGCCCCGTCTGTCATGGCTCATGTAACTCGCGCCTCGTGAGGCTGTGTGGCGAGCCTAGAGATGTCCGCCCCTTGGGAGGCCGCTCCTCAGGAGTGTTGGAATTTCACCACAGGATCGATCACAAAAAATCACACGAACACACGCGCACGAAAAACTGATAGCCAAGGGCCCTTGTCGTGCCCTCTTTTCTCTTTATTTATTTTTCTATTTTCCCACGGTGTTACAATCTCACGCAGCCCTGGTGCATATATATGGAGCCTCCATGACCAAAGCCTAGCCGACCCAAACTAGACACAAACCTACACGTCCCTGACACGGCTAACCAAACTTAGTAGGACTAGACTCACGCACACACACGGACATAGCAGGACTAACCTATCCTACCACGCTATTGACTCGATTACCATAACTTTCCTTAACTAATCAGCCGACAATGTTGACTACCCTAGTAATAATCCTAATCGAACTAGACTAGAACTTCACACACGTATAACTTGTACTTGTCAATTTTTGCACTTTCCTAATTAACTATCATAATGTTTGGATTATTCCCACATTCACCCCCTAATCTGAACATCTGACACTTTACACAAACGAAATGCACAGACGACCACCTATTCATCTTGTCATGCTGGCCACCTCATATGACGCGCCTTATCGGACGACAACTTCTCTCTTCTTGGAACTATGCACTTGATCATCATCTTTTGATAATGATTTATAGACTGGAACCAACGATTACATGGACTACCAGCCACGCTGCCACATCTTAGTGTGCTATATACAAACTAAACCCATACTCTCATGCAGGAACTCAACTTAACTGGTGCACGTCCATCTGCATGTTGACCTTCATCTTCTCATCGGTTGCTTGTACACAAGGATACTGTCGCTGGTGACACAACTTACCAAACGACACCTCCTATCTAGCGGCAACACAACTCGCCATATACGTGTAACTCATCTTCAATGTATATGAACTCGCCAGAACTCAATGACCATGAACGAAAACACAAAGCACGAATTCCTTTTTCCGCTCGCTCTCACTCGCAATTCTCCTCCGCCAGTGACGCATCTCAACTAAAGCGGAAGACTCACACACTTGAACTCTTGGACGCACCTTACAAGATCTCATGTGCACACCTTGACGACATCCCACAAATTTGTCGTCTCCACCTTGCTCCCTCCGGCGATGATCTCGATGATTACCTCGGCGTCCCAACTTCGGCACCTCCATAACCATCAACAATCACTTGCGACAATACCCTCGTCGCCTTCTCGTCGCTGCTCTGCCGAACAAGCACCGCCTGACCGTCCACGTCATCGCATGAACGACTATTGTCTGTTCCTCCTTGTCACTGCACTAGCGACTGTCGATGTCCTGGGAATGGGGGTACCCAGACTTGCCAGCCTCCGACCAATGGTGTGGCTCCATCAGCGACCTGGTATAGCCCAGTTTCAGCAGTAACGACTCAAGACCCTCGCGAGGGGCCAAGCCTCGCGAGGCGGACAACGCCAAGGCCTCCCTGGGGGCAGACTCACTAGGCTGACTCCCGAGGGGCGGAGATATCAAGGCAAGGTGCACCTCGTGAGGTTTGCATGACATGAGACATGACGACCAAGGCTAGGCGGGCGCCAGCGAGTGCAGCGTACCAGTTTCCCCCTTGGTTCCAAGGGGGCAAGCGCAGGCATGGAGTCCCGAGGAATCAGGCAAAGGTTTCCATATTGGTGCAACAAGACCAAGACCGCCAGGACGGAGGTCATCGCGGAGCACACCACATCATCACCACCAGAGTCTTTGCAGGCGAAGACTACTTTTGTCAGGATAAATTGTACTAGTTTTCCCCCTTTGAATTTGGCCGTTGTGGGTTCCCTTCCCGCCTACATTAGGAAGAGGACCAAGGCCACTATAAATAGGACTTAGCAACCACCGTAGCGACACATCTAGAGGGGACGAATCCATTCCACCTGGACCAACTCATCAGCTCATCAAGCACAAGAACACCTCGAGGCAATCGACCACAAAGCTGGAGTAGGGTATTACACCGCAAGGTGGCCCGAACCAGGATAAATTGTTGTGTCTCTTGTCCCTTTGGCTCGTCGAGCTATGTTGTGGAATCGTTGGGCCGGCAGGTCGGGGAGAAGGAGTCCTTCGTAAGCACCCCAGTGTTCGAACCTCTCAAGGGTCGGCGGAGCCCTGAATCCGACATTTGGCGCGCCAGGTAGGCATGCGTCAAAGCTTCTCTTCCGTTGATCGACTCGCCGCCGCTCCACCGCCTACATGGCAGATGCTCATCGAGCCCGTGCTGAGTGTCGAGCCGCTCTCATCGTGCGCATCGCCCTGACGGCGCCTGTCGGCGGGCCTCCCCGTCATTCTCCATCACTAGCCACGAAAGCCGTCACCGGCCCGGCGGGGCACGAGCAGGAAGATTCGTCGTAGCATCCCTCCGTGCGGTGGGATGGACGCACCACCACCCCGTCGCTGACTCCAGCTGGCTCGTCGTCCCATGCTCGTCACGGCCTAGCGAACGCGCAGGCTGCATTGCTCATGGCGCGTGAGCTCCTGCGCTACCGCCCCGTCGATGACCTCTACGAAAACTGGCTGGAATGCATCGCCGAGCTAGTCAGCGCGGCCAAGGCCTCGCCTGCCCCGTCCCTCTCGCTTCCTCGTCCGCCGCGTGCTGCGGGTGACGTAGCCCATGGGGCGCCTTCGCCACCTTGCTACCTCTTGAGCATGCGTTGGTTTTTCCTTGAAGAGGAAAGGGTGATGCAGCAAACTAGCGTAAGTATTTCCCTCAGTTTTTGAGAACCAAGGTATCAATCCAGTAGGAGACTACACGCAAGTCCCTCGTACCTGCACAAACAAACAAGAACCTCGCAACTAATGTGATAAAGGGGTTATCAATCCCTTCACGGTCACTTACGAAAGTGATATCTGATAGAGATAATAAGATAAATAATTTTGTTATTTTTATGATATAGATTGCAAAGTAAAGATAGCAAAATAAAAAACGATAAAAATAGCAAGTTGATAGGAAAATAATATAATGGAAGATAGACCCGGGCGCCATAGGTTTCACTAGTGGCTTCTCTCAAGATAGCAAATTCTATGGTGGGTGAACAAATTACTGTCGAGCAATTGACAGAAAAGCGCATATTTATGAGAATATCTAGGCATGATCATGTATATAGGCATCACGTCCGCGACAAGTAGACCGAAACGATTCTACATCTACTACTATTACTCCACACATCGACCGCTATCCAGCATACATCTAGAGTATTAAGTTCATAAGAACAGAGTAACGCATTAGACAAGATGACATGATGTAGAGGGATAAACTCAAGCAATATGATATAAACCCCATCTTTTTATCCTCGATGGCAACAATACAATACGTGCCTTGCTGCCCCTGCTGTCACTTGGAAAGGACACCGCAAGATTGAACCCAAAGCTAAGCACTTCTCCCATTGCAAGAAGGATCAATCTAGTAGGAACAACCAAACTAATAATTCAAAGACACTTGCAAAGATATTAAATCATGCATAAAAGATTTCAGAGAAGAATCAAATATTGTTCATAGATAATCTTGATCATAAACCCACAATTCATTGGATCTCGACAAACACACCGCAAAAAGAATTACGTCGAATAGATCTCCAAGAGAATCGAGGAGAACTTTGTATTGAGATCCAAAGAGAGAGAAGAAGCCATCTAGCTAATAACTATGGACACGAAGGTCTGTGGTAAACTACTCACACATCATCGGAGAGGCTATGGTGTTGATGTAGAAGCCCTCCGTGATCGATTCCCCCTCCGTCGGAGCGCCGGAAAAGGCCCCAAGATGGGATCTCATGGGCACAGAAAGTTGGGGCGGTGGAACTAGGGTTTCATGGTGCTCCTGGATGTTTTTAGGGTATATGGATATATATAGGAGGAAGAAGTACGTCGGTGGAGCTGCAAGGGGCCCGCGAGGGTGGGGGCGCGCCCTCCTGCCTCATAGCCTCCTCGCTTCTTTCTTGACATCCACTCCAAGTCTCCCGGATCATGTTTGTTCCAAAAATAACTCTCCCAAAGGTTTCATTCCGTTTGGTATTCCTTTTCTGCGAAACACTGAAAGAGGCAAAAAAACAACAATTTGCACTGGGCCTTTGGTTAGTAGGTTAGTCCCAAACATAATTTAAAAATGTATATTAAACCCATTAAACATCCAAAACAGATAATATAATAGCATGGAACAATAAAAAATTATAGATACGTTGGAGACGTATCACACCTACTCGTCAGGACATCGCCCTCGGTCCAAGACGTGCAGCCCCGCGGCGTGACCCTCCACGCCGGGCGCCCGCACATGAAGAAGAAAGCTGCCGGGAGGTCCAACGGCCACAAGAAGGCGCTCCAGTGCTCCCACCTCCGCCACGTCAAGACCGCGCACTGCCTGCATTGGTTGTGCGCGAGCAACAAGATCAGGCTCCACCTCCATGACGGGCTCCGATGACCACAGCAGCCTGTCGCGCCTTCACCACTCAGCTATGCCGTCTCGTCTGGCCAGGCAAGTTCAAGCCTGGCCTTCCTCCATGCTACGACGGCACCCCCGACCCTGCGGAGTTACTGCAGCTCTACGAGATGAGCATCGAGGCGGCAGCGGCAACGAAAAGGTCATGTCAAACCAGTTCCCCATGGCCCTCAATGATGGTGCGTGCTCGTGGCTTCTGAACCTGCCCGCGGGATCGATCTCCTCCTGGGACGAGATGCGCGAGCGTTTCATCGCCAACTTCCAAGGCACTCGCGACTGCCCTCCTGCCGCGGGTGACCTGTGGGGCATCAAGCAGTAGCCTGGGGAGACCTTGGAGAAGTACATCCAACGCTTCAACAACGTTCGCCTCAAGATCCCCAAGGTTTCTGACGAAGCCATCATCTCGGCATTCTCCTATGGTGTCCGCGATGTCAAGATGAAGGAGGAGCTCGCCATCCACGAGGACCTGTGCACGGCTCTGGAGATGTTCAACATGGCTACCAAGTGTGCAAGAGATGAGGAGGGGCACCTCTCCCTCCTCGAGCTCCCAGCCACTAATCCAGAAGACAAGAAGGCCAAGGATGTGCAGTGCAAGGGGGCTCTCGTGCTCGCGGTCGAACCAGTGGTGAAGCGCGGCTGCGACCACCCAGAGTCGTCCAAGGGCAGCCGTCCATTCCGCGTCTTCCACAACAGACACGGCCACAACACCAATGATTGTTAGGAGCTCAGGGCCATCCGCGATGGGCGCCTTGGTCAATGCCCCGAGTGCAACGATCAAGGCTACGGCCGTGGAGGAGGCAGAAGAGGAGGGCGTTGGGATGACTGCGGCCCCTGCTAGGAGTGGCGCGACCTGCCCCGTGAGGATCGCTAGCAAGGCCAGCCTCATGAGGGCGCCTGGAGAGACCAACCTCGTGAGGACCGGCCTTAGGGAAATGCCGACCTCCCTCCGCTACCACCACCACCAAGAAGGAACGACAACCACCACCAACACGAGGGGGTTGTGGGCTTCCAGGTGGCTCGCGCCATTGCCAGCATTTTGGGTGGCCCTCAGGCCCAAGCATCCCATCGCATCTTCAAGCAGTTCGCTCGTGAGGTGAACACATCCGCTCAGGTGGTCCAAGTGCACCATCACCTTTAGCTCATCCGATCAGCTCAAGTGTGCGGCAACTGCCGAGGCTCTCCCGCTGCTTTGCTCGCCCGTCATCAGCAATGTACTTGTCACCAAGACCCTCATCGATGGTGGTGCAGGGCTCAATGTTCTTTCCATCGAGACGTTCGACCGCCTCCAAGTGCCCTATGATTAGCTGCAGCCCACCAAGCCCTTCCTAGGAGTGACCGATGGCTCCACCACCCCAATATGGCAGATCCGCGTCCCTGTCACCTTCGGCCAGCACGACAACTAGTGCACCAAGCTCATCAACTTCGATGTCGCGTACATCCGCCTCCCGTACAACACCATCCTTGGGTATCCGGCCCTGGCCAAGTTCATGGCAGTGACCCACCAAGGCTACAATGTCCTCAAGATGCCAGGAAACCGCAACATCATCACGATCGCCTGCGAGGAGAAGGTCGCGCTGTGCTCCCTTGAGCGCGCCTATTAGGCCGTGGCAATTGAGGACCCAGACAACAAAGGCGCCATCTACCCTCCTGAGGTTATCCCCAAGAAGAAGAAGCAGCTACTCCACCAAGAGCCTCAAGAGAGCGGTGTCTCCAGCGGTACCACCTCAGGATCAGCGCCCACGGATGGGCCGCCTCCCTCTCATGCATAGGAAGGCGCGCCCGGCACCCTCCTTAGGTCGGGCTCGGGGGCTCTCTTTTGGAGGGCCTCAGACTTAGCCAACTTCACAGGGGAGGCGCTCGGGCACCACGTGGAGGCATGCTTCATCGCACACTTCCCTCACAAGGGCACAAGGCACAGGGTGCCAGGTGCTCAAGAGTTCATCACCAAGACGACCGATGAGCTTCAAGAGGTGAGAGCCATGCGTGGTGACCATCGCCTACCACCTGGTGCGGCCCCTTGTCCTGGCAAGGAGACCAAGCTGCGCGTCTGCGTCAACATCCCCTGGCTCAACAGAGCCGCATCTCAGGAGAGCTTCTAGCATTCGCGCGCTAGTCGGTGTGAGGGCCCACCTCACAGCTACGTTTGCATGCCATTTGGAAATGGCATGCCGAATGCGGCTACCGCCCTCCAGCATCACCTGCGAAGCATCGTGGCTACTCAGGAGGCCAGGTACCACGCGGTCCTAGTGGAGGTGGCAATGGTTATTCACGAACCTCCCGAGCCTCCAGAGCCTTCCGAGGCTCACAACCAAGGCGGCTCGTGAGGAGCAACCTCTTCAGGGCGCATCTTCGGCTACTTCAACATCTCTTCAGAAACGGCACCAGGTGACATTTTCTAGTTTATTTAGTTGGGGGCACCCCTCGGGCTGCATTATCCCCTAGTCACATGGGCATGTCCCTACGGCATGTATCCTTTTGCATCTTTAGTTTACCTTGTTGGGGGCTCCCCTCGGGCTGCATCATCCTCACGCCATGTAGGGTCCGTCCCTGCAGCATGTATCGTTCTTGCATCTATCTGGACTAGCTTTACCTCCTCCCACGAGTTGCTTTAAGGTTTTTACATGCCTGTTTGGTACTTCGATACCATGAACGTCGTACGCCCTTGCAAGCCCACCCACGATCGCCTCATGATTAAGGACTGGCACGGCGTATATGCTCGGATCCGTCCCTGCAGCGTCACTAAATCCAAGAGGCTGAGCCCTGGCTCGCGGGCCAGCTCCCACATACGTCACCTCCCATGCCCCTTGGTGCTTCGTTCTCGCATGAGCTAATCATGGGCGGACAGGCTAGGGCACGCGACCCGGTGCCTCGCCACCGCATGAGCCGCATGTCGGTTGTCTTTATTCAGGATTTTCGGATGAGAAGACTGGGCATGGCATATGTGCTTGGGTCCATCCCTGCAGTGTCGATAAACCCAATGACTGAGCTCTGTTTGGCGGGCTGGCCCCGTTCATGTCACCTCCTGGGGTTGTTGGTGTCTGGCCTTCTCATGTGATCACCTTAGAGATTCATTCGGCGTAGGTTACCTAACCATACAACGCTATCACAACTATCAAGAATCAAATTCAGGCGCAACCCGCCTTGAGGTAGGGCCTCATGAGTCCCGCGCTGGCTCCCGAGTGCCCAGACACCTCGTCTAGCCCTGTTGTGCAAGCCACATGTCAGGGCGGGGCTGTACACGCCCCAGGGGCTCCACTCAGAGGGAGCCCTCACCCACGCACTACTGGAAGCACCATGCTTCGTGCTGGCAGTCATCACGGGTGAGGTGCGACTATCCCCGTGCAAGTGCGGAAGCGCTATGCTCCGTGCTGGTGATAAACAACTGAGGGTGGCCCCATGGCCGCATCAACCTCAGGGAGACACCAGGCTCAGTGTCTACCCTGGTCACAACACTTCCCCCTCAGGAGAGTCGCGCGAGGGGGCTGGGCATTGGGGCTACGCTCAGGTCACGCCTAGCGTACGCCACCCTGCCAGGTCCCTCAGACCTGATCGTCACGCACCCCTTCCGAGCGGCACCTCAGCGGGAAAAGGTATGGAGGTCTGTTTGTGTGTCAAGGTGGACTCCTGAGCATCATGACTCAGGAGCCTAACTGGCCACGCAGCCCCTCACCCCTTGGTCTATGCCGGGTGATCCAAACGACCCAATGGCGGCTGAGGTACGTGCGTGGTCGGGCCCTGCCAACGCAGAATGCTAAGGCCTACTCTCGCACTTCCTTCCTGCCGGTCGTTTATGCGTCAAGGGGGGACTCCTGAGAATCGTGACTTAGGAGCCTAACTGGTCACATAGCCCCTCACCCCTTGGACTTGTCCTGGTGATCCGGCCGACCCAACGGCGGCTGAGGTATGCGCAGGGTCGGGCCCTGCTGACGTAGAACATCAAGCAAGCGGGAAGGAAATTGCAAAATCCTAGCAAATTATTACAAAAACACTGTCTCTCAAAAGCACGGACACATAAATTTTTAACGCCTCCACGTGGCACGGTGCATGTTGCAGGAAATAAAAATGGAGGGAAGCGCTGCCTGTGAGCCCCTACTTCAGCCTTGGGCGCTGCCACCGCCCGTGAGGAGTGCCCCGTTGTCGACAACATCGCCGTCACCTGTACCGTTGGTTGTAGTTGTAGGTTCGGTGGTGCCGGCAGTCGGGGGTGCAGGGTCGATGGCGACGAACTTCCGCAACAGAGCATCCACCTGGTCCTAAACGGCTTCAGGGGCGGGGCGCAGTGCACTTCGTCCACAGGCTCAAGAAGGGGTCCAAAGTCAGTACTGGGGTCATGAAGATGGAGGTGGCTGAAGAAGCGTGTCATAGCTGAAGCAGAAAGCGCGTGGGCTTCCCCCTCCACCATGGGGCCGACTCCATCAGCAACACCCTCAAGCACTTCGAAAAGCTTGGAAAGTAGCTCGGCGGGGCCTTCCTCAGTAGTCACGAGCGGCTTCATCAACCCCTGCCCATAGAGATCTTGCAGCGCTTTGCACGAACTCTTCTCAAGCATAGTGTGGTGGCTAACTTACGACCGCAAGAATAAGATGAGAAACTACGCAATGGTCGCAAACTAGTAATGATCAAGAAGTTATCGAACTACTTACGTTCAAACATAACCCAACCATGTTCTCTTCCCGTACTTCGTCAAAAAGAGACAATCACGATTACACATGCGTTTGGTGTATGTTAATTCGGATCGGGTATCAAGTTCTCTATAACCGGATATTAAAAATTCCAATCTGCCAAATAACCGCGGGCACGGCTTTCGAAAGTTTAAACCCTGCAGGGGTGTCCCAACTTAGTCCATTACAAACTCTCATGATCAATGGATGAATATCCTCTTCCTTGGACAAACCAATCAAGCTCAGAATCCCGGTACACAAGACATTTCGACAATGGTAAAACAAAACTAGCAAGACCTCCCGACGTGCCGACATCCTGATAGTAGCTCGTCTCAGGCGACGATCGGATGGATCAAGCTATGAGTAAAATCAGACCTTGAGTTTCCCTATGGTGGCCCCGCAGGCTACCCGATTTGGACCAGTACCTTCAGCAATGCCCCTTCTATTATGTGGAATTAAGAATCCTCGGGGATGCGACCCCCTATGCCAATTAATTAATTATCAGTATTATTATGTTGGCAAATGTTAAAAACAATGTTGGGCCTTGCTGGAAGAGTTTTATTCAAAGCGAATTGTCAAGGGGGGCCCATAAACCCCGACCATGCCAGGAACGCAAAATCAAGGAACATAACATTGGTATGACGGAAACTAGGGCGGCAAGACTGGAACAAAACACCAAGCAAAAGGCTAAGCCTTCCACCCTTTACCAAGTATATAGTTGCGTTAAATTAAATAAGAGATACCCTGAAATCCCAAGATATCCATGTCCCGAAATGTTACAACTTGCACTGCACTGCAACTGCAACTAGCAATGCTATAAGAGGGGCTGAGCAAAGCGGTAACATAGCCAAACAATGGTTTATGGGAATGGTGAAAAGGTTATAGGTTGTTTCATGGCATGTTGGGAGGCTTGATAAACAAGTAGTGGATAGCGCGACATAGCGATAGCATCAAGACAACTAGCATAGCAAAGATAGTAAGGAGATCCAAGGTGACGGTCATCTTGCCTGAAATCCCGTAAGGAAGAAGAACAAGTCCATGAAGAGTACGAACCAACGTAGACAAACCAAGCGTAGTCTAATGAATCATCACGATCGCAACAAAGCGGGAACTATCGAGAAGAAGCACCACCGGAAAAAAGCAAACAACATGGTAAACACACAAGCATAAACATGACATGATGCTCAACCAAGTATGATGCATGACAAGGCTACATGATGCTACTCATGGCAAGAGAAGATGCAAACAAGAACATCACATTAAAGCAAGTTTAAATGAGGCCTAAAACAACATATAACAATTCCAGAGAGTCCCATATGCAAATTTCGAACTCGGTCCAGATCTGAATAAGTATTATGTTGAAGTTGTTAAACAGCAAGATAAAGTGCACCATGATGATCTACACATTTTGCTAATCAAGTTACATATAAAGTACATTTAATTCGGAGCTATCGGCTAAAAGATATGAGCTAAACAAGTTAAACATGGCATTGATGCAAAACACATTCAAACATCAAGTACACGTACTCAAAACATGGAGGCAACATGACATGGTGAAACTACATGCAAAAGCATGCAAGTTTCATATAGGACATGATCAAAACGGAACAACGGATCAACACATACACACGAAACAAGTTTAAGATACAATCTGCCCAAAACAGCAACTAGACATCTTGCAAGCATCATAACAACAAGCTACAAGAACAAGATTGGCACAAACATGACAAGCACTTTAATTAAATATTACATGCTTCAAATATCTATAAGGTTCAGGTTCAAAGGCATCAAGATTAATCCATTATGATCCATGCAAAAAAGCAACTTTATAACACAGATTAGGACTTAGTGAAAAACAGGGCATACATGTGAGCAGAGTTAAGATGATGATATGTTGGAAGCATGAAACAAACAAACTACAATACAAGAACATGGGCATGCAAAACAGCAACATTATGATGCTATCTTCGGAGGCACATAACAGCAAGCATAGCAATTCTAATATTTATGCAAAATACATGGGCATGTATTAGACATGACTTACTTCCAATTACTCCATGGGAACAACTTCATATGATGCATAGTTTAATTACTATGAGCTTTGCAAAATGGAATATGCTGTTAACAGGACGACAGATTTAGCATGATGGCAACTTGAGAGCAAGAAAGAGACATGCTACAGCAACTATACATGGCATCCATGGGCATGGCATCAAAGTACACATAACATAGAGCAATACACATCAAATAATCGTATGCATATGAGCAACGAATTAGATGGAATCATCAAAAGCAAAGATGGCAAGCCTTATACAGGTAGTTTTAACTTGGTGAAATTAAAAAGTCTGAAATCACCAACCTTGAATAGGCATGTTTGCAAGATTGTTTCACTCACCACAGGACATATAGTTGCATGAAATAAATACTACAAGCAATAGGACATAAAATTACACCAAACACATGTTGACAAAATTCTCATATAATGCATGCATTAAATCACATGAAAATAACAAATGGGCAAGTTTTATCAGTTTTTAGCAGTTAACAGCAACATGCACTTTTGCAACAGAGATTAACATGTCAAGGTGCACCCTAACATGAATGCAAAGCACGCCATCATGAATAGCACACTGAGTAGATAAATTCCACATAAAGATCATCATCGTACAAATATGGACAAAGTTACAAGCACCACAACATGCATATGTGCCGTTAAAAAACTAGGGGACCTGTTCATTTTATACCCTTGGGGCGAACTTGGATGAGGTGCAGTTTGGTTCGATGGTCCACTCATATCTGAGACGGAGGGATCCCGACGCTGGGCTTGGAGGAGGCTACGGCCGGAGCGGCAAGCCTGCGAGCTCGACGAGGCGTCTGGGACGGGCGCCAGATGCCGGATCTGGGTGCGGCTCAACGAATCGGGCGATGGCGAGCATGAACTCGGGCAGGGGCATCAGGAGGCTAGGTCCCACCGGTGGTGGTTGCTGCTCCGGATTGAAGCTCGATCTCCGGCGAGCTCTTGGTCCGTGACCGGGCTAGAGCGGTGGAGGTCGGCGTCTCCATGCGGTGCTGGGCGTAATGGGGGTGGGGAGGACAGCCGGCGGGGAAGGTCCGGCACGGGGCGGCGGGAACATGGTAGTTTTGGATACCGGTGGGAGGAGCTCCGGCGGCGGCGTCCTTCCAGCGAGGTGGCGGCGGCTCTGGATCGGTAGTTCCTCTCCCGATTTGGAGCGAGCGGGCACAGAGGGGCTCGGGGGCGCAATGGCACAGCCCAGTTCGGTCCGGAGCGAGCCAGATCTGGGCCCGAGCGGGTCGCGATGGAGGAAGGTACGGGGAGGCGATGTGGCGCATGGTGATTGGTGGATTTCGGCGACTGCGGCGGTGCAGGCGAGTGGGGGGGTGCCAAGTGGCGGCGGGCAGCTGGTAGGGCACGGAAAACGAGTAGGGTGGCGGCGCCTACGAGGTAAGGGGAGGATTTGGCTAGGGTTAGGATAGGTTTAGCCAAATTTGAAAGGGGAGGGTGCTTATATAGCTAGAGGGAGCTAGGAGAAGGGTATTCGGGAGCTGTTATTGCCCATAGGATCATGATCCGATGGGGTTGAACATAGGAGGGAGTAAGATGAGCTAGGTGGGCTGCAGGTGGTCTATGTAGATGGATTAGGCTAAGAGGAGAGAAGAGAAGAGCGGCCCAGCAGTAGGTTTCTGGATACCGAAAACGTCCGATGTTTTTGACCGACTATATTGTCGCTATAGCTGTCCATTGGGGTATCAAACGGACTCCGAATGCGATGAAATTTGGTAGGCAATCTACCGACAATAAGACGACCCTGCACGCCAACTTTCACCCCATTCTGAAAAAAAATTCCCACCTATACAATAATATTTCGGACGTGCCATGGGAGGATGCTAGTGTGGATGGGCTCAGAACGGGCAACGGAGATAACTGGGAGACACAGATGGAATGCACATGATGACATGGTAAAGTGCAACATGCAAGCGAATGATATGGCAATGACGGCGAATAGACGGAAGACAATTGGCGCATCGGTCTCGGGGCGTTACAACACCCCCCCCACTAACAAGAGATCTCATCTCATCCCGAGATCTTAGGAAGACAATGGGACAGGAAGAGGGAGATGAAGAGGTAAAACGGATCTCAAGAGAGAATATGAACTAAGTCGAGAGCACTCGAGTAGAAAGGAGGAACAAGGAATATGACGAGAATTAAAAGATGAAGGAACAAGATAAACTATGAAACCACTCCGGTTAGGAGAAGATAGAAAAGGAATAAACACGAAAGAATTTCGATAGCATCCGGGTAGAAATGAAAAACATAGGTTGACAAGATGCACGACTGGAAAATAGGACGCAACACTCAGGTAAAATTGATTAGCAAGGAAAGAACATGGTCTTATTGATACGATGGACAAAAAGAGCAACATGACAATGCCTCTGGAACAAAAGAATAGAAGCTAAATAGTTGAAAGGAAAAGAAAAGGAGGAACAAACGGCAACTTTCACCAAAATTGAAGTAAGGAGTGTCCTTGCAAGCAAGGATTGCATGGAGTTGTTGGAAATTCAACAACGAAAAGGATAAGCTTGTTGTGGACTTATTGAAAACATCTCCAAAATATGAGGTGAAATTTTGCAACAGAGAAATGCTTGAATAGCTGAGAAGAATGAAGAAATGCAAGACTCCACTTCAAAAGAATATGGAGAATTAATTGCACTTCGAGACGCAAGTAGAAAAGGTACATGAGCTCCTCCAACAAGAATCTTGATGAACATTTGAAGAATGAATTAAATCCTTACAAACCACCGTGAAGAACACCGGTAAAAAAAGGATGATGAGATATAATTGAAGGATAAAAAGAATAAGATTAAAGACTTGTAGTGATTTAGATGGAGGTTCCGACGAGACGGCCGAGGAAACTTTGAACTCCGGAAAAGAAAAGATGAAAACACTTCGAACCGATAATGTGATATGATGAACAAACTCCAAAAAGAAGAGATTAATCAACTTGATGAAAGAAGAATAAGAATTATGGTATGCTTATCCTCCACCAATTAAATTGATGAGAAGCAATGGATTTGCATACTACTTATTCGCGTTGGAAAAATTTAAGAGAGATATAGCACGAACTTGGGAAGGTCTTCATGAACCACCGGTAGGATTGAAAAACAGATGGGTTGACATGATAAGAACGGAAGTGAAAATCTTTAACGAACCACTGTGACAATGAAAACGAACGAAGAGAAGAGAACAAGTTGCCGGGAATAATTAGAAAACAAATGAAGAAAAAGAATGAAGAGATCGCAAATTCAATAAATAATACATTTCGAGATGTTGGGGTAATTGGAGAATGATAACTGGAATATGAGAATGAAGAATTCTTCTGGAATGATGGCCTTCAAGGAATAGAAACGAAAACAACTCCTGAAATAATCCGGATGGGTATGAAAAGAATTTCTGACAAATCGAATAATTCGAGAGGATAACATGAAGCTAGAACCACGAATCTTCTGGAGAACGGACAAGATTTAGAGTAACACTTTCTTCGGTCTTCAAATGTCGAGAATGCCGACGAAGAATGAAAAGAGGAAAGTTTGAACCAAAGATGAAAATAATTTGAAAGCGATCCTCGAGAAGGCATGTGACTAAAGGAACCATTCTTACATCACACTTTGAAAAGAATTTGGGAATAACTCTGTAAAATTAGAAGAGTCGGGTAAGATCCTGGGAATATACCTGTGGGTTAGGGCCCAGTCGAGAAAACCACCATTGAAAAGGATTGTTTGAATGAGAAATGATGCACTAGAAGGACTGAATGACTTGAATGAACTAACAACCTCAAATTAATTTGAATGCAAAAACGAATCTTGATTGAAACACGAATCCTCTTATATAACTTCAGCACTCCCGAACAATAGAATAGCGAGAGGCGAACAAGCAAGAAAAAACATTGAGCCGAGGGAAAGAATATGATCAACACCGAATACTTTAATTGGATCCACCAGGAAAAGAAATAGAGATGAAGAATGATGAACTAGACGAGAATTCACTGTCGTTGGAGCAAGTCTGACTGCAAGAATAGGGGGTACGTAGGAGGAGGCAAGGTCCTAACTACGGCGAGGTTGTGCACGCAAGATTTACAAGTTCAGGCCCTTCTCAAAGGAAGTAATAGCCCTATGTCTTGGTGCCCAGAGACTTGGTCGACTGGATTATGCGTGAAAGTTATAGGGGGTGCAAACCCTTGTGCCAGAGGGGAGAGGCGGCTTATATATAGTGCGCCACCCCTTCACAAGCCTTAGTTATATAGGGTTTAATGTAGGTTAAGATAGAGACATTACTAGTAACGCCTGGTATAATGACTATTAATGACCTTTAAGGCTACGGAGTGAACGCCTGACCGTTGCCATCCAAAGGTGGCTTTAGATCTTCTGTACTCCGAGTGATTCTTCGCATGGTCGAATGACTCTATCCTGGTCGAGTGGAATTGGGATACCTGAGTGGTTTATCTGGTCGAGTGGACTGCACTCCAAGGTGATTTCAGTCGGTATCTTTAGTTGTACTTTGAATGTCTTTGACTCTAGGGAAGTGTCCTTGGGTAGGGCATCTAGGTCAGGCCTATGACCCTACCCCAAGTACATGTCATCATCATTAGCCCCCGAATGGATTGAGGTCTGAATGAAAAAGGGTTGAAGTTGGTTCCGACTTGATTCCACGCTTTGGAGGCATTTCGTTGGAGTCTAAAAATCATGTTGAAGCTTCAACTTTGTTTCAGTCGCCTTGATCAATTCAGAGGTCGTGGAGTGAATTATGTTGATAATCTTCGAGTTTGCCATGGTGCGAAATCTTTGGCGCGATTGGTTGCTTTGCGGTTCCCGGATCTGACGGGATTCGAAATTTTGGAGAAGCGCACGAGACGGAGCATGCCATGGTAATCGGAGCGGGTAGACAGGGGCATCTCGATCCCCGCGCCGCATTTTTCGCCACGTATCGGGTGAGCGGCTGTTGCGGGATATGACAGGATTGCTCGGGCCCACGGGTCCGCCACTCGGCAGCAGACCCGTAAAGGGTATCAAAGCCGATGCAAAGCACAATACGCTGCATTCTCTCTCTCCTTCCTCTGCTTCTCCACCATGCCCTCCTCTGCTCTCGATGTCCCTGCCTAGCCCGTGCGCACTCCGCCACAATGGTGAAGGACAAGACGGCCGCCTTGGAGCGTGTGAAGAAGGCGACGATGACAGTGAAAGGGAAGAAGACGACTCGGGGGACATCGTCGCGGTCCGGTCTACCGCTTGGTTGGATCCAGGGGGACTAGATCCGCTCCACCATCGAGCAGGAAGATCTTGAGAGGCTCGCTGAGGACGGTATGATTGCTAAAAAATCATGGAGGTTGTCGGAGGGGGAATCTGAGCCCCAGCCGCGCGAGGGTGACCGTGTCCTCCTCACTACTCATTTCGACCGAGGTCTTTCTCTTCCTCCGCATCAGTTCATTAGGGGTTTCGTGCACTTTTTCGGTGCTCAGATTCATCATTTCCCCCCAAACACAATCACGTATCTTGCTGCTTTCATCTCACTGAGTGAAAATTTCTTGGGTTGTCGACCACAGTGGGGTCTGTTCAAACACATATTCACTTGCTTAGTCGGTGAAGAGGGAAAATCCGACTGATGATAAGATGCAGGTGATCCAGATGTGCGGGGGTTTAGGAATTCAAACTAGGGGTAGGAGCACTTTTCCTTCCATGACCCTTCCCGAGTCAGTTCGGGAATGACAGTCGACCTGGTTCTACTGCAAAGACGTCCCGACTCCTGGTCAGTCGACCGGTCTTCCCTCTTTCACCATGGTGCGACTTCGCCAACCTTCTTCATTGACTGTGACCCCATAAGAGAAAGGTGAGGTGTCTCTTTTAGTCGACCAGGTTGTTAACTTAGTCTGGGAGGGTGTAACTGGCATGGATCTTTTGGAGGTGTTCCTTTGTCAACGAATCCATCCTCTCCAAGCCCGAGACCACCCGATGTGGAAGTACTCAGGCCCTGGAGACACCACTCGGGTCCACCCGGAGGAGGTCGCCGAGGAGACAGTGGCTCAGTGGCTCTGAAGCATCACCGGAAACAAGGATAACCCCACGGGGTCCAGGAGAGTTCAACCATTTGACACCAACCACGAGCTGGAAGAGGTCAGGCTCAAAATACCGAGTGCTTTCTTCTTTTGCTCTGTAATTGCTCTTGAATCTAATTGTCTCTTGTTGACTTGCGCCTTGCATATTTATACCAAGATGTACTCGATGCCAAACGGGGAACAGCTCCAAGAGGGAGGGGAGAGCGCAGACGAAAGCGCCGACTGGCAATTCGGAGATGATAGTGAAGATGATAGTGATGACTCGGGCAGCAGCAAAGAGGTCGACTCGCCGCCCCACTCGGAGCGTCGTTCCAAACAATCCCAAGACCCTGCAGCTGGGCGCAGCAAGGCAGCTCCTCCAAGCACGCAAGTGCCAAAGCGCACTCGGACTTCGACTCCAGATCTGTTAGAGAAGGCCGCAAAGCAGCCCAAGGTTGTCCCACCGAAGCCTCGGAAAGCGCTACCCAAGAACAAGGTGGATGTCCCTGTTCCTTATGTGTAAGTGTTTGTTTCTTCTCTTTGTCTTCTATGTTATTGTTGACTCATTCGCTTGCTTGACCAAGTTGATTACGGAGCTTTTAGTGTTGCTACTTCTACGATGTCCATGGATATTAACAAGGAGCAAGATGACGAGGAAACTGCAGATGCGGCCACTTCTCAAGCAGGTATAGCTCCACAACCATGCTCTTAATTTGCCAGCTATTCTGTCGGTCGACTGAATTCTTACGGTCGAGTATTTTGTAGCGCCACCAAATATTATTGAACTTCCAAACGACGATGACCGTGAAGACGTGACACAAAAGAACACATGGAGAAGGGGCAGGATTTTGAGCAAGAAGGTTCCTGCTAGGAAAGTGTCTCACTCGACATCAGCATCAGAACCAGTCATTCAGCAACTTGGTGATCCGGTTCGGACTTCTGTTTCTTTTGCCAATTTGGTGTCCACTAATCAACCTTCAGCGTCGACTACTCAAGTTCCTGCTCTGACTGTGCAACTCCAGGCTTCAGCTCCTCCAGCTGACTCGTTTGTTCCACCAACTCCACTTTTCGTTACTCATCATCTCCCGAAGGACCAGGTAGGCGCTACTAAGGAAGACATGATCCAAGCAAGCCTAATGATGGACCGAATGAAGGTGTTATATGAAACTAGCAAGGCTACCTACGATGCAAGCTCTGTTCTTCAAGTCAACATCAAAGTAAGTGGGATTGTAAGTTGATCTCCGACTGGCTTTCAGCTCGATCTTTGCTCTATTAGGATATGGTACTTGAAAACTGCTTCTTTATTATTCGTAAGATGTCTGTGGATGTGCATTTTGGAACCTTATGTGCATCTATCACGAATTTGCACTTTGCATCTGTTCACCCGCTGGGTGCCTTCTTTTGCTTCATAGTTTTTTCAGTTGAATCGACTAGGTTGTGTCGAGTGAACTCTTGAACCAATGGGGGCACGCTGAGTGCATCCACTAGGTGTAGTCCCCGAGACCGCCGTCGAATGTTTGATTCGGCAAGGGTCTTTCCAAAGTGTTATTTCATCACAGGAGCCTTAGAACTTGTTTGTTTGTAGTACATTCACTTAGTCTTAGACGGATCGTATTGAGTGACCTACGTGCCAGTGGGGGCATACTAAGTGCACCCAATGGGTGCAGTCCCTGAGACCGTGGTCGACTGCGGGCAGTCGGTGGTGGTCTAAGAACAAATGTTGCTTTTGTTTTACTCCTTGCACTCGAGCTGGACGGGCCATGGTGAGTGGGAAATTGAACCAGTGGGGGCACGCCAAGTGCCCCCACTGGGTGTAGTCCCCGAGACTATTGTTGAATGTTTCATTCAGTAGCAGTCTTAGAACTCTTTTTGTCACAATAATTTGAACTTGTATCTTATCACTCAGAAGCAATCGATCTTTGTTTCTATGGACTGATGTGTCTTGTTTGTTGATTGAAGAAATCTTGTGAACTTGGGACCAAATTTGCCGATTTGGAGAAGAAGCAGGTCGAACTCAACCTCGATTTGGAATTGGCCAAGAAGAACTTGAAGAAAGCTCAAGACGAAGCCGCTGCCATGGGAGGTAATCAGTTTGTCGACTGC
Source organism: Triticum urartu (assembly GCF_003073215.2). Taxonomy (NCBI): domain Eukaryota; kingdom Viridiplantae; phylum Streptophyta; class Magnoliopsida; order Poales; family Poaceae; genus Triticum; species Triticum urartu. Next base: position 352,803,880 of record NC_053025.1, read on the forward strand.
TCGCCTTGTGATCTTTTCTTTTCAACCTTTAAACCGAGTGATTCCACTCGAACAGATGTGCGTAGTGAAAACCGCCAACTCCAAGCTCGTCTGAAGAATGTTATTTCTTTAGACAAAATGAAGCAGGCTCTGGAGCATAAGGATCTTGACCTCGCAGTAGCACAGAAGACGGCGTGGGAGAAAACTGAACTCGCTGACAAAAAGTTGGCTTCAGTCGACAAGTTAGAAGAAGATAACGCCAAGTTGAAAGCAGCTGTCGATGAAGCCAAGAAGGAAGTCATGTAGCTAAAGGAGGAGAAGGTGGCCTTGATAGACATAATCGGCGATCTCACTCGGAAGAGGGTCGAACTAAAAACTTATCTGGGAGGTCTTGCCAAGAAAAATGTTCCTCATTCTTGAAGGTACCTCTCTTTATCCGACTGACTGCAAAGAACTTTTCTGTTGTGTCTCTATCATTTCAACACCCTTTTGTTTGTGTAGAATTTTGTCATAACTTTGAGGAAGAAACCGGGTGGATCGAGAGAAGCTTAGACCCAATCAACTCCCTCATCAAGGACGAAGCTGCTATGAATGTACTACGACTGGAATCTCGTCTCGCCAGTGTTCTGGACTACCTTCGCCGACTGAAAGTAGTAGTGTCGCAGATCGACACAGAGCTCTAGCCTAGTGTGACGTTCCAAAATGACCTCGAGTCACTGATGACTCGACTCAACGGCATCCCTGAACGAGTGCAGGCGTGGAAGAAGTCATCTGCTCGCTATGGTGCTGACGTGGCTCTGTCGTTGGTCCGGGTCCATTGCAAGGAAGTCAAAGAAGAGAATTTGGCGGCTCTCAAGGATGCCAACACCAAGAAGCTCCAATTCCAATCCTTCATGGAGACCTTCATCGACGCCACAACTCGAATTGCAGACGCCATCGACCTTGACAGTTTCATCGAGCCAGCAAGTCCTACTCATGCCGAGTGAAAACTTGATAACTTGATTTTATTTGCCTCGGAATACTGAGTCATACTGTAATCATTAAAACTCATTTGGGCTTGATGCTCGAGTACTTCTGTCGGTGGTTCTGAACCTTCATGGATTTATCTGAACATGATTTTTCTGTTGAATATGGTTGCTTTGTCTTTATCACCTTAAGATTTCTTGACTCGAGCGAATTGGGAATCATAACTGGATCTTCAAGTGAGAGGGTCATTCTTCATTCGGAGTAGACGTTGTACTTGTGGCGCAGCTCTGAGTGCAACCACACGTTGAACTTGTGGCACAGCTCCGAGTGTAACCAGACATTGTACTTGTGGCGCAGCTGCGAGTCCACCAGATGTTGTACTTGTGGCGCAGCTCCGAGTGCAGCTAGACATTGTGCTTGTGGCGCAGCTCCGAGTGTTGATAGACGTTGTACTTGTGGTGCAGCTCCGAGTGCAGCCAGACGTTGTACTTGTGGTGCAGCCATGACTGCAACAAGACGTTATACTTGAGGCACATTGTGGCACACCGGCTCAGAGAAACCGGAACGCCCCATATTCCAGCCCAGAGCTCGAGGAGAAGTCTATGGAATACGGCACTGCTTGACATAGAACAAATCAGCTCTTATTACAAGAATAATAAGACAAGGGTCTGATGTTACAAAGAAGCACATCAGCATGGCGACATTACGCCCATGATACTATACTTGCTCTATGCTAGCAGCAGAACAACTCGTAGCAGCAGAATACTTCTAGCAGCGGAACAACGACGAAGGTGGTGAACTCCACTCTGCTGGGACTCTGGCTGGGACACGATCTAGCGCGTTCGCACGGCAACCTTGACAAGCAATCAAGCAATCATGGCAGCACCTGCAATCTGGCATGACATGCCAGGTCAGTACATTGAATGTACTTGGAAGCTCACAACAACCATAAACATCAAGGCAAGACAATAACATAGCATTAACAAGTTAATTAATTAACAACTACCATGATGAAACAACTAATAAGCATGGTATCAAACTAATACAATACTGATAAATCTCCATCACAGATCTCCATAACCATATCTCTCTTGGCTAACCGGCCAAGCAATATACCATCTTGATCACCTCATGACTAAAACCAAATGGTGATCATTCTGGCGATCACAACCATGACCCACACATGGTCTCCCACATCATCATCAACATCCTGCCAATCTGTACTGCTCGACATATTAACATATAAATCACCTATAGGTCATTCCGTCATGTGAGTGTTGATTGAACGGTGTGACCTAGTACGAACCCTTGCCCATGACCAAGGACGCGGCTATCGATAGATTTAAATACACACTCTGCAGAGGTAGCGCACTTTAACCACACCATGGAACCCATGGCCCTGCACTCCCATTCGGGTGGACCAACGGCGTTCCGACAAAACCGATCTACTGCCATGACACTCTCCCAGCCACTCCGACCCACTCCCAACTGGGCTAGTCCTGGGTGGCCCTGTGTCTACCAAGGACACAACGACCACCGTCGTGGCCAAAACGTCCCTCATGGGGACCGTGCACATAACAACAACAACGGGCACACAAGGTATCTTGTTGAGAAAGACCGGGTATCGTGGACCGGAAATTATTCACATATCATGTTGAGGGGCCTTGCATCATAAACTCCCGATAACGTGTGGAAGAATACTGAGTTTCTTGTATCCAAAACTTCATACTGATATGCAGACTGAAACCCACACACACAGACACCCATGATATTCTGTGGCTTAATATTTGCATGAGAAAATTTGTTTAACCGTCTTCCTTGAGCATATCACATTCTGACTTTATTTTGGATGATAACATATTTCAAGCATCATGCATCGCTGAGCCAAAATTTTGTATATGCTCCATACCTTTGGCTGAGAATATACCGTTGATCTTGTACCTGAATTATCTTGCTGCTGATCATTACTGTTGTGAGAATTTTATACTGCTACAAACTTGAGTTATCAGTACTGTTGTGAGGAGTGCGCACTAATTTAAAATTGATTATCAGCCTCAAAATCATATATTCCTCATTTCACTGCAGTTGGCTGAGAATTCCATTCCGTTTAGCTGAGCTTCCAAATATTTGAACTCCTTGCTTATTCCTCGGGTCTGGTGTCAGCTGATGAGCAACTCTTTATAGGGGGGAAATAATGTAACACCGGGGCCCAAAAGAAAGAAGAAAAAGAAAACTCAACTAAACAAAAGCACACAACAACAATCAATTCACACACAAATCAATGTCACATATTACTGCTAGTCACACAATATGCATGCCTACTTAAGCACACAAATATCGCGGGATCTCCGGTACTACGATCAAGAATGTTGTGACGATGTGCACGAGGATGAATAAATGTGTGGAGGAATTGGTGTAAATAGCGCTACACCAAGTGCTAGCTTAGCCAGGTAGCAACCTGGACTAGCTTGGAGGCGAGGACGTACTTGGTAACTATGTAGCAGGACACGAATGTCGCGACCACATTATTATCAAGTGGACAGAAAATATCTGTACTCGTCGAAGAAATAAGGATAGCGGGGAAAAACTGAGCTGGCATTGCCCTTTCGTGATGGCTAAGATCATTAAGGGTTGCCGACATGAAAAAATGAAAGAATGATCCGGGATAGAAGCATGTCTATCACCAAAACAAAATGGGGCTGAAGGAAGGAATTCGGCGCGATACCTGAGCACCCTCTTTGCAAACAGTGTCGGGATCACTTGGCCTCACTCTGCTAGGACAGAAATGACACCAAACACCGAAGAACAAGCAAGAAAAGAAAACCGCAGAAAGGCAAAGGCTGAGCTGTAGCGGATCTGAACCGATGCCATCTACACTCATCAGATAAATCGTCAATAGCAAAATAATAAGGCTATATGCATGTTGTCCAACAAACAAATGCAACAACCAAATGCAATAAGCAAGCAAAACTCTACACTACCGATTGCTACCAGTTTCTACCGCTCGCACTGACTAGGGCGTCCTACAGCCAGACCTGCTCTGATACCAAGCCTGTGGCACCCCGGCTCAGAGAAACCGGAACGCCCCATATTCCAGCCCAGATATCGAGGAGAAGTCTCTGGAATATGGCACTGCTTGACATAGAACAAATCAGTTCTTATTACAAGAATAATAAGACAAGGGTCTTATGTTACAAAGAAGCACATCAGCATGGTGATATTACGCCTGCGATACTATACTTGCTCTATGCTAGCAGCAGAACAACTCGTAGCAGCGGAAAAACGATGAAGGTGGTGAACTCCACTCCGCAGGGACTCTGGCTGGGACACGTTCTAGCGCGCACGCATGGCAACCTTGACAAGCAATCAAGCAATCATGGCAGCACCTGCAATCTGGCATGACATGCGAGGTCAGTACACTGAATGTACTTGCAAGCTCACAACAACCATAAACATCAAGGCAAGACAATAACATAGCATTAACAAGTTAATTAATTAACAACTACCATGATGAAACAACTATTGAGCATTGTATGAAACTGATACAATACTGATAAACCTCCATCTCAGATCTCCATAACCATATCTCTCTTGGCTAACCGGCCAAGCAATATACCATCTCGATCACCTCGTGATCAAAACCAAACGGTGATCATTCCGGTGATCACAACCATGACCCACACTTGGTATCAAACGGTGATCCTTCCGGTGATCACTACCATGACCAACACTTGGTCTCCAACGTCATCATCAACATCCTGCCAATCTGTACTGCTTAACATATTAACATATAAATCACCTATAATTCATTCCATAATGTGAGTGTTGATCGAACGTTGTGACCTAGTACGAACCCTTGCCCATGACCGAGGACGCGGCTAGCGATAGATTTAAATACACACTCTGCAGAGGTAGTGCACTTTACCCACACCACGGAACCCATGGCCTCGCACTCCCATTCCGGTGGGCCAACAGCGTTCCGACAAAACCGATCTACTGCCATGACACTCTCCCGGCCACTCCGACCCACTCCCAACTAGGCTAGTCCTGGGTGACCCCGTGTCTACCAAAGACACAACGACCCCCGTCGTGGCCAAAATGTCCCTCACGGGGACCGTGCACATAACACCAACAACGGGCACACAAGGCTTATGTCTGCCTACATGATCAGGGTAGTGCGCGCCCATAACCTTCCCTAGTTGGAGGAACCGGCGAGTGGAATGACAATAGACCGCATTAGGGCCTTCCCATAAAGGCAAATGTGGTTGCACTGGAAAAGCCGGTTCGGTGGCACCTGACCAACTTAATGACGGAATTTATCTCCAAAATATAATAGTAATGACTGATACTCCGATATCATCCATCAACCTATAATCCAAGTCATAGCAATATCCAACAAATAATCCAAAGCTTAATATCATCATACCAAAATACTCCGAGGACAGTATAACACTACTATCATGATGAACCCAAGAACGATAATACTACTACTCAAATAACTATCCAGCTAAGATCCACATGCAAGCATCATCTCCATCATCATATTCCATAACATAATATCAACTAGCATCATGATGAAAAATAACACTAGCCACTAATAATCCAAAGGCAACATGATATTCAAAGTAGTGCTCCAAGATAATAACAGATACCACCAAGACAATAATCATACTAACCACTAAGAATCCAAAGGCAACATGTCATCCACATAATCATCAAAATATAAGTCCTAGAACTCCAAGCAATATCATGGCAATATCAACGTCAAAACAATAATCCGAGTCATGCCATGAACAGATCATACATAAGTAATGCAATGTTTTAAATAAGTTCAAATGAATAAACCATGTCACTTCATTGCAATCATGAAAATGGAGGGTGTGGCTTACCTGGGGTGGAAGAAATCACCGAGAACAAGTGCGAGAAGCTCACGGAAAGTATCGCCAGAAAACGTTCTCTCTCGGAGGGGGCTGAATAAGGCAGGGGCAAAATGGTCATTTTCAGAATGTCAAAACATGGTGAAAGTGATTACATTGGGACGAGCTCTACGAAATGAAGAAGTGGGCTTTGGAATCACCTCATTTGGAGTTAGGAGCAAAAAGATATGATAGTTTTCTACCAGGGACCTATCTGTAATGAAATCATCACAAACAAGTCCTCAGCAGGAAAAACAGAACGTGCCTTCTCAAGAAATATGTTTTCCTGAAAGGAAAGCATATTTTGGCTTGAAGAAGAAGCTGAATGCGCTTTCGATATGTGAAGGCGTACTCCCTGGAGTATGTCTCCACTTATCCAGTGTGGCGGTGGCGGGGCCGGGCGCTGGGTTGATGACGCGTGGGGCCCGTCGCATCTTCTCTCTCCTCCCACGCCTCCTTCTTCTTCTCCCCGCGCCTGCTCCTCCTCTCCTCGACAGAACACTGGGCAGGGGCGCGACTGCCGCTGGGCACGGTGACTCCGTCCATCTCCAGCCAATGAGAGGGCACCGGTGGCCTCGGGATGGAGGCCCGCACCCATCCAGGAACTACATGTGCTCCGGGGAGCACGGCGGCGGCAAGCATCAGAGGCAGAGAGCAACGGCGGCGCGCGGCCATGCTGGCTCTGGAGAGAAACAGAGAGGGTGGGAGATTCGCCGGGGTATGGTAGGTCTACTGGTGGAGGAGAAATGAGGAGAGGGGCTTCGGCTTGAGCCAATCGAGGAGGAGACCCGAGGCGGCCCTGGCGGCAATGGTGGTCGTGGAGGGCGACTCGAGCTCGGGGAAGTGGTCAGGGAGTCATGGGGGAGTGGGTAGAGGTTGCTGGTGAGGAGAAACGCATCCGGGACGGGCTTATATAGCCGCGGGGCGAGGAGGCCGAGCTGGCGTCGCCGCGGACGCGTGGCCGGTGCCATGCACATGTGTCGGCGCACATGAACTTGGAGGCAGGCGACGAGGGAGTCACAGTGGAGTCTCTTACGGGGCAGAGGCAGTCAAGGGAGCACGGGGAGGATGACGACGGCGACGAGTAGAGCCAAATGAAGCACTGTGCTCTCGTGGGCGTTCGGCGGCAAGCGTCGGTGAGCGTCGATGAGGGGTTTTACTGAGAGGGAGAGAGGTCCAGGAGGACGGCGATGACACGGTAAAACTCTTGGACACGCTCACGCGCACGAAGACGACGAGAGGAGGAGGGGGTCCAGCACAAACAGCCACTTGACGCGGCCGCTGCACACAGAGCGCGTGCACAGGCACAGCATTGTCGTGGTCACCGCGTGCACTGGTTTGTAGTGGGGGAGAGGGGCTGGAACGGGTTGTCTAGTGTGTAGTCCATCCAGGGTAGGTTACAACCGCGGTGGTAGTTTGGTTAAAACTAGTCTCGTTAACTGGCAATCACCCTCTGAAGTTTAGTGCAATAAACTTGGGTGAACACTGCTGATCATCAGGGATTTTACTGGTCCCAAAGAGTTTTTCTGGTGTGATTAACTAAGGAAGGACTATGATCCTAGAGGTTTTGAGGCATAATGGAGCACAAACTAATATAGTTTCTTTGTAACTCATATATGTGTCCAGAATGAAGATTTGGATGATGCATTCACATGGAGTAACCAATTGAGGTAAAACTTGGCATGGCTTAGTGATTTGGCCAGATAAAGCTGCTATAAAAATTTCATACCAAGGGGCTTTACCAAAATGGTACTTCCTTCACAGCTATTCCCTCTGGACAAAAACTTGTAGAAATTCTAGAGAAATATTGGCTAGGTGAAATGGTGCAAAATTTGGTGGAGAGAAGTTATTTGGGTAGGAGAATGTTCTAGTAAATTTTCAGGCAAAATGAAGCAGTATAAAATATACTTGCTTCACAACCTGAAAATATTGACAGAATCAAAGATCTGATGTTCTGCTCACATAGATCAAGGGGTGGAGCTGAAATTTGGAGGAGGCTAATTGTATGAGCACATGAAGGAGTGTACAAAATTGCAACTCATTTGGATAAACCTATCTAGCACTTCCTTCACAAAGGCTTCCCTCGGACAGGAACTTTGAAAAATCACTGAGGAAGTTTGGCTAGGCAAGTAAAGTTGAATTTTGTCACAGGGCAATTATTTGGGCAGTAGAAGATGTACAAAAAGTTTGGGTTCAAAAGGGAAAAGATAAATAGCACTTGCTTCACAATGTGCCATTTAGCACAGAATATGAAATGAATTTATTGAGCATGATGAGAAATATGACAAATGAAATATTTTCCAATATTCGATGAATATATGACCGAAACTATTTATAAGAATTATTTGGGGATTTTTGGATGGACAGAAATATAGGTTGCTTCACAACCTAGGGCAGACAGGGTTATTCCTTTAATAGAAAAAAGGAATTTTCCCTTGAAAAATAAATTAGGATTTGGGTAAGCAGTGGAGTGACATGATCTTGGCAAGGTTTTGAAACTGATGAGCCACTTGGAAGAGGAAATGAAGATGATTTCCCAGGCGACAAGGCCACAGAACCACTCCAAAAAGAAAAATAGAGCGAAAACCAATAAATCAAAAAGAAAAAGAAAAGGGCCAAAATCCAGGCTGTTACACACACCTCAAGGTGCGTGGCCGAGCCTCTGAGTGAGAAGGTTGTTCTTCACCTAGAGTATATTTTGAAACTTAGGCGAGTGCGGGGTCGCAGCTAAGCCCCCGAGTGGGAGGGTTGTTGTCCACTCAGAGTAGTTTCGTAACTTAGGTGAGTAAGGGATCGCGGCTAAGCCCCCGAGTGGGAGGTTTGCTCTCCACTCGGAATAGTTTTGGAACTTAGGCGAGTACAAGATCGCAGCTAAGCCCTAAGTGGGAGGGTTGCTCTCCACTCGGAGTAGTTTTGTAACTTAGGCGAGTACGGTATTGCGGCTAAGCCATCCTCCCACTCGAAATAGTTTTGTAACTTAGGCGAGTACGGGATCGCGACCAAACGCCCGAGTGGGAGGGTTGCTCTCCACTCGGAGTAGTTTTGTAACTTAGGAAAGTATGGGATCGCGGCTAAACCCCCAAGTGGGACGATTGCTATCCACTCAGAATAATTTTGTAACTTAGGCGAGTACGGGATCGCGGCTAAGCCCCCGAGTGGGAGGGTTGCTCTCCACTCGGAGTAGTTTTTTAACTTAGCCCGGTATGGGATCGCGGGTAAGCCCCCGAGTGGGAGGGTTGCTCTCCAATCATAGTGTTTTTGAAACTTAGGCGAATTGGGTTCGTGGCTAAGCCTCCGAGTGAGAGGGTTGCTCGTCACTTGGAGTGTTTTTGAAACTTAGGTGAATCAGGTTCGCAGCTAAGTCTCCGAGTGTGAGGGTTGCTCGTCACTCGGAGTGTTTTTGAAACTTAGGCGAATCGGGTTCGCAGCTAAGCCACCCACTGGGGTATTTGAACACATATGCTTATGCGATAACAATCATTAAGATATTGTGAAAATCATGTCTTTGATAAGAGAACTAAATGATTCTTTATTACAACTCGTCGATCCGAGTGTTCTAGGTATAAAAGCGGCGGATCAGATCCGCATTCCACGAGCATGGCTCGTCTTCTTTCTTAGCTATGTTGTAGAGGTAGTATGCCCCGTTGTGTAGCACCTTGGTGATGATGAAGGGCCCTTCCCATGCTAGAGAGAGCTTCTGAGGCCGTTTCTGGTGCACTCAGAGCACAAGGTCTCCTTCCTGAAATGCTCGGCCTCTAACGTTTCGGACATGGAATCGACGCAGGTCTTGTTGATAGATGGTCAACGGGATCAGAGCCATCTCTCTTTCTTCCTCTAGGAGATCAACTGCATCCTGGAGCGCCTGTTCTACTTCAGCTTCTGAGAAAAGTTCTACTTAGGGAGCATTGTGCAGCAAATCACTTGGAAGCACGGCTTCAGCACCATACACCATGAAGAAACGGGTTCAATCAGTCGACGGATTGGGAGTTGTTCTCAATCCCCATAGGACAAATGGCAATTCAGTTACCCAATCTCTAGCAGCATGCTTGAGGTCATGCATCGGTCGGGGTTTTAGCCCTTGAAGGATCAAAGCATTTGCTCTTTCTGCCTACCCATTCGACTAGGGGTGTGCAATGGATGCATAATCGACCTGAGTGCCTTGCGATGCGCAAAACGCTCTGAACTCATCAGAATCAAAGTTGGAGCCGTTATCTGAGATAATGTTGTGAGGGACTCCATATCTGAATATTAGCTCTCTGATGAAACTAATGGCAGTTCTTGAGTTGAGATTCTTGATAGGCTTGGCTTCGATCCACTAGGTGAACTTGTCGACTGCTATGATCAAATGAGTAAAGCCACTTCTGCCACTCTTGAAAGGTCCGACCATGTCCATCCCCCAAACTACAAAAGGCCAGACGAGTGGAATAGTCTTCAAGGCAGATACAGGCTTGTGAGACATGTTTGAGTAAAACTAGCAGCCTTCGCACTTGTCGACTATATCTTTGGACATCTCATTAGCTCGCGGCCAGCAAAATCCCGCTTGGTATGCTTTGGCCACGATGGTCCGAGAGGACGCGTGATGACCGCAGGTCCCCGAGTGAATCTTATTTAAAATCAATCGAACTTCTTCTGGAGAGATGCAACACTCAGCCACTCCGGTAACACTTTCTCTGTAAAGTTGTCCACTTATTACTGTGAAGGCTTTGGATCTGCGGACGATCTGGCGGGCCTCATCCTCATCCTCTGGGAGTTCTTGCCTGAGTAGATATGTAATATATGGCACCGTTCAATCGGTAGTGATGACCAAAACCTCCATGATCAAGTCGAGTACTGCTAGAACTTCAATCTTAGTCGGATTGGTTGAACTCATCGGTTTCAGGGGCTCCTCTGTATAGGGATCTTCTTGGACTGATGGGGTATGAAGATGCTCTAAGGACACATTACTGGGAATTGGTTTCCAAGTGTAACCTAACTTCGCCAGATCATCAGCTGCTTGATTCTTGTGTCGAGGTATGTGATGGAGTTCTAACCCTTCAAACTTCTTCTCTAGTTTTCTCACTGCATTGTAGTAACCAATCACAGATGGGCTCCTGATATCCCACTCCTTCATCACTTGATTGACCACCAAGTCTGAGTCGCTATAGACCATCAAGCGATGGACGCCGAGTGAGATCGCCATACGCAACCGATATAGAAGTGCTTCATACTCAGCTTCATTGTTTGAAGAATCAAAGTGAATCTGGAGGACATAACTGAGCTTGTCACCTCTCGGGGATACATGGACCACTCCAGCACCAGAGCGATTCAACATCTTGGACCCATCAAAGAACATAGTCTAATGTTCAGAGTGAATCTGAGTCGGTTGCTGCTGTTCGACCCACTCGTTCAGAAAATCTGCTACTGCCTGAGACTTGATCGCCTTTTTTGCCTCGAACTTGATATCCAAAGGAGGGAGTTCAGTCGCCCACTGGGCCACTCGACTGGTTGCATCTCCATTGTTCAAGATTTTCAATAACGGAGCATCGCTGACAACTAAAATCGAGTGGTCTGCGAAGTAATGTGCAACTTTCTTCGTGGTCAGATAAATCCCGTAGACAAGCTTCTATTAATGCGAATACCTTTGCTTGGACGGGGTCAAGACTTCAAAGATATAGTACACTAGGTGCTGAACTTTATACGCTTTGCCTTCTTCCTCCCGCTCGACTGTGAGAACTATGCTAACAACTTGTCCCGTGGCTGCAATATACAACAGTAGAGGCTCTTTGCTGACTGGGGCAGCAAGCACCGGCTGGGTGGAAAGCAGGGCTTTGAGCTCTACAAACGCTACTACGACTTCAGGAGTCCACTCGAACTTGTCAGATTTCTTCATCAGTCGGTAAAGAGGCAATGCGTTTTCACCAAGACGCGAGATGAATCGAATCAGTGCAGCCAAACAACCAGTAAGCTTCTGAAGATCATGCACACACACATGACGTTTCATTCGGAGAATTGCTCCAATCTTCTCTGGGTTTGCGTCGATTCCTCATTCAAAAACGAGACAACCGAGTTACTTGACGGATTGAGCTTGTTGTCTTATCTTCTTAAGTTGGCAAATGTTTCGGCGAGGTCAGTCAGCAGGTCGGAACCTTTACGTGGCTTGACCATGATATCATCCATGTATGCTTCCACATTCCGACTGATTTGAGTGAGCAGGCACTTCTGAATCATGCGCATGAATGTGGAGCCAGAATTCTTAAGACCAAAGGGCATGGTGACATCGCAAAAATACCCAAATGGGGTGATGAAGGTTGTTTTTATTTCATTGGGTCCATATAGTTGGATCTAATGGTACCCGGAATATGTGTCCAAAAAGGACAAACGCTCACACCCCGCAGTTGATTCGATAATCTGGTCGATGCGGGGGAGAGGGAAATGATCTTTCGGGCAGACCCGATTCATGTGCTCGCAACCGATACACATACGAAGTGAATCATCTTTCTCGGGGACCATGACAACATTGGCGAGCCACTCGGAGTGGTATATCTCGTGGATGAACTTAGTTGCTAGAAGCCAAGCCACCTCTTCTCTGGTTGGCTTTCTCTTCTCCATGGTGGACCGACTGAGATGTTCTCTGATAGGTTTTACTTTTGGGTCGACACGCAAATGGTGCTCAGCCAGTACCCTGGATACACCCGACATGTCAGATGGTTTCCATGCGAAGATGTCCCAGTTCTGACGGTGGAACTGGATGAGCGCATCTTCCTATTTGCTGTCCGGTGTAGTTGAGATGCGGGTCGGAGAAGCATTGGGATCCATTGGGTGAATATGAACAGGCTTTGTTCCACTGGCCGACTGAAAAGCGGACTCTGACGCAAGTTTCTTGGCACGCAACAGATCACTTGAATCTGCATTCTTGTTGTATACTTCCATCTCTACTACTGCCATCTGTTCATCGGCAATCTTTGAGCCTTTCGTGAGGCACTCTTCTACTCTTTGCCGTCTCCCTATCACTGTGATCACACCTCTAGGACCAGGCATCTTCAACTTGAGGTATACGTAACACAGTCGAGCCATGAAACAAGCATATGTCGGCCTGCCCAGAATAGCATGGTAGGCACTTTTCCTTGCGGTAATTCTTCGAATCACCGAAAATCACGTCAAGAGTGATCTGACCGCGTGAATCTGTTTTCTTTCCTGGGATGACTCCGTGAAACTGCATGTTACTCTCACTGAGCTTGGACATAAGAATGCCCATCCCTCAGAGGGTTTCAGCACGCAGAATGTTCAAACCACTACCGCCATCCATCAGAACCTTGGCAGTCGGGTGCCCCCAATGACTGGGTCGACCACCAATGCTTGCCGCCCGGGGGTAGATGCATGCGCTGGGTGATCGAACTGGTCGAATGTAATGTGGTTTTTTGACCACTTCAAATACGCCGTAGTTGTCGGAGCAACCATGTTCACTTATCTGTTGATAACTTTCAGTCAACTTTTGCTCTTGGTGTCAGCAAAAATCACCAAAGTAGCATTAACATTGGAGTAACCATCATCTTCCTACTTATCGTCGTCCTTATCAGATTATTTTTCCATCTCACTGGGCTTATCTTCTCGGAAACTCTGAATTAGGAGTCAACATTGTCGAGTGGTATGCTTGGGCAGAATCAAGTTACCCTCTGCATCTATTTTGGTGTGTATGTGGCACGGGAAATCAAGAACATCATTTCCCACCTGATCTTTCACTTTTTTAGGGATCCATGGCCATTTGGGCTATCCCTTGAACTTCCCCTGATTCAGAGCTGCAGCCTCAGTAGGACCTATAGGTTCAGCCTTTCGTTTATGCTTCCGAACAGAATTTCCTCCTCCGGTGTCTTGGGCGACTGGTTTATTGTTGCCACTGCGGAGTCGGTCTTCCTCTTTGCTATTAGCATACCGAGTGGCAATTTCCATCATTCGGGCCAGGGATAGGTCTCCTGACCGACGAATTTCAGGTTGAGCTCTCTGTATCGGATGCTCTCTTTGAAGGCACAAACTGCTAGGTGTTCTGACACATTTTCTATAGTATGATGAAGAGTGGTCCATCTCTGGATGAAGTCTCTCAAAGTCTCATTCTGTTTTTGGACACAGTGCTGCAACTCAATCAGTCCAGCAGGCCGCTTGCAGGTGCCCTCAAATGTTTGATAAACACTTGGGACAATTCTTCCCAACTGAAAATACTTCCAGGGCCAACTGATTCAACCAAGCTCTTGCTGAACCCTCGAGCATCAGGGGTAGGTGCCTCATGGCAACCAAGCTCCAATTTGCACCGCCACTTGGTAATTTTCTAGTCAAGTGTTAGGCTTCGACTCACCGGTAAACTTACTCACAACCGTCGCCATCCTGAAGTTGGGAGGGATCTCAGCAGCTCGGATGGCTCTGCTAAAACATTCAGGTCCAGAAACATGTACTCTTCTTCCACTCCGACTATTTTTGTCTTGTCCTTCTCTGCGTGCCCGACCCCTGTCGACCAGACCTTGTACGAGGAGTGATCTTGCATCAAATCCAGACTCTCTTTGGTTGACTGGGGCTCTCTGCTCATCATCATACGGGCGCATGTCATCATACCGCTGGGGCGCATACGATCCACCCCTCGGAGGGGGCATAGGCACTCGATGTTGGTCATCACGGGCGTATCGACGATCATATTATCCGTGGCCCCGATCCAGGTACTAATCCTGGCGGTGCATATGATCATCACACCGCAGAGGCGATCTCGGACTTTGTGCCGACTGAACTGTGTGTGTAACCACAGATCTACTATGGATCCAATTGCGCGATTGAGAAACAACTGAGTTTTGTTCACCCACCGCTCGAAGCAGCACGTGGATCTGCAGCAAACCTCTACCAGCTTCTGAACGAGATGGCTGAATTGCTCTGCTATACACGCTGCTGCTGCAAGATTCTGGACTGGAGTATGGTATACCTGAGGTTCAGGTGGAAACAATTGTTGAGGCCATCGACTAGATTCGCGGATTTGCCGATGGGCGCGCTCATCGAGTGAATGTTGGAGATTCTCTATGCGTGCGCACTCAGGCAATGTGGCTCGGCACGCAGCCTCTAAGGCCCGATCCTTGGAAGTCTCCCCAATGATGGGGGTGTGGAGCGCCTCCATGTTGTGACGATGCAGCTCGCCCCTCTGCAATAAAGTGAGGGATTCTTGATGATATTCGTCGTGACCATGCGACGAGTCGTCGCTGCCATAGCCGCCGCCACCGCGACGGAACCAAGGTGGGCTGCACGGCCTACTGACCATGAGGACTTCCACCGAAGGGTTGGTGCTTCCGCACTCGGAAAGCATCTCTACATAACCAATCGACAGGTCGAATGTTCCGTAGAGAGATTCATTGGGTTCGTTTCCCGCGACTTGAGCGGTGGCTGAATGTCGAGCCACAGCATGCCTCACCCACCGCTGAAGCCGCGACCGACCGGATCGCTCGTGGCGGTGTACAACGGGGAGGGGGGATGACGCGGGGGCCGACCGATACTGGGTCGACGCCTGCCGCAGGAGGACGCTGTAGGCACCCACACGGAAGTGTGGCGCCCCGCGGATGGGAAGGGCCTCGACGTCGAGGGGGGCCTCTTGGAGCCAGGCGGAGTCGTCGGTGACGAAAACAAGAGCCAAGACATATCTCGCGGCCCAAAGACAAACCACCGCCAGAAAACATGTTGATGAAGATCAGAAAAATTGCAACCTCGCTGGAAGTTGCTAAGATGCCGGCCCCACGTTGGGTGACAACTGTTGTAGGAGCAAGTCTGACAGTGAGAATAGGGGGTACGTATGAGGAAGCAAGGTCCTAACTATGGCGAGGTTGTGCACGCAAGATTTACGAGTTTAGGTCTTTACCAGACAAAGTAATAGCCCTACATCTCGATACCCGGAGGCTTGGTCGACAGGATTATGCGTGAAAGTTACAGGGGTGCGAACCCTTGTGCGAGAGGGGAGGGTTGGCTTATATAGAGTGCGCCACCGCTTCACAGGCCTTTGTTACACTAGGTTTAATGTAGGTTAAGACAGAGACATTACTGGTAACACCTTCTATAATGACTATTAATGACATTTAAGGCTACAGAGTGAACGCCTGACCGTTGCCATCCAAAGTTGGCTTTAGGTCTTCTGTACTCCGAGTGATTCTTCGTATGGTCGAATGAATCTATCCTGGTCGAATGGAATTGGGATATCCGAGTGGTTTATCTGGTCTAGTGGACTGCACTCCAAGGTGATTTCAGTCGGTAGCTGCAGTTGTACTTTGAATGTCTTTGACTCTAGGGCAGTGTCCTCGGGTAGGGCGTCTAGGTCAGGCCTATGACCCTACGCTAGGTAGATGTCATCGTCATTCACCGGTTGAAATAACTAAGGAAAGGATGCTAAGGCCTCGCATGGGTAGGATGGATACTCGATTATGAAGTCCGTCTCCGAGAAGAAACAGGGGGGGGGGGGGGGAAAAAGAAAGACAACTTCGGACGGGGAAACATTTTGAGCCAAGGAAAGGAATATGATCAGGCTGAAAAACTTGAATTGAATCCACCTGAAAGGAGAACGAGATGAACAATGATGAACTAGATGAGTATCCACTGGTTGCAACAATTGAGGAAGGAAAGAAGAGGCTCCATCACAAATGCATTGAATGCCCGATTCGAGACTTCGGACTCCATGAACAAAATGGGTGGGAGGGTGGAAAAAAAGGGAAACATGGAACGAAGAGAATGGCCACTATTGAGAAGAACTGAGAATCAATCTTGCAAAAGATGAAGAGGATGGAAGACATGAAGATGAATGCACCGGTTGAGAAGGATTTGCAAAGCAATAATTGAAAGAAGCCTGTGTGACCCTAAAGAAAATTTGAAAGGGAAGAGGAGTAAGTCAAAACACCTAAGTCATGATTCCTCACCAGAGCGACGAAGGGGATGATGAATAAAAAAGAATTCCTACTCTCGAATATAACTAGACCCAAAAAATAGTTTTCTTCTAGACTCGACAATGGCCATGCTACGATCAATCAAGGGGGCTCCTATGGTCGGTCGAGGCTCTGATACCAACTTGTCATGCCCAATATGCAACCCTATCCGAGAGGAACTCGAAGGTCGCACGAAGGATAGAAGCGCATATTGAAGACTCTTTGCAAGGTCGATATCATTACATCATACCATTACATAATAGTTGGGGATACATACAAAGGCGTACAAATGCCACATGAATACATGAAGCATCATACAGAAGAGCGACATCGGACTACGGATGAAAACAAACGGAAAAAAATAACAACATCCACCCTGTTAGCCCAGGCTGCAAAACCAGGAACCTATCCCCTGATGAAAGAAGAAGTAGAAGAAGAACTCCAAAACAAGCAAACGTCGCTCTCACGTCAGATCATCGCATTACCTGTACTTGTAACTGTTGTTGTAGTAATCTATGATCCATGGGTATCAAGACTAGCAAAGCTTAATGGGAATGGAGTGGATAAGTCGTGAGGTTGCAGCAGCACTAAGCATTGTATGGTGGCTAACTTACGAGTGCAAGAATAAGATGAGAAACTATGCAACAGTCGCAAACTAGTAATGATCAAGAAGTGATTGAAACTATCCAACCGTGTTCTCTTCTCGAACTTCGTCGAAAAGAGAAAATCACGATTACACACACGGTTGGTGTATTTTATTTCGAATCTGGTGTCAACTTGTCTACAACAGGATATTAAAAATTCCCATCTGCCACATAACCGTGAGCACGACTTTTGAAAGTTTAAATCATGCAGGGGTGTCCCAACTTAGTCCATCATAAACTCTAATGATCAACAGAGGAAAATCCTCCTCCCGGGACAACCCGATCAAGCTCGGAAACACGGTTCACAAGACATTTTGACAATGGTAAAGCAAAACCAACAAGACCTCCCGTCGTGCCGACACCCTGATAGTAGCCATGCGTATCTCGTCACAGACCAGGATCGGATGGGTCAAGCTATGAGAAAACCAAAGCTCGAGATTCCCCGTGGTGGGCCCGCAGGCTGTCCGGTTTGGACAATCAGCTTTAGCACTGGCCCCCTGTATTATGTGGAATTAAGAATCCTTGGGGACGCGACCCCCTATGCCAATTAATTAATTATCAATATTATTATGTTGGCAAATGTTAAAACCAATGTTGGGCCTTGCTGGAAGAGTTTTTTTCAAAGCGAACTATCAAGGGTGCCCATAAACCCCGACCGTGTCAGGAACGCAAAATCAAGGAGCATAACACTGGTATGACGGAAACTAGGGCTACAAGAGTGGAATAAAACACCAAGAAAAAAGGCTAAGCCTTCCACCCTTTACCAATTATATAGATGCATTAATTAAATAAGAGATATTGTGATATCCCAAGATATCCATGTCCCAACATGGAACAACCTGCACTGCACTACACCTGCAACTAGCAACGCTACAAGAGGGGCTGAGCAAAGCGGTAACTTAGCCAAACAACGGTTTGCGGGGATGGTGAAAAGGTTAGAGGCTGTTTCATGGCATGTTGGGAGGCTTGATAAACAAGTGGTGGATAACGAGACATAGCGATAGCATCGAGACAACTAGCATAGCAAAGATAGTAGTGAGATCCAAGGTGATGGTCATCTTGCCTGAAATCCTACAAGAAAGAAGAACGAGTCCATGAATAGGACCAACCAACATAGACGAACCAAGCATAGTCGAACAAATCCTCACGATCGCAACAAAACGGGAACTATCGAGAAGAAGCACAACCGGAAAGAAGCAAACAACATGGTAAACACACAAGCATAAACATGACATGATGCTCAACAAAGTATGATGCATGGCAAGGCTACATGATGCTACTCATGGCAACAGATGATGCAAACAAGAACATCCAATCAAAGCAAGTTTAAATGAGGCCGGAAACAACATATAACAATTCCGGATAGTCCCCATATGCAAATTTCGAAATTGGTCCAGATCTGAATATGCATTATGTTCAAGTTGTTAAACAACAAGATAAAGTGCACTATGATGATCTACATGCTTTTCTAATCATGTTACATATAAAGTTCATTTAAGTCGGAGTTACAGTCTAGAAGATATGAGCTAACAAGTTAAACTTGGCATTGAAGCAAAGTGCATTCAAACATCAAGCAAGTTTCATATAGGACATGATCAAAACAGAGCAATGGATCAACACGTACACACAAAACAAGTTTAAGACATAATCTGCCCAAAACACCAACTAGGCATCCTGTAGGCATCATAACAACAAGCTACAAGAACAAGATAGGCACAAATATCTATAAGATTCAGATTCATAGGCATCAAGATTAATGCATTACAATCCATGCAAAAAGCATCTTTATAACACAGATTAGGACTGAAAAACAAGGCATACATGTGAGCAGAGTTAACATGATGATATGTTGGAGGCCTGGAACAAACATGCTACAATACAGGAACATGGGATTAAATGGCATAGCATGCTATTACATATCATCGAGCTCAAATATTACAACATGGCATAAACATAGGAGCAAAAAATTCATGGCGTTCATCAAGACAAGAGGCAGCCGTGAAATAAGCTGATTCTCAGACTTAGTGAAATCTGGGAATGCAAAACAGCAACATTATGATGCTGACTTTGGAGGCACATAACATCAAGCATAGAAATTTTAATATTTGTGCAAAATACATGGGCATGTGTTAGACATGACTTACCTTCAATTACTCCATGGGAACAACTTCATATGATGCATAGTTTAACAACTATTAGCTTTGCAAAATGGAACATGCTATTAACAGGATGACAAATTTAGCATGATGGCAAGTTGAGAGCAAGAAAGAGACATGCTACAGAAACTATACATGGTAGCCAAGGGCATGGCATCAAATTACACAGAACATAGAGCAATACACATCAAAGAATCATATGAATATGAGCAATGGATTAGATGGAATCATCAAGATAAGACGACAAGTTTTATAACAAACAGTTTAAACTTTAACAAGTCTGAAATCAGCAACATTGACTAGGCATGTTTTCAAGCTTGTTTCACTCCCCACAAGACATATCATGGTATGAAATGAACACTACAAGCAAGAGGACATAAAATTGCACCAAACACATGTTGACAAAATGCTCATATGATGCATATATTAAATCACATGAAAATAACAAAGGGCAAATATTATCAGTTTTAGCAGTTAGCAACATGCACTTTTAAAACAGAGATTAACATCTCAAGGTGCACCCTAACATAAATTCAAAGCACATCATCATGAAGAGCACCCTGAGTAGATCAATTCCAAATAAAGATCATCATCCTCAAACAAATATGCACAAAGTTACAAGCACCACAACATGCATAGGTGACATTGAAAAAGTAGGGGACTTAGTCGTTTTATACCCTCGGGATGAAGTTGGATGAGGTACATCTGAGACGGCAACGTGAAGAGGCGCGTTTGGTTCGAGGGTCCACTCAGGTCCGGGACGGACGGATCCCGACGCGGGGGTTGGAGGAAGCTACGGCCCGAGCTACACGCCGTCGAGCTCGGCGAGGCATCGGGGACGGCGGGGACGGGCGGCGGTGGCCTGATCCAGGTGCGGCTCGCTAGATCGGGCGATGGCGAGTGCGAGCTCGGGCAGGGGCATCAGGAGCCGCCGCGGGCTCCGAGGCGAGACTGGGTCCTGCCGGTGGTGGTCGCTGCTCCGGGGTGGAACTCGAGCTCCGGCGAGCTACTGCTCGGCGACCGGGCTTGAGCAATGGAGGGAGGCAACTCAGGGCGGCGCTGGGCACAACGGGGGTGGCGAGGACAGCCAGCGGGGAACGTCCAGCACGGGGTGGCGGGCACCTCGTGGTTTCGGTCGCCGGTGGGAGGAGCTTCGGCGGTGGCGGTGGCCTTCCAGCGAGGTGGCGGCGGCTCTGGATCAGGAGCTCCACTCCTCATATGGAGCAACCGGGCGCAGAGGGGCTAGGGGGTGCGGTGGCGCAGCCCGGTTCAGCCGGGAGTGAGCCAGATCTAGGCCTGGGCGGGCCGCGATGGAGGAAGGCGCGGGGAGGCGACGTGGCGCGTGGTGATTGGTGGAGTACGGCGGGTTTAGGCGAGTGGGGCGGCGCCAAGTGGCGGCGGGTGGCTGGCCGGGGGGGAAAACGAGGAGGGTGGCGGTAGCTGCGAGGTTAGGGGTGGGTTTGGCTAGGGTTAGGCTAGGTTTAGCCAAATTTGGAAGGGGTGCTTATATAGCTAGAGGGAGCTAGGAGAGAGATATTGGAGAACCATTTTCGCCCACATGATCGTGATCCAACAGCGATGAACATAGGAGGGAGTTAGATGGGCTAGGTGGGCTGCAGGTGGCTATGCAGATGGATTGGGCTAAGAGGAGAGAAGAGAAGAGCGGCCCCACAGCAGGTTTCCAGATACCGAAAACGTATGGCGTTTTCGGCCGACTATATTGTCGGTATAGTCCGTTGGGATATCAAACGGACTTTGAATACGACGAAATTTGGCAGGCGATCTACCGACAGTAAAACAACACTGCATGCCATCTTTCATCCCATTTCGAGAACATTTTTATCCCACCTATACAATAATATTTCAGAGGTGTCGCGGGCGCGTCCGGGTGTGGATGTGCTCAGAACGGGCAATGGAGAGTACTGGGAGACCCGGACGGATGCATGTTTTCAAAAACATGCAGATGGAATGCACATGATGACATGGAAAAGTGTAACATGCAAGCGAATGACTTGGCAACGACGGTGAATAGACGGAAGACATGTGGCGCATCGGTCTCGGGGTGTCACAGGCTTACACAAGGCCTTAATGTGTGGTTTGATGACCCTACTGTGCCCTGTTGCATGTCTATGTCTTTTCTCGTGAGGGGAGGAAGAACTCCTTGGATGGGACAACAATCGACCGACATGCCCTTCAGAGAGGCTCTTGAGAAGTCGCCGTAACATATTAGCTTGACACCGGATAAGTCCTTGATGGTACCAATTATTGCCCGAAGACATGTTTGACTGTAGCTCAGTTAAGACGAACACTTGGCCATTGGATGGTTAGTCCTTGCAGCTGCCCATGGTATTTTAAGCACGAAGTTGTGCATCCGAGGCACGTACTGTGCGGCTAGGGTGGGCATGTTGTGTGTTGCGTATCCCTATTTGTGTTGAGCGTAACGAGGTTGCTGGAGGTGAGATATGGCTTGGGCCCGTTTGTTTGCCTATTGCGCCTTAACAGTGGTTTGGTACTTCGGCGCCTCATTGTCGATTTGCACTTCGACTGCCAGAGCCACTGTATGCTTCTCGGTCTGTAGTGAGCACTCCGCATTGCCATTAAAAGTGATGACACCCTTGGGTCCGAGCAGCTTTAGCTTCATATATGCGTAATGGGGGATGGTGTTGAAGCGAGCGAATGTGGTATGGCCAAGAAGTGGCTGATAGCGGTTGTGGAAAGGGACGATGTTGAAGATCAAGTCTTCGATGCGTAAGTTGTCGGGCGAGCCCAACACTACTTCCAAAGTCACAGTGCCCAAGCAGCGGGCTTCGACGCCTGAGATTACTCCTTTAAATGTGGTGTTGCTTGTTTTGATCCTTGACGGATCAAAACCCATTTTCCTCACTATATCTTAATAAACCAGAATGAGGCTACTACCTCCATCCATGAGGACTCTACTTTGGTGGTACTCATCGATTATGGGGTCAAGCACCAGGGCCATCGATCCTCCTTGATGGATACTGGTTGGGTAGTCCCTGTGGTCGAAGGTGATCGGGCACGTCGACCATGGGTTGAATGTCGGGGCCACCAGATCTATAGCGTCGACGTCTCGAAGAGTGCACTTCCTCGCCTTCTTGGGTACGTGCGTGGCATAGATCATGTTCATAGTTTTTACCTTGGGAGGGCATTGCTTCTGGCGTCCATTGTTTGGCCCACGAGGTTCATCATCGTCCTTGTTGCGGGGGCCCTTGCCTTGCTTTGCTCCTCACCTATGAGTTTGCCGGCCTGTTTGATCACCCGACAGTTACAGTTGGTGTGGTTAGCAGGCTTTTCTGCGTGCCGTGGATCAGGGAGGGCCTATCCAAGATTTCATCGAGCGTAGTCAGGCTATCCCTATTCCCTTTAGGGGGCTTCTTCCATAGTCCCAATTTTGAGTTGCTGAATTCGGCATTTACTATTGTCTCCTCGGCTTCATCACTTGTCGGGACCCCGATTGAGGGAGCCCTGGACTAAAGGGTCCTCGGGCGTCTGGCCTGTTATCCATGGGCCGGACGGATGGGCTGTGAAGACATGAAGGCCGAAGACTGTACCGTGTCCGGATAGGACTCTACTTGGCATGGAAGGCAAGCTTGGCGACCGAAGATTCCTTCTTATGTAACCGACTCCATGTAAACCCTAGATCGCCTCGGTGCCTATATAAACCGAAGGGGATAGTCCAGAAAGGACAACACATATACTCATTACCATATTCATAGGCTAGACTTCTAGGGTTTAGCCATTATGATCTCGTGGTAGATCAACTCTTGTAATACTCATATTCATCAAGATCAGTCAAGCAGGAAGTAGGGTATTACCTCCATAGAGAGGGCCCGAACCTGGGGAAACATCGTGTCTCCTGTCTCCTGTTACCATCGACCCTAGATGCATAGTTCGGGACCCCCTACTCGAGATCCGCCGGTTTTGACACCGACATTGGTGCTTTCATTGAGAGTTCCACTGTGCCGTCAACGAAAGGCTCGATGGCTCGTCTTGTCATTCAAGACAATATTACCACAGGGGGAGTTTGGGCTTCGGGCCAAACCCTCCGGCTGGGCGACTTTACTATGATCGCCCGTTCGACCGCGGAGCCAACGATGACCTCTCGGGCCATCGAAAATCCCCTTCGCATCAACTCCGAGCACTCCAAGCGCATGGATTCAGTCGAGTTTGTGTCTTTAAACGAGCTCCTAGATGGCATCACCGCTTTGGGAATCACCACAGATTACGATCAGATCGGGCCTAAAACCGATCAGGGAGAAAACCAAAACTCCACCGGTTACCCACCAGATCGCGGCAGTCCTGGAGCAGGACGACGAGTCTTCTTCTATATGGAAGACGGACTATGTTCGGGTCGCCGTTCATGAAGAGCCGAATACTCACCCGCGAAAGGATGCAACCAGCCCTCCGAACATAGCATCGGACAGCGGTTTCAAACAATCAGAAGATATTCTGGAACTCGTACTGCCTAGTCCGGAAGTTCGTCGGACTCCGAACAACGGGTTATGTCGGGGATCGGATTTAATTCCACCCACCCGCCGAGACACAGAGGCTCTCATGAGCATAAAACAGCAATCTCAGGAGAAGGTCCACCACTTTTGGGCCAGATTCCTCCTTGTCAAGGACAAGGTAAAAGATTGCCGTGATGAGGATGCAATGTCAGCATTCTGCAAAAACTGTGCGGACGAAGGAATCCTCAACACCATCAACCAGCGTCGCATACTAAAATTTGTTGACTTAGCAACCATCGTACGAAAATACTGCGCGATGGAAAGCGCCTGGGAAACTCGGGCAGCTCGCTAGGAACCACCAGCCCCAACCCAACTTCCCCTACAGGCGAAAAGGGCATACCCTCGGGGCACACCCAGTCCAACAGTCAAAAAACACAAAGTGACTATATGGTACGGCACCGTTCTGGAAGGGTGGCTCGATGGCCCATGCAAAATACATACAACAACAGATACCGTGGCAACCCACAGCCTTAGAGCATGTTGGATACTACGACAGGTAGCCAAGAGTGGCGAGGACATCCTTATCAAGGACGCCCCAGAACAATACCCCCCAGAAGACGACGACCTAGGAGTATTGACAGTCTTCGAGACATTCACTTCAAATAACAAGCGCAAAAGGGCACTTCCCGAGCTCAACGAAGTCTGCCAAATTGCTGTAATAAACCCATGGAATGACACAACAATAACATTCAACGCCGGTGATGAACCAAAGTACATAACAGTACGAGCACTAGCCGCGTTAGTCCTCAGCCCCATCGTGGATGGGTTTCGACTCACCAAGGTCCTCATGGACGGTGGCAGCGGACTAAATCTCATTTATGAGGACACACTCCATAAAATGAAAATAGACAGGAGCCGCATCAGACAAAGTAACACAACCTTCCGGGGAATTATTCCTAGTCGGGAGGCGGGGTGCACGGGCAAAATCACACTTGACGTGGTATTCAGATTGCTGGAGAACTATCAGTCCGAAGAAATAACCTTCCAAGTGGCCCCTTTCAGCAGCGGATATCACACCTTGTTGGGGCGGGATGTTGTTACAAGCTTCCAAGGTATACCTCACTACGGATATATGAAGCTCAAAATGCCCGGACCAAACGGTATAATCACTCTCATCAGTGATCCGTACATAGCACTCCATGCTGACAACAAAACCGCATCCCTGGCCCTGGAGGCGCTATCCGAAGCCCTCGTGGTCGAAGAATTAACCGCACTACGCTCCGCAGTGGACAAGGATGATGTGATCCTCGACAAACGCTCCAAATCCACCTCGTTCAAATTGGCAGAAGAAATAATCAAATTCCAGGTCCACCCAACGGACCCCAAGAAGACAGCATCCATCGGAGCTCAACTGAACCCAACAGTTGACGCTGCACTACGAGAATTCCTGCGCGAAAACTGGGACATATTTGCCTGGCACCCTTCTGATGTGTTAGGGATCCCACGCAAGCTGGCCGAACATAGCCTCAATATATTAAAGGGGTGTAAACTGGTTAAGCAAACACGGCGGCGCTTTTCCGAACCCAAGCGACAAGCCATGGGGGAGGAGCCGGCCAAACTCATCGAGGCCGGATTCATTAGAGAAATCAAACATTCGGACTGGCTGACAAATCTAGTGATGGTACCAAAGAAGGACAAATCCTGGCGCATGTGCGTAGATTTCAAGGACCTCAACAAAGCCTGTCCTAAGGATCCCTTCCCCCTCCCCCGCATTGATCAAATCATTGACGCCACCGCAGGACACGACTCACTGTGTTTCCTCGATGCGTACTCCAGATACCATCAAATCAAAATGAAGGAATCCGATCAAGCTACAAGAGCATTTATTACCCCATACGGGCCATTCCGCTTCAAGACCATGCCCTTCGGGCCCAAGAACGCCGGCGCCACATATCAACGCATGATTCAAATATGCCTGGAGAAACACATTGGCAAAACAGTACAAGCTTACGTTGATGACGTTGTCATCAAAACTAGGCACGTGGAAACACTAATAGACGACTTACGTCTTACATTCGACAACCTCAGGGCGTATGACATCAAGCTCAACCCGGGAAACTGTGTCTTCGGCGTCCCCACTGGAAAACTGCTGGGCTTCATCGTCTCCAATAGGGGAATCGAAGCAAACCCAGCCAAAATCCGAGCTTTGTCACAATTGGCTAAGCCAACAGACCTTAAACAAGTTCAAAAACTTGCAGGTTGTGTGGGAGCTCTAAGCCGCTTTATCTCCAGATTAGGAGAAAAGGAACTGTAACTCTATCGCCTTCTACAGCGAGCCGACCACTTCGAGTGGACGGACGTGGCAACAGCCGGACTGGAAGAAATAAAAACCCTTCTTATGAGCAATCCAATCCTGGCCGCACCAAACGCCAGCGAACCGATGTTATTATACATATCGACAACAGATCAGATGGTGAGTGCCGTACTCGTCGTTGAACGAGAACAGGACGGACATAAATTCCTGCTTCAGAAGCCAGTATACTATGTATCTACTCTCCTTACACCATGCAAATCCCGGTACCCTCATTATCAAAAAATAGCATACGCGGTCTTCATGGCATCTCGAAAGCTCTGTCACTACTTCCAGGTGTGTTCGATCACGGTGGCCTCCGAAGTACCACCCAACGACATTATAAACAACCGCGATGCTACGGGCTGGATTGCCAAATGGGCCATCGAGCTCCTGCCGTTTTACATTACATATAAACCATGTCGAGCTATCAAATCCCAAGTACTGGCCGACTTCATCGCCGAATGGACAGAGGCCGAACTCCCTAAAGAGTATGGCACATACTCCAATTGGGTCATGCACTTTGACGGCTCCAAAATGTTGGTAGGGTTAGGAGCGGGTGTTGTTTTAACGTCCCCTACCGGAGACATAGTACGTTCTCCAAATACTATACACAGACTCCAATAATGCAGTCGAATACGAGGCCTTATTGCATGGTCTCCGGATGGCTGTCTCCATGGGCATACAACGCCTAGAAGTGCATGGGGACTCAAACCTTGCAATATTTCAAATAAACGGAGATTTCGACGCTAAAGATCTGAAGATGGTAGTGTATCGTAACGCAGTCATAAAAATGTCTGTCCGTTTTGAGGGGCTCGAGTTCCATCATGTGGCTTGAGAAAGTAATCAAGCGGTGGATGTCCTTGCTCATATTGGCGCTAAGCGCGACCCCGTCCCACCTAATATCTTCCTGGAAAGGCTCTTTAAGCCATCCGTGGTGTGGCAGGGGAAAATGGCAATACTAGTCCGGACCGAAACATAACCCCAGATCCTAGAAACACCGACATCACACCGCCGGCACATCTCATCATGGCAGTCATTGCCCCATGGACCGAACCCTTCCTGGCCTACCTCAATAGTAAGGAGCTTCCTAAGGACCAGAATGAGGCCCGCTGCATTGTCCAGCACTCAAAGGCCTACAAGGTTCATGATGGAGAGCTCTACAAGAAAAGCGCCACCGGAGTCCTTCAATGATGTATATCCGATGAAGAGGGGCGGCAGCTCCTGGCTAAAATTCATGTCGGACTCGGCGGTCACCACGCCGCAGCTTGGGCCCTTGTTAGAAAGGCCTTCCGTACAGGGTTTTATTGGCCGACGACCCAAGCATATGCACTGGACCTTGTCCAACGTTGCGTCAGATGCCAACTCTTTGCCAACCAAAGCCATATGCCCCCACTACGCTACAAACAATCCCCATCACTTCGCCTTTCGCGGTCTGGGGACTCGACATGGTTGGACCCCTTAAAGGAGGAAGCCATAAGAAAAAATATCTGCTGGTTATAGTGGACAAATTCACTAAGTGGATAGAGGCTAAACCGGTCAAAACGGCTGAGTCCGGCCCGGTGATAGACTTCATATCCGATGTTGTGCACCGTTATGGTGTCCCACATAGCATAATCACTGACGACGGCTCTAATTTCACAGCCGGCGAGGTAAAAACCTGGGGTACTAATCTGGGTATTAAACTAGATTACGCCTCCGTCTACCACCCGCAAACCAACAGTCAAGTCGAAAGCACCAACTGTCTTATTATGAGTGGCATCAAGCCCAGACTAGTGCGGTCTTTGAAAGAATCAGACATGCACTGGGTTGAGGAGCTCGACTCCGTATTCTGGGGGCTGCGGACAACGCCCAACCGCACTACCGGGTACACACCTTTCTTCAAGGTGTATGGTGCAGAGGCCGTATTGCCCTGCGATATTATTCACGACTCACCTAAGTGGGTATGTATGAAGAGAGAGAAGCCGAGCTCGATCGGCAGGACAGCCTAGATGCCCTGGAGGAGGAACGCGATGTCGCAAAAGCCCGTTCAGCAGTTTACCAACAGCAGGCTCGAAGATATCAAAGCAGAGAAGTACGGGTCAAGACTTACAACGTTGGCGAACTCGTTCTACTGCTCCCGGAGAAGAAAAAGGGCAAACTCAAGCCCAAATGGGAGGGTCCCTTCATAATTGATGAAGTTCTCACCAGAGGAGCGTACCGTCTTCGTGTTGCATCAGACAATCGCCTCGAGCCGAACCCCTGGAACGCGGCCAGACTCCGGAGATTCTACGCCTAACGCTAAACCCCTTGTTCGTCTCCTCCTCCCCTATAGTTTCCATTATTTTTTCTCTCTTTTATGATTACTTTCTTCTTTCTCGCTTTAAAGCTTTGGTGCGGCTAGACTGCACACCATTGGCACATACATCTTTAAAAATGTACGCCACTTGTACCTAGGGGCTTCTCGGACAGAAGTTCGTGTCGTTCCTTAAGCATCAAGCTCCTCACATATGAGTTTTTCCATATGTACCTTTTATTTGCCATTATATGCATCGATATGACTTAATTTTTGGACAAGCTGGGTTGCCTGGCTCTTGTGCATATGCCCTACGTTCCCGTTAATTCGGCTAGGGCATAAAGGGAGAACCTCTGTGATTGTTACCACCGGGTCATCCGGATGTGTACCTTAGACTGGGTGAAGCTGAAAGCTAGCGCTCTTAAGGGAATATTTGGTCGGCAAATTAAAGATGTTTTTTAAAGCTCACTCCATTATGCTCCCCCAGAAGTTATACAAATCGTGGTGCTCACATCACGATTCAGACATGTGCACTAAATGCATGCACACCCAGGGAAAGGAAACCTTAGTGGAACTATTCTCTCTGGAAGATGTTTCTTACGATATCAATGTAATATAACATAGCTAGCCAGATACAACTTGTATGTTCAAGCAACTATGACCCCTACGCCTAGTTTTCCAGGCATACCCCAGCCTATTCGGCTGCGACGATATTCGGAAACACTCCGGACCTTCGGGACCGGAGGTTCAAGCGAAAAGGTCTGCCATGACAAATGATATACAATTTAGATAGATGAGGAAAGTACACAGTCACTTGAACTCGAAAACCTCATCCTCTACACCTTCCAATAGGCAGTCTAACTTACAATCCTGTTGGGAATATTTGGCGGCCACCTCTACTTGGGCATATACTAAACTAACGGCAATTTCTTCCCCATTAGACCCTACCGGTCCGACACGAGCCATGTGATTAGGATCCAGCTTGGTATATCGCGTCTTCAGCATGGCCCAGGCCTCTCGCGCACCCTCTCGGCATGCCGATATCTTCCACAGCCGGATACACCGTTGCGCTCCCTTGAACAGCTCTATCAGCTGCTCCATGCTTCCTGGAGGGGTCGGATGGCCATAAAGCCTTGGCTACACTCCGCATCGCCTGCCGAGCTTGCTCGTGCAACTGCGACAGCCCTTGCAGAAGATCACTCGATGATCCGAACACCTCCTCTTCGGGGCAGTTCATCAAAACGCCTGCAATTACAGCTATGTCAGCTATCGTTACCTCCAAAACTGTTATAAAACAAAAGTGGCCACATACTGAATATGCCGCTTCGCAGCTTCTTGTTTTCCTTCACAGAGTCAACTAACTGAGCTCGCACATCTTTCAGTTCTTCGCCCAGTTTGGAGTTCGAGTCCTGGAGTTTCTTTTTCTCTTCAACGACTTTTGTCAATACACGCTCGCCTGCTGCTAGTAGCTTTTTGGCTCTGCGTTCTTCACTTCGAGCGGCGTCCAGCTACTCTTGCACTTGGTCTAACGGCCGAACACAAAGATTAGCACCCTGATTCGCTACTCTTGTATCTTTATGAATTTTCGATAGAAGGAAACATTACCTGGAGATGCCTTGTATTTCTCTAGTTCGGCATTAGTAGCAAGCAGCCGGCACTGACACTTTTCCAGCTCCTGAGCTAGTTGGGTGTTCTTCTCCGAAAGCACCTGGTCATACATTGATCCTTAAATCAGTTGTTTCAAACTCCTTTAAGTCTCGGGGGCTACTGGCATATGGTTATCATAGTCAGAGAAAATAAATTTACATGCACATCTTTCTAATGTTGCTTTGTGGCCCTGTTAATCCCATCTCGAGCAGCTTAGATGTACGCATCGGCCGAGTTGAAGGCATTAAACGACTCTTCTGAAAAGCCAGGGTCTTATAAAATGGCCCGGCGGCACCGATGATTCATCGCACTCTCCACTTCCGAGTTGGTGATGGATACATCATCCGATTCCTCAGCCGGAGGACAGGCTGGCTCCGCCTCCGTGTCAGCCCCCGTCTTCATGGAAGGATTTGAATCCTAGCTGCGGGAAGTACGGCCGCTCGAGCCTCCGGATACGGTCCGACGCGTCTTCCTCCTGACACAAGAATAACAGGAAGGTCACAGTTGGACGTGACTGCTTAGGTGCAGGTCGGCGAATTCATACCTCTTCGATGAGGGCATGCATGTATCATCGTTCGCTTTCCTCTATGAAGGCTCGCCTGGAGTGGGGGACACTCTCTTCGGAGGTACCCTTGGACTAGTACGGCGCGCCGAACCCTTCCCCTTTTGAGCACAAGACAGTCCAGTGGGTAAGAAGGAAGGATAGATCTTTTTTGAATAAGGTGTGTTCGGATCACTTACATGTGAAGCTAGAAGAAGACCGGGGTAGTCAGCGATGATGACCACTTCTGTGCCATCATAGGTCATCTGTGTCAGGACCCCGATTCCAAGTCACATCGATCTAGTCGGTAACACCTCATATCACTTTACGGCCTCACGCACGGTATTCCCACGGGTGTCGCCTTACCATGCCCCCGAACCGTTTGCGCCTTTTGGCTCACGTATATGATAGTCTCGCTAGCTTCCATATGACAGAGAACCCGGGCCGACATGGCTAGTCATGAACCCGAAGCGGCACTAACCTATGGGGACAGGCATACATGAATCACATTGAGCATGTCGGTCAGCAGCGTGTGAATCCGGGCTATAGCACTGGGCTAATAGGACTCTGGGAACCCGGGCTGTAGCAGGCTAGGCAGGAGTCCGGACGTCACCGCGTGACATTTCCCCGAAGGGACAGACACAGGAACGAAGTGAAACACATGCCGGCCAGTCAAGTGTTCCGGAGCAGTAGTGCTGGGCTAGCAGGACTCCGGTGAACCGGGCAGTAGCGGACTACTATGGCTCATGGAAGCACAAGACTACATTTCCCCATAAGAGAGGCTGCCAAGGATAAACAACTAGATTGTCGGATCCCACACATACCAAGCATTTCAATCATACACACAATATGCTCGACATGTGTAAATACAGCATGGCATCACAACAAGACTCTACAACTCAAACATTTATTCCTTAGGATCCGAGGAGCGAGATATTACAAACATGGGTCTCATGACCCAACAATCATAGCATACAAATCAATCACATGCGGAAGCTTAACATGTCTGAGTACAAACATCTACAAATGAAAAAGGCTAAGAAGCCTGACTATCTACCAGATCCTGCCGAGGGCACAAGATCGTAGCTGAGGTATCAAGCTAAACATCGAAGTCCACACGGAACTACTAGCGAGACTGAAATCCCTCTGCAAAAACATAAATTAAGAAAATGTGAGTACAAATGTACCATCAAGAGTTACATCAGAACTAGCTACATATGCATCAGTATCAAGAAAGGGGGAGTGGAGTTTAACTGCAGCAAGCCAGCTTTGACTCGGTGGCTATCCTGAAGTACGACTGCAAGTAACTCTTTTGAGGTGGCGCACACGAGTCCACATATTCACCATATGAATACACCACTATGGATCCGCTCCCGTCTCCCTACGAGAACGCCATCCATAACACTCACACTTATCTTGCGAGTTTTAGAGTATCCACTTTCACTTGTCTATGAACTATGCAAGGGGTCCAAGTTTCCATATCCGAGGAATCTGGCTATTCGAATAGATAATGATAACCCTGCAGGGGTGTACTTCTTCACACACGCTCCCACCACTTATCACCATATACACGTCATGTATCTCGGCAACCTTCAAGCGGAAGCCTGGCGAGGGTGTCGGCCACGGCCTACCTAAACGCTCAAGTCTCTAGTCTAGGTTTATCGCCTATCCAGGTTCCATCCGCTGGGAGTCCGGTCGAGGTTTCCACATATGGCCCCGAACGATGTGAACAGGGTTCCCGATACACCAAACGGTCGCCCGGTACACCGTGTCACGGTGTATCTACCGCATCATAGCCCACCCCTAGGGTCAGCGCTACGCGCGGCCGCCAACACATAACCTACAAACACCAGAAACTAGTTGCAACTCCTGGATAGAGTACTAGGGTGACTAAGAAGTCGAGAGGGTCAATTAAGGATCCCAATGAGTGGTAGTAGTTGTTCATGGATCACAGACACAGAACTGAAGAACCCACCATGTACTCCTACATGGCCTCTCACCGCTACCTTTACTAAATCGTGTTCACACACTTAGCTCACACACAGTAGGACATGTTCACACACCTCCGATTCATCCCCGATGAATCAGACCTGACACAACTCTATGCAATAGCAGGCATGAAAAACAAGCATGAATGAGTACGCACATCAGGGCTGAAACAACTCCTACTCATGCTAGTGGGTTTCATCTATTTACTGTGGCAATGACAGGTCATGCTGAGGATAAGGGGTTCAGCTACCGCAGCATGTAACAGTTGAAACGTTGTTGTCCTAATGCAGTAAAAGAGAGCAGGAGCGAGAGATTGGGATTGTATCGAAATGATCAAGGGGGTTTTGCTTGCCTGGCACTTCTGAAGATGGTATAGTTCTTCATCGGTGTCATCGAACTCATCGTCGGAACCACGTCTATCGAGAGGGGACAAATACCGGCAAACAAATAGGAACACAATCAATGCAATGCAACAATTATGATGCATGATAATGTCATGGCAATATGCTGTTGATTGAGCTAATGCAACTAGCAATCATATCAAATGAAGTTGGTTTGAACCAAGGGTTCAAATTCAAACTCCATATGTGCTTATTTAAATGTCAATTATGAAAATTTCCCTGTACAGAACCCTAGGTGGTTCAAACATGCATGTAAATGCCATAAACAGATTCCTTGAATTTTTCTGATAATTTTTCATATATATAAATTATTTCATTTGGAGTTACGGTTTAATTTCTATGATTTTTAGAAGTTTTGGGCATTTTCTGAAAATAAATAAATCATTTAGATTTATTTAAAATACAAAAAAGCATTTACTGTGTCAGCCTTGCATCATGCTGACGTCATCTGGTCAACAGACGCAGTCCAGGTCAAACCTGACCAGTGGGACCCACTAGTCAGTGTCTCAGTGCTATTTAGGGACACTGACGTGTGGGCCCAGTCAATGGCCACGTCAACATGGTCAATGCTGACGCGTGGGGCCACTGGGATTAGTTAATACTAAGCAAAGACTTAAACTAAGCTTAATTAGGTGGCGGGGCCCTACTGTCAGTCTCATAGGTGGTAACTAACTGCGTCATTAGCCTAAACTAATCTGCCACGTCAGATCGCCGGAGTTTACGCTGGCGGCGACCAAAACACGGTGGAGACACACTGGGTTGGCTCGGGTTTGGCCCACGGTCGACCAAATCGACCGTGGTTTGGTCCTACGCGTAGCTGGGACTCGCGTGCATCTGGTAGGGCAAACGGAAGGGGCTGGGTTGGAGCGAGCTCGCCGGAGTCGAGCTTGTAGCGGCGGCCGGCGTTCAGGTGTTGAGCGAGATGGGGCTACAGAGCACGGGGAGATGGATGGGTGTGTGCATTATGCTCAAGGGAGTGCGGTCAGTTCAGTGGTGAGCTCAGACGCGTGCTTGCACGGTCGTAGCCGCGGTGGCGACATGACCGGCGGCGAGGAGCTGTCGGCTCCGATGGCCACGGTGGCTGGAAGGCGCGGACGAGCACGGGGAGAGAGGGGAAATAGGCAGGGGCTCACGGCGAATCCAGCAGAGGCAACGGCAAGGCCGGGGAGAGACTGGAGCTCGTGAATCCCCAAAGAGTTCGCCGGCGGCCAGAGGTTGAAGACGATGTCGGGGACGACGCTGCAGGGCTTCCGGCAGGGCGCGACTCGGTGGAGAGGAAGAGGGGGTCGAGGTGGCTGCGCTTGGTGAGATGGGGATCAGCAAGGGAGGGAGCAGGGGGAGAGTGAGAGGGTCGAGCGGTTCGAGACGATGCCGGGGCGTTCACCCACGCGTCCAGGGGCTCGGCGGCAAGCAGGAGGAGGCGTGGCGCCTCGCGTGCGTGCGCTGTCCTGCCTCTGCCTACTGGCAGAGGTTAGGGATGACTGGCACCAGGCCAGGTGGACTGGGCTGTCCACTGGGCCGGCCAGGTAAGCCCAGGTAATCTCTCTCTCTTCTCTGTTTTCTATTTTCTATTCTGCAATTTGTTTTGGGTTTAGTTTTAACACCAAACCATTTTATAAAATCCTGAAAACAATTATGTGGCTAGAACTAAAATATACCCAACCACATAAAATGTTCCGGAATTATTGTACATATATTAATTATAATATATATATATCCAATGCAAATAGTTATTGAATTAATTCAAAGGCCCAAAATAAATTATTCCTGTGACTCCAAAAATATTGGTTGGGATTTCAACTCATGCCAATATTTTCACAGAATAACGGGAACATTTTCTTGGACTCATTTGATGAGATTTAAATGTTGGTTATTTTTAGAGGTTTTCTGAGGCTTGGAAAATTCCTCAATTCAAATTTCAATGGAATTTAAACATGATGCAGCAACCAAACTAGTCCAAGGCCAAGGTAAATCTAGGGCTGTGACAATCTGTTAAAACACCCCCTCCGCAAGCACCACAAATATATCCGGATCCTCTTCGAACCAGGGATCGAGCTCCCGGTTGTGGTCCTCTGGCTGTGGGGCGGGACTATGAAATCCCTCGATGACCATTCACCTGTGCTGCCATAAGCAAACAGGCTAGAAGTTTATCAAAGGCAATTCAGAGATGGAAGAAGTAAAAACAGGGGGGTCGGGCCTTACCCAGCTAGCAGGGTTATACATTGAGTACCCGTCTCTACATTTGATGCGAAGAAATTCCATTTCCTCCCCTTTGAACAGTTCGGCTAATTTCTTAGCCAAAGCGGCAGGGGTATCCGGACCTTTCGGCCGCAGCGAGAGGCGTCGTCCTCCCCATTGTATTGCCACATGGGAAGCCCTCTGTATTGCAGCGGCTGAACCCCTCGCACTATGGAAATCGCCATAACCTCGATTACTATAAGTCCGGACTAGGTGAGCTCTTTGATCCTGCTCATCAGCTGACGAACCTCTGCGCCGTCTTACTCTTCAAGACTCCGGGGAAGCCAACTGTGGCGTTTCTTCAGCGGGACACATGCAAATTCTGGAAGATCCTTTCGAATCGGGTCAGGGAGCGCAACGTCATCTATATAAAACCATTCGGAGGGCCATTCATCAGGTGCCTTCCTTCGAGTACCGGATGGATATCCGGTATCGGCAACGCGCCATATTTCGGCTCCGCCCACTTAAATACTGATCCTTCCTGATTACACGGGACAAGATAGAACAACTTCCTCCACAACTCGAAATGAGCCTCGACGCCCAGGAAAAGTTCGCATAAAGCGACGTAACACGCAATATGCAGGATAGAGGCCGGAGTGAAGTTGTGCAGCTGGAGGCCGTAGTATTCCAGAAGCCCTCGGAGGAAGAGATGGATTGGAAATCCGACACCTCTTAGGAGGTAGGGGACAAGACACACTCGCTCCCCCTGGACGGATTGGGAAAGTCCTCTGCCTGAGTCCCCTCATTGAAGAAAGCTAGCCCCGTTCAAACAGGGACTAGATCTGCATGGGGAAGGAATCCCTGCGCTTGCAACTTCGTCAATAGACTATGAGACACGGAACCTCTCTCCCACTCGCCTTTCTCTGGGCCGGGACGAGCGGAGGAGCTGGGAACACTAGCCATGCTGGAATGGCTTCTCCTAAGCAGTCTCTAGGGATTTCTTCTGCATAGCGCTGAACGGATCTGGGATCCAATCTCTTTAAATAGGCGCTCTCCCTCGCAGGGATGTGGTGTTATTCGCAAAAATACCCTGACTTTCCACATTCACTCGACACGTGGAGGACGAAGATTGTTCAAACATGCAGAAGCCAAGGAGGCGACATTGGATCAATGACCGAATATATTACTTGGGGATCAGTGAAGGGGAACCCGCCTTGCAATGTCGAAGACAATATGTGTTCCGAGCACCTCGCTATTGATGACTGGTTCGGGGGATACTGAGGGAGCCCTGGACTAAGGGGTCCTCGGGCGCCTGGCCTGTTATCCATGGGCCGGATGGATGGGATGTGAAGACATTGATGAGGACATCAATACCATTGTTACACCCACAGCCCCTACTGTTACATATACTGGACCAATTACTAGAGCTCGCGCACGCCAATTAAATTACCAGGTACTTTCGTTTCTTGGTAATGATTGTAATGTTCATGAGATTATGATGCTGCCTAAATTGTATACATTTGTTTTGCTTACAAATGAAGGGCCTAGCTTGGAGAAGGATGAACATTGGAGCAAGAACACGCATGGAGTTGATGGCATGCGCAAGGGGATCAAGAACGGAGTTACAAGTGATGATTTCAGGACTTTGAAGCCGCCATAAGGAGTGCATGAAGGCCTTGGACGAAATATACAAGATGCCACTTCATAATATTCGTCCATAGGCTATTCTAGGTGCTGCGCCACCTTATTAATGGGCCAGGCCCATGTAATTTCGAAATACTTAAGTATAGGCTATTTTTAGAGTCCGTATGTGTGGGGAAACAAGAGTTAGGGTTGGTTTCGGACCCCACCCTCAAGGGCCACGAAATTCCCCTCTCTTCCTCCATATATACAGCCCTTAGGGCGTCGTTTAGACTTGGGATTTGTTTAGATTAAAAGTTCGCCATAGCTGCAACTTCGCGTACTTCGTTTGTGTCCAACGACCAGACCAAGACGTCACAGAACCCCACCTTGATCAATAAAGCTTTCATCTTATATTCGCAATATCCAGATTGCAATCTCAGTTTCTTGCTTGTTCTTCGTTTGCTCGCAGGAAACAGGCCCTCGTGGTCAGGTTGATCGTGCTCCGGCGTGGTCAATAACCCCTCGGAAGTTGGTTTAGCGATTGCTAAGGCGCGACGTCTCGCACGTTCGTAGTCGGATCGTCAAGGTCGACTCCCACAGAAAACGATAGCCACCATCTCATCGAAACATCGGGACACCTTTGCCTCTATCAAGTGGTATCAGATTTCCAGGTTGCTCGGTGAGATTTTACAGTTTTTCGTAGATTAGATCGAGTCTGTTCTTCATACCTACAGTCCACGAAAAAGCCACACAAAAAAATTAGGGTTAGTTCATCATATCCGAACCAATCTGAGCCTTTGCATAATCTTTTTAGGGTTTTTGCTTTGTTGAATTTGCGGTTGCATCGTCGTGTCAAGTTGCTGGTCTTAGAGTCTAGTCTTTTAGAGTTTCGAGTTCTGGTCATAAGTTGTCACGCCGCCGCCGCACCATCATCATTGCCCATCTACCACTTTTGCTTATCCGCCACCGCTCTGAATCCTTATCCATATACCACTACCAATCCGTATCCATATACCACCATCAATCTCTATCCATATACCACCACCGCTACCATATACCACCACCGCTGCCATATACCACAACCATATATCCACCACCAATCCGAGTTCTTCTCATATTAGGTTTGTTCTTGAGATCAATCTCAATTCCGATTCGTGTTTCCTTGCCTGCGTAGGTCTCGGAAAAAAAAAGAGTCTGGAGACCCCCGGGCAGTTTTTAGGCCAAAATTTTCACGGGCAAAAATATTTTTTCCCTATCCTATTTTTAGGCTTTTCTGAGTCTTTTGAGCCACGTGCCATCATAGTGATTTTTTGTCGCACTTTTTCGTCGTCGCTGCCCTGATTTCCGAAAAAAAAAAGTGGAAAAAAAATTTCGTGCCCATCCTATCAGTTTGACGAGGGAAGAGTTTTGAGACACTCGCCATTATAGTGATTTTTCGCAAAAAAAAAAGAGGAGCGCAAAAAAAAAGCGAAAAAAAAAGTTCCAGAGTGTGCTTTTCCCTTATTTACGTGCAGCGCCGTGATTTTGTTAGTGTTCTAGGCTCGCGTCTCTAGCAAGGTCTAGCCTAGGACCAGCACAGTACCGTCGTTGAGCGTTTATTCAACTTTGCATCTCTGAATTGATTATTGCTGACCCTTTTTGCTACCATACTATAAGCCTTCCCAGCTCCACATACCTCTACGTCGTGCGTTTGACTCTCCCTGGCAATCGCTCTATCCAAGCTTTTGAGAGTTTTGACTACAACGGTTGCCGATCACCGCCTGCTGCTGGGTAAGAACTGGTAAGAATTTGAGATTTGCTTGACGGATTTGTGACACCCGCCACCACCACCTCTTGTTAGTATTCTGTAGGATCATATTCTTGTGTGTTTTCTATTGTTGCTAACCATGGCAGGATCACAAGCCGACGAGACTGACTGGGAGAACATGACGAATCAGGAGTTGCATGATAAATTTCAGCAAATGATGAATGGACAGGTGCAGGATGTGCTAAACAGATTTGAAGAGGCCATGGAGAAGATAGATGACATGGAGAAGACGTTCGAAACAAAGCTCGATGACAGGTTTAATGAATTGCTCGCGCGTCTTCCACCACCACCACCGGCTGCACCTAACGCACCTCTACAACAACAACAACGACGACTACCTACACGTTGTGAAACAGCCCTCCGCCGAGCGAGCCGTCTCCCTCTTGCACCTGGCCAAACTGTTGGTGCTGCTGTTGCTACTTCTGTGGCTCCTGCTGCTGCTGCGGAGGAGGATGATTTTGCTGGCGATTACGAGGATGAGGTTGATCAAAATCAGAACTACGTGCCACCACCAGCACAGCAACCATCAGGTCGTCCACATGCAAATAATGGCAATGGTAGGGCTCACCCTCAGGTACGAGATCATGACCATCTCCCTAAACTAAAATTGAATATTCCACCATTTGAGGGTAGATATGTTCCTGATATATATCTTACTTGGGAGTTAGAAACTGAACAACGATTTACATGTTTACAATATCCCGAGGAGAGACGTGTTCCTGCTGCTGTTTGTGCATTCACTAGTTTTGCATGTGTTTGGTGGTCTGAGCATTGTAGATTATATCCCATTCCTGCTACTTGGGCTGCTTTGAAAACTGCTATGCGTACTCGTTGGGTTCCACCATATTATCAACGTGAATTACTTCAAAAATTGCAGCGCTTAAGACAGGGAAAAAATTCTGTAGAAGAATATTATCAGGAATTACAAACTGGCATGATTAGATGTGGTATTGTTGAGGAGAATGAAGCTATGCTTGCACGTTTTATGGGTGGATTAAATAGAGAGATTCAGACGATTCTAGAGTATAAGGAGTATACTAATATCACTCGTTTATTCCATCTTGCTTGTAAAGCTGAACGTGAAGTGCAGGATCGACAGGCATTGGCACGGACTAACTTTTCTGCAGGTCGACCTTCTTCATGGACACCACGTGCATCATCTACTTCCACACGTTCTGCTTCACCGGCGCCTCCGTCGGCTGCCACCTCCAACCGTGATACAATAAAGCAGGCACAATCACCACTATCTGCCAAGAGCACACCTTCTGGGCCTGCAAAGAGCTCTTCTTCATCCCTGGCATCAACAGGGCAAACACATGATATTATTTGTCGACGTTGCAAGGGTGGAGGTCATTATGCGAGAGAATGCCCATCTAAGCGTGTGATGATTGTTACTGAGGATGGTGGGTATGAGTCCGCTAGTGACTATGATGAGGAGACTTTGGCTCTTATTACACGTGACGAACACAGTGGAGATGATTCTGATCATGAGACGCAATACATGGCTCCTGAAGATGCTGACAGGTATGAATGTTTAGTTGCTCAACGTGTTTTGAGTGTGCAGGTTACACAAGCTGAGCAAAATCAGAGGCATAATTTGTTCCATACAAAGGGAGTTGTGAAGGAACGTTCTGTTCGCGTGATCATAGATGGAGGGAGTTGCAACAACTTGGCTAGCATCGAGATGGTGGAGAAGCTATCTCTCACCACAAGACCACATCCACATCCTTACTACATCCAATGGTTCAACAACAGCGGCAAGGTTAAGGTAACACGTACTGTTCGTGTGCATTTTAGTATCTCTACATATGCTGATTATGTTGATTGTGATGTGGTACCTATGCAAGCATGTTCCTTATTACTTGGTAGACCATGGCAATTTGATAAAAATTCTATTCACCATGGTAGAAACAATCAGTATACTCTTGTTCATAAGGATAAAAATATTACTTTGCTTCCTATGACTCCTGATTCCATTTTGAAAGATGATATTAATAGAGCTAATGAAGCAAAACAGGAGAAAAGTAAGAGTGAAAATCAGATTGTGGCAAAAGAATTTGAGCAACAAATGCAGCCTAATAATAATAAACAATCTAGTGTTGCTTCTGAAATTAAATTCAAAAGTGCATGTTTACTTGCCACCAAATCTGATATTGATGATCTAGATTTTAGCAAATCTGTTTGCTATGCTTTTGTGTGCAAAGAGGCATTATTTTCATTCGAGGACGTGCCTTCCTCTTTGCCTCCTGCTGTCACTAACATTTTGCAGGAGTTCGCCGACGTCTTTCCACAAGACGTGCCACCAGGATTACCACCTATTCGCGGGATTGAGCATCAAATTGACTTAATTCCCGGTGCATCATTACCCAACCGTGCACCATACCGTACCAATCCAGAGGAGACGAAGGAGATTATGCGTCAAGTACAAGAACTGCTCGACAAAGGTTATATACGTGAATCCCTTAGTCCTTGTGCTGTTCCTATCATTTTAGTGCCGAAAAAGGATGGTACGTCGCGTATGTGCGTTGATTGTAGAGGCATTAATAATATTACTATTCGTTATCGTCATCCTATTCCTAGGCTAGATGATATGCTTGATGAATTGAGTGGCTCTACAATATTCTCCAAAGTTGATTTGCGTAGTGGTTACCATCAAATTCGTATGAAATTGGGAGATGAATGGAAAACAGCATTTAAAACTAAGTTTGGATTATATGAGTGGTTAGTCATGCCTTTTGGGTTAACTAATGCACCTAGTACTTTCATGAGGTTAATGAACGAAGTTTTACGTGCCTTCATTGGACGATTTGTGGTAGTTTACTTTGATGACATATTGATTTATAGCAAATCTTTGGAGGAACATTTGGAACATTTACGTGCTGTTTTTATTGCTCTACGTGATGCACGTTTGTTTGGTAACCTTGGAAAGTGCACCTTTTGCACCGACCGAGTATCTTTTCTTGGCTATGTTGTTACTCCACAGGGAATTGAAGTTGATAAAGCCAAGATTGAAGCTATTGAGAGTTGGCCGCAGCCCAAAACGGTCACACAAGTGAGGAGTTTCCTTGGCCTCGCTGGTTTCTATAGGCGTTTTGTGAGAGATTTCAGCACCATTGCTGCACCTCTCAACGAGCTTACAAAGAAGGATGTACCTTTTGTTTGGGGTACCGCACAGGAAGAAGCCTTCACGGTATTGAAAGATAAGTTGACACATGCTCCTTTACTCCAACTTCCTAATTTCAATAAGACTTTTGAGCTTGAATGTGATGCTAGTGGAATTGGATTAGGAGGTGTGTTATTACAGGATGGAAAACCTGTTGCATACTTTTCTGAAAAATTGAGTGGGCCTAGTCTGAACTATTCTACTTATGATAAAGAATTATATGCTCTTGTTCGGACCTTAGAAACATGGCAACATTATTTATGGCCCAAGGAATTTGTTATACATTCTGATCATGAATCTTTGAAACACATTAAAAGTCAAGCAAAACTGAACCGTAGACATGCTAAATGGGTTGAATTCATTGAGACTTTCCCTTATGTCATTAAACACAAGAAGGGTAAAGAAAATGTTATTGCTGATGCCTTGTCTCGTCATTATACTATGCTTTCACAACTTGACTTTAAAATATTTGGTTTGGAGACCATCAAAGATCAATATGTTCATGATGCTGAATTTAAAGATGTATTGCAGAATTGTAAGGAAGGGAGAACTTGGAACAAGTTCGTTCTTAACGATGGATTTGTGTTTCGTGCTAACAAGCTATGCATTCCAGCTAGCTTCGTTCGTCTTTTGTTGTTGCAGGAGGCGCATGGAGGAGGATTAATGGGACACTTTGGCGTCAAGAAGACGGAGGATATACTTGGTACACATTTCTTTTGGCCAAAGATGAGACGGGATGTTGAGCGTTTTGTTGCTCGCTGCACTACATGTCAAAGAGCTAAGTCACGACTCAATCCTCATGGTTTATATATGCCTTTGCCTGTACCTAGTGTTCCTTGGGAGGATATATCTATGGACTTTGTTTTAGGTTTACCTCGAACAAAGAAGGGGAGGGATAGCATATTTGTTGTCGTGGATAGGTTCTCGAAAATGGCACACTTTATACCATGTCATAAAAGCGATGATGCTGTTAATGTTGCTGATTTGTTCTTTCGTGAAATTATTCGCTTACATGGTGTGCCAAATACTATTGTTTCAGATCGTGATACTAAATTTCTTAGCCACTTTTGGAGATGTTTATGGGCTAAGTTGGGGACTAAGCTGCTTTTTAGTACTACTTGTCACCCCCAAACTGATGGACAAACTGAAGTAGTCAATAGAACATTGTCTACTATGCTTAGGGCTGTTTTGAAGAATAACAAGAAAATGTGGGAAGAATGCTTGCCTCATATTGAATTTGCTTATAATCGTTCATTGCATTCTACTACTAAGATGTGCCCTTTTGAAATTGTGTATGGTTTCCTACCTCGTGCACCTATTGATTTGTTGCCTCTTCCATCTTCGAAGAAGGTTAATTTTGATGCTAAAGAACGTTCTGAATTGATTTTAAAAATGCATGAGTTAACTAAGGAAAACATTGAGCGTATGAATGCTAAGTATAAACTTGCTGGAGATAAGGGCAGAAAACATGTTGTGTTTGCACCTGGAGATCTTGTTTGGTTACATTTGCGTAAAGATAGATTTCCTAATCTGCGCAAATCAAAGCTAATGCCACGTGCTGATGGTCCTTTTAAGGTTTTAGAGAAAATAAATGATAATGCATATAAACTTGAGCTACCTGCAGATTTTGGGGTTAGTCCCACTTTTAACATTGCAGATTTGAAGCCTTATTTGGGTGAGGAAGATGAGCTTCCGTCGAGGACGACTTCATTTCAAGAAGGGGAGGATGATGAGGACATCAATACCATTGTTACACCCACAGCCCCTACTGTTACATATACTGGACCAATTACTAGAGCTCGCGCACGCCAATTAAATTACCAGGTACTTTCGTTTCTTGGTAATGATTGTAATGTTCATGAGATTATGATGCTGCCTAAATTGGATACATTTGTTTTGCTTACAAATGAAGGGCCTAGCTTGGAGAAGGATGAACATTGGAGCAAGAACACGCATGGAGTTGATGGCATGCGCAAGGGGATCAAGAACGGAGTTACAAGTGATGATTTCAGGACTTTGAAGCCGCCATAAGGAGTGCATGAAGCCTTGGACGAAATATACAAGATGCCACTTCATAATATTCGTCCATAGGCTATTCTATGTGCTGCGCCACCTTATTAATGGGCCAGGCCCATGTAATTTCGAAATACTTAAGTATAGGCTATTTTTAGAGTCCGTATGTGTGGGGAAACAAGAGTTAGGGTTGGTTTCGGACCCCACCCTCAAGGGCCACGAAATTCCCCTCTCTTCCTCCATATATACAGCCCTTAGGGCGTCGTTTAGACTTTGGGTTTTGTTTAGATTAAAAGTTCGCCATAGCTGCAACTTCGCGTACTTCGTTTGTGTCCAACGACCAGACCAAGACGTCACAGAACCCCACCTTGATCAATAAAGCTTTCATCTTATATTCGCAATATCCAAATTGCAATCTCAGTTTCTTGCTTGTTCTTCGTTTGCTCGCAGGAAACAGGCCCTCGTGGTCAGGTTGATCGTGCTCCGGCGTGGTCAATAACCCCTCGGAAGTTGGTTTAGCGATTGCTAAGGCGCGACGTCTCGCACGTTCGTAGTCGGATCGTCAAGGTCGACTCCCACAGAAAACGATAGCCACCATCTCA
Organism: Triticum urartu; assembly: GCF_003073215.2. NCBI lineage: Eukaryota > Viridiplantae > Streptophyta > Magnoliopsida > Poales > Poaceae > Triticum > Triticum urartu. The sequence goes on from NC_053025.1 coordinate 352,848,506, forward strand.
TCGAAACATCGGGACACCTTTGCCTCTATCAGACATGAAGGCTGAAGACTGCACCGTATCCGGATTGGACTCTACTTGGCGTGGAAGGAAAGCTTGGTGACCAAAGATTCCTTCTTATGTAACCGACTCCATGTAAACCCTATATCCCCTCGGTGCCTATATAAACTGAAAGGGATAGTCCGGAAAGGACAACACATATACTCATTACCATATTCATAGGCTAGACTTCTAGGGTTTAGCCATTACGGTCTCGTAGTAGATCAAATCTTGTAATACTCATATTCATCAAGATCAATCAAGTAGGAAGTAGGGTATTACCTCCATAGAGAGGGCCAGAACCTGGGTAAACATCGTGTCCCCTGTCTCCTCTTACCACCGACCCTAGACGCACAGTTCGGGACACCCTACCCGTGATCCTCCGGTTTTGACACCGACACCGATCCTATGTCACACCGGTCTAGCATGTAACACAACATATCACTTTGCGGCCTCACGCATGGTATTCCCACGGATGCAACCTTACCTTGGCCGGCACCGTTTTCAGCTTTTGACTCACGTATACGATTGTGTCGCTAGCATCCATATGATAAAGAACCCAAGCCGACATGACTAGTCGTAAACCCAAGGTGGCACAAACTTACAGGGATAGGCATACGTCATCCAACAATGAATGTGTCGGTCATCAACGTATGAACCCAAGTGGTAGCAAGCTACAAGGACTTAAAGGAGAAATGCATGACATTTCCCCAAAGGGACACATGAAGGAACAAAGAAGGATACATGCCGACCAACCTAAGTGTTCCATAGCAGTAGCAAACTACCATGGCTTAGTGGAAACACTAGGAGACATTTCCCCGTAAGGAAGTCTACCAAGAATAAACAACTAGGGGTTGGACCCCACACATAGAAATACACATTACATGTATGCATAACATGCATGATATTTGTAGAATCAACATGGCATCACAACATAACACCACAACTCATACACTGGTACGCGTCGGTGCTATACAAACGGTTTTTAATCCCTTTCTACGACGGCATTTGGAATCATCGCCAAGTGAGTGTGGGTGATAGGGGGGATCCTTCCCACACGACCCAGAAACCGCCAGGGATAGGGAGCCAAGATGCATATATAGTACTCCTACTCGTTTGTGCTCGCATTGCCATCGTAGTCGGTATTCCGTGGTGCAACGTTTACAATGCGTGTCCCATCATAAATGGTCCACTATTATAGAACGTGTATGATAAGCAGACAATCACACATGTTCGCTTTTCCCAAACCGTATGCGATAACTAATTAATAAGATTAGCTAATCGCCGCATGAGTGTGGGACAGGATTACGAAACGTCGGACCGTCGTAACATTATCGTACATGACAACTATCACACACGCTATTCTGTGGTGCAATGTTTACGATGCATACTTCATCAGAAACAGTTCATGGTTGTGAATTGTGTACGATAACGCAACTATGACAAACGTTTAGTTTTCCCGCATCGTTTGTGATATTTTCTTACATCGCACACGCTTTGCAAACGGCAACTATGTGCATGCTTGCACACGTTTCCTCTCTGTGAACCATGTCGGATTATGGTGTATATCAAAAACGTTTGTGTTTTACCAACCATGTGTGCCGTAATGACCTGGAGAGGGTAATTTCACCGTAATTTAATTGCTGCTATTTCAAATTGTATCAGATTTGAATTTTAATTTGAATGTATGTTATTTATTTATTCATATTCATCAAGTTCAAACAACCAATGCATCGTTCGCTTCATAGGTACATATGTTCAAGAATTACATAAGAACCAAATAAAGAATGATGAACCACAATTGTATACATGTACTATTAAAGACGGTAAAGAAATAGGTGAAATACATTCTTGTTGCTGAACAAGTTGAAGCGGAATGCCCATATTGTGCCCTCCATCATCCAGAAGGAAGACACGACTCTAGTCCAACCCCTTGTGAAGGCCGACCGCCCATCCATCACAGTCTTAATGAAAACATCTAGATAATCATCATGTTCTGGTAGAAATACTTTAACCTTTGCGTGCCCACCAATCATGTACTTTGAGAGGTAATCTTGAGTAAACTGCTTTGGTAACCACTGCAAAGGAAAAATATTCAGACATTGTCATCTAACACAACTCATTGTGGGCAGTAAAAAGAAGGCTGCAGAGTTCTTACTTCCCATCCTGCAGTTCGCTGTTGTCTTGGATAAAGTGTAAACAAATAGCTTAATTGCCATATTTTGACCCTACTAACAATCTTTATCATCTTCCTCACTTGATGCTGGTTCATCAGTATAAGTGCCCGATACGCAGAAAGGGTCGAAGCGCGAGTCTTTACTAATGACATATGTACCTAAAAGCACCAAGTTAATATTAGAAGCTAAAAAACAATTGCACAATGATGTAGTACAACACTCTTTTATAATATCTAATAACATCCAATATACTCACATATTAGATGAATTAACATCTTATATTATGGGCCGAAAGGAGTTTATTGCATTCTTACAAATTATCGGATGATTAACTGTTGTTGTATCTATGGGTTAGAGTTAGTTTGAGCTAGTTCGGGCTCAAATAGCCCAAAAGTATATCCAAACACGAGGCTTGTTTGAGCTAGTTGCATCTAACCCACCCAAAAAAATATCCAACCCAAGAGGTGCTAATTGGAGCTAGTTCTCCTAGTGCATTTATTGTCAATCTAACCCTGTCATCAAAACACCTCTTTGGATGGAGTTAGTTCAGGCTTAGTCATGAGGTAGAAACTAACTCTAACCTCTAGCTAAGTTGAGTATCCAAATAGGGCTATGTTGTTGTGGCACCCCGGCTCAGAGAAACTGGAACGCCCTGTATTCCATCCCAGAGATGGAGGTGAAGTCTCCTGGAATACGACATTGCTTAGCATAGAACAAACCAGCTCTCTATTACAACATGAATCGGAATACAAGGTCTCCGAAATACAATGAATAACACCGGCTCGGCGACGCTACACCAACCATAGTTGCTCTATGCAACAACATAACAAATCGAGGCGGCGGAACCTCTACTGGCAGCAGAACAACGAACAATGATGATGGACTCCAACTCGTAGGGACACTGGTTGGAACATTTATCCTAGCTCGCGAACACTGGAACCATGCCAAACAAGCAAGCAAACGAGGCACGACCTACAAACTGGCATGACACGCCATGTGAGTACATTGAATGTACTTGCAAGTTCACAATAACCAAAATAAGTCAAGACAACAACAACATGGCATTAGTAGGTTAAAGCAATCATGAGCATGATACTAGCAGAACAACATGGCATGCACAACTGAACAAGATACAGCTAGAACAACTTTAGCACAGCATGAGCATATGAACATGATGATACTACATGCAACAGGTTAACCTGATATTGCACCAACTTATTCTTACTCGGTGGTTACCTCATAACCATCTCTTGCATCAACTTACCAACTTCGGTATCCACTATACCACCGTGATCATCTCGTGATCACATAAAGATCAACCAACTTTGCTATCCATGATACTTTCGTGATCCTCTCTCGATCACAACCAATCTCTTTCTCATCATCGAACTGGGGTTATTATTATTAATAAATTTATTATTATTTGTTGGCTCCTAGTGTGACCAACTACGAACTGGGCCCATGTCATTGGGCACGGCTATCAATAGATTAAATCACACTCTGTAGAGGTTAGCACAATGTACCCACACCACAGAACCCATGGCCTTGCATTCCCATACGCGTGGACCAACGACGTTCCAACAAAACTGATCTACTGCCATGACACTCTCCCGGCCACTCCGACCAACTCCCCCCTTGGGCTAAGTCATGGGTGGTCCCGGTGTCTACCAAAGTGCATCCAATGACCACCGTAGTGGCAAAACATAAATGGTCCCAAACGGGGACAAAGCATGCAAACAAGTTGGGCACACAAGGGTTATGTCCGCCTACCTGATCAGGTAGCACGAGCCCATAACCTTCCCTTGTTGGAGGCACCGGCGGGAGGCTTGACAATAGCACGTATTAGGGCCTTCCCATAAAAGGCAGATGTGGTTGCACTGGTCAGCTTGATCTATTGGCACCATGACTCAGCCAACAGTAGTTCAAGTTTGACTATTATCCGATTAAACTTGAATGGAAAAAGTTGAGCCATAATAAAATAACGTGATCGAACTATAATGCATAAACCTGGTATCAACATAAGCATGGAGGTGCAACCTAATCATCGAGCATAACCACAATGAAGCATTAAACCAAAAGAGCATGGCATACTAACGAGCATAAGATTACATAATCCTAAGCATAGCATGACTACTAGCATCATAAATAAATACCATGCAATAACATAGCAAGAACATTACCAAGTAAGCACGTCACCAACTAGCTGCAGCGGAACATGCATAGCAACGGTACTTGATAATAGATGATAAACATGCATAAGACGAAACATCACTACTATCAGAATGAACTACTACAGCCAAGCATGAAAGGTTAAAATGATACTAGCAAGTAGCACAAGATAACCAGATGCATCGGAACATAGCATGAAAGTGAACGTGAATCCACGAGCATAACCGAAACAACGACAGCAGTAGAAAACAAGCATACAGATAACGGGCAAACTTTTATTAAATATTCAAGTGGAAACCATGGCTACTACATGGCTATCATGCAAGTGGTGGTTGTGGGTTGCCTGGTGGTGACGGAGGCTCCGGGAAGAAGTGTGGTGAAGCCGCGGAACCAAACGCCGGACGGTTCTCTCTCGAAAGAGGCTGATAAGGGCAAGGGCATCATGGTCATCTTCATAGTGTGAACACCTTATGAAAAATGGCAAAAACAGAATGAGCCCGATGAGACGAATAAGTGAGGGTTGGTTTCAGCTCGATGGGAGTTACGGTTGCGGAGTTATGAGGTGTAGAAGATCAGGGACCAATCTATGAATATTTTCATCACCAACAAGTCCCTGGAGTAGAAAAAAGAAAACGCCTTTTAGCGAAGTACGCTTGCTGAGCTGGAAAGTGTATTTTGAGTGAAAGTAGAAGAAGAAATACGCTTCCACTTAAAAATGAATGGGCCCAGGGGATGTGTCACTTATAGCGGGACCCATGGGAAGGGGGAGGGGCCAGGCACGGGCTTGTCTCCTTCCTCTCACCCTATTCCCCTCGTGGACCAGAGGCAGAACAGGGGAGGGAGGGCGTCGGCTGGCCAGCCGGCTCAGGCCAGCCCTGGCTAGGGCGAGGCCACCGGTGTGTGCGGGGCAGCGTGGCGTGCCCGTCTAGGAGGGAAGCGGCCTCCAGGGAGGGAAAGGGAGGCGGCGACAGGAGGAGGCAGAGGCGGCGGTGGTCTTCCGGGCACGACTTTGGAGGGGCTCCAACGAGGGGGAAACGACACGGGAAGGATCTCCGGGAGGTGGAGAAGGCGATGGTGGTTGCTAGAGGTGGAGGAAGAGCTCAGGTGGCCGGATTGGAGTGGACTCTGGCGAGCACCGCGATGGTCCGAGGCGAATACCGCAAGCTCTGGTGGACGAGGAGGAATGAGGAGGGGCTTGGGAGTTCCGGAAGTACTCGGGCATGCTATTTATAGACAAGGGGGAAAGCTCTAGAGCTCATGGGCGACCTCGGGCTGAGCTTTAATGGAGGGCAGAGGCATTTAGTGGCACGGGTGCAATGACGGCGACCATACCATAGCGATATAGGACAGGGCAGCGATGCAGGGCGATGCACTCGATCATGGGGGAGCTAGTGGACACGATGTGGACGCGAGTGGCAGAGCGAGGTGCGAAAACAGCGTCCGTAGTTTGTAGAGAGCGCATTTTTGCCTGTCTATCCCACGATTACCACGTGAACGCGGCGGTGACACACACGCCGGGTGGACAGACCTTGTCTAGTAGATGGATTCTTCAGCGCTGAGTGCCAAGGAGAGAAACAAGCACAGTGGCCCTGGATGTGACCCCAGCTAGCAGGTTTGCAGTTGCACAACAACCTGTTTGATATCTTCTGTGGTTCACATATCTGCAGTTAGACTCAGGGCCTTGGCACAGCATGATCAATCACTAAGATGATTGTGATGACCGAAAATTAGCTTAAGAGGATGAGTTTATATGGTACTTGCTGTAGAAAGTGCCATAATGGCCAGATTCGGAATGATGAAGGGGCACTCACATACATGATTTCATGAGCTGAAATTTAGAGGAGGTGGGTTATTTGATCTTATGAAGCTCCTGTAAAAGTTTCATGCCATTTTGAAATACCAAAGTGGCACTTGCTTCACAAAGCTTCATTCTAGATAGAAACTTGGAAAAATTGCACGGGGCAATTGGCTAGATGAAATGGGCTAAAACAGGGTGGAGGGAGTTGATATGGATAGGAGAATGTCCTGGTAAATTTTCAGCTTAATTGAAGCAATATAAAATATGGTTGCTTCACAAACTGAAAATCTAACCAGAAACTATGATTTGGAGCTGGGCTCACATAGTTGAGTTACATGAGCTCATATTTTGTGGAGGGTCATGATTTGATCATATGGAGTACCTTGCAATATTTCAGCTCATTTTGATATGCCTAGCTTGCACTTCCTTCACAAAGGCTTCCCTCAGACAGGAACTGTGAAACATTGCTCAGGAATATTTACTAGGCAAATTGAGTTAAATTTTGGCATGCGGCAATAATATGCACAGGAAACGATGTCCAAAAAGTTTTGGGTCAGACAAGCAAAGATAAATAGCACTTCCTTCACAAGGTGCCATTTAGGGCAGAATAGGGAAAGAATTATTGGAGGATGATTTTTGAACATGGCAATGAAATGTTTTTCCATATTTGAGCAAGATACGACCCAAACAATTTATGAGAATGATTTGGGAATTTTTGGAGTGATAGAGAGATAGGTTGCTTCACAACCTAGATCAAATTCTGTTAAAGGAATATTCCCTAGAAAAGGAATATTGGATTAGGTCAAGGGTGAAAATGACATGATCTTGGGATGATGATGAGGATGAAAACCCACTATCAAACCTAGGAAGGCATGATCTTCCCAAGTTTCAGAACCACATAACCACAGAATGCAAATCAAATCAAGAAATCCAAGAAAATCAAAGGAAAAAAGAAAAGGGAAAAATCCAGGGTTTTACAAACCTCCCCCCTAAAGAAATCTCGTCCTCGATATTTGGTTGCTCAGGGATAAATAATTATCCCGACTTGAAGAAACCGTTTCCATCTCAGGTTTCTCCTATTTTCTCTGATATAATGTTCCCACTGAATTTGATCTGACTAACTACCTTGATCTGGGGGGTGGTTTGCCTCACCATATCTAGCATACTTACAAGACTTACCTTATATATAATGTGTGAAATTTTTCATTCATATCTGTCGGCTTAGCTGAGGTCCGAAAGATTATCATTACGGACATAAGTGTCCTTCTCGATATTGATTCTTACGGGACATGTTAATCTCGTATCGAGTATCGAGAATATTCCATGGAGTTGGGAACATATCTTCCCATGGAACAAGGAATCTCTTCCATCCAGGCATCATGCTGCTCAAATATATACATACCTTCTGGGTTCAAAACAATGATGTGAATCATACATGTTCTTCTAACGGATTCTGACATTTTGCAGGGGTTTCTGACTTATCTTTACGATGATAACATTTGTAGACTTGACTGGTGATGAACTTGGCAAAGAATCCCTCTCATGGCAGGCTATTCTTTAATCTATTACCATATGTGAGAGATAACAATCCTCAAAGTATGCGCTCTCAGACTGATTCTTCATTTTGCCGGTATTCTCATGGGGATAGTAGGTTGTGTGATTCTTTAGCACGGTTACTGAGGTCAATATATTGAGTTGTCCTTGGGTCGTGCTTGACAGACTCGGTATTTAATGCTGACAATTTTGAGCCTACTATGGACTACGCTAGTTGCTTTGCTATGAGGTCCTTACCACAATGGAGTAAACCTCTTAGGCATATTTTCACTTGGATTTGATGTGGAATAAGGCTGTGTTGGGCATACATACAGCGTTCATTACAAAATACTTCGGCATACCGATATCGTTGGTCTTGCTCCTTCATTGTTATTTTCTTCATCTGGATCATTAATTGAAAGAGCTGGGCCTTATATATCCTTGACTATTTTCTCGGCCCTGAGTACTATCATGTGCAATATTTTGCAATCATACCTTGGTCTCGAGTCTCTGGTTATTTATTTGGTTCACGTGTGATTACACAGGTCTCACTATTGCTTATGCAGGATCTTGATAGGATTAATAATTTCACTTTGCCAGGTGCGAGGAGGCTGACCTCTATAACTACTTCCAAGATGGTGTCTCCATATTATCTTTCCTCAAGACTTGTCGATTCTTGCATCACCCACTGGTTTTCTGTCTCTTGAATACCGGTGAGGTTGTCGGATGCGTACCATGAATTCTTCCTTGTGCGAAGGGCGTGCATGAACTTGGCAGCATACTCATTGTATGAAGAAATATCTGATTCTCGAGGTATACATTTGTTCTGACAGATTCTTGTTTCCGACTTAACTGTTGGAGATCTGCCACTTGGAAACACTGTCACATGCTGGCAACCCATTGTTTATTTTCTTGTACCAGTGTCATACTAAAAAAGATTGGGAAGCTTGTGTTGGAAGCCACCGGAAGTGTGTTGTTGATGAACAATGGATAGCTTGTGCTCGAAGACTTCGGCAGATAGCTTGCTGAGGAAGATTGGGTACCGTACCTCATAAGATCCCCCCCTTAAAGACTTGCTAGGGAAGACTAGGTACCTTATGCCAAAAGCTTGTGCAGTATCTTACTGAAGAAGATTGAATATCTTGCACGGGAAATCATTGATACCTTGCTGATGCACTGAGGAGGCTTGCCTTGTACGCTTCACGGAGAAATACTATGCTGCTTTTCTTTGCAAACGGGATGACATATTCTAACGCCCCGGATACAACTTTACATATTTGTAACTATGACCCTTGCCTTTTCCGGAGATGCGATATGAGATTCCCGTCGTGGTTGGGTTTTTGTTTTTGTTTTTCTTTTTCATGTCAGGCATTTCATACCATGTCATCATGTGCATCGCATTTTGCATTCATGTTCGTCTCATGCATCCGAGCATTTTTCCCGTTGTCCGTTTCGCAATCCGACACTCCCACATGCACCGGGGCACCCCTCTTGTCTCTTTTCATGCGCAGGTCTTAAACGTTCTCGGAATGGACCGAGATTTGTCAAGTGGCCTTGGTACACCACCGGTAGACCGCCTGTCATATTTCTTTCCATTTTGAGGCCGTGTGATGCCCCAACGGTTAACCGGGTAACCGCAAAGGCCTCTTGTGTGTTGCAGCCCAACACCCCTCCAAAACGGCCCAATAACCCATGTAAACCATCTCCATGTCCTCCGTTGTCGGATCACGATCGTGTGGGGGAAACCGCGCCTCATTTGGACACTCTAAACTCCCCCTACCTATATAAAGGTCTTCCCCGTCCAAAATCACAGTCCAAACCCTAACTTCTACCTCCCTCCGCGCCACCGGACATGTCTGTCCGCCGTCGGACGCGTCCACCACCGCCGCCACGTTGCCCGGACCTATCACGAGGCGCCACGTCAGCCTACCGCGCTGCTCGCCTGATCCCCGCCTGCCACCTGTCCAGCACCCGACCCGCGCGCTGCTGCGGCCCGCCGGACCCGGATCGGGCCCACGTGAGCCTGACCGGCCGCACCGTTCGCCTGCTCGCCCGAGCCGCTCCGCCCCTGCGCGCCACCCGCCGCCACCTCGCTGTGGCGCTGCCTTGCGCCCTTCGCCTGGCCGCGCCGCCGCCGTCGTCCTTCCTCCGCAGCGTGCCCCGCTCACCGGCGCCCCACACACCACCGCCGACCGCTGACCGCTGCCGCCCCGCGACCCGCTCGGTCCCGCCGCTTCCTCCTCGTTAGCGCTTCCCGAATGCTCGTCGCCGGCCATCGCCGGAGTCGCCGCGCTCGCCGGAGCTGGATCCACCGTGGGATGGATCAGATCCACCCGACCCTTCGTCCAAACGGCAAGTCTGTACCACCCGGTCCTGGATCCGCTCGTCCCCGTATCCCTGCGTCCCGGGATCGCCGGATCCCGCGATCCAAATGACCCCGGCTGAACCGCTCCGCCCCGTTGACTTCCTCGGAGGGTAATATTTCCACAAAGTCCCTGGATCCTGGTATTTTCATGCCTATTTCATCATGCCACATCTCCATGCCCGTAGCTCCCAATCATGCATCTGATATATGAAAATGTTCATTGAGAGATGCTCTTCATTTCATTCCATTGCGGTAGGCTTGTTTGAGTTCATCTTGATGCCCTAATCAGTGATGCAAGAGTGCTATAAAAATGTTTACTGGTGCTACTTATCATTTTAGGGTGATTTGTCATTTTTGTGACATTTGATGTGTGCATCATATGGGCATGAGCTCTACATGTGTTTTGAACTATGTCGTGCCATCTTTGCAGTGGCATTTGTCTTGCATTTTTTTCATCAATGTGGTGACTAGAAAAAGCATGCAAACTAGGCTTCGTGATATTGCTGTTTTCAGGGACATAGGATTTTGCAACTGTTTTGCCTGCTGTTATTTTGATGCCATGTAAACTTGATGCTACAGTTTGATCCGTGCTTATTTTGAGATACTTCAGTAAGGGTGTTTTGGACATATGGTTATGCTCTATCCATCCATGGCCATGTTGGCAATTACAGAGTGCTCTAGCATTTCTAATTCTCGCTCTACGTTTGCTATAAAATGTTCCTGGCAGAATGTTACATGTTAATCAATTTTGCCATGGTTGTTGTTAGTGATCCATGCATGCTATGAACTTCCTATTGCCATGGTTAGCTTCATGAACATGTCATCTTGTTGTTAGTATGCTTGTTTTGTCATGAAAGACTTTGTGGTGAGTGATTTGAGCTCGCAAAGATGCCTTCATAATTCTGTTTATGTCATGCTCTGTTTTCTACTAAGTCTGAAACTGTTAATAAAATTTGCTATGTTTACATGGGTGCCATCATATCTTCTGTGCCTTTTTGGCTCATGTTCAATAAGAGACTTTTGCTCTATGCTTTTAGTAGAGTCATGATATGCCTTGTTTTGCTATGATATGTTCCTGTATCATGTTGTATGCTTGCTCTAAACATGGCTTCCTGAGGTTATTCCAGGCGTGTTAGTATTTTCACTAAGTTTGTGATGCTGATATCTTTTTCACTTTTGCCATGCTTGTTTGAACCTGCTCTTGTGTGATTTAGCCATAGCTCAGTGTTCTTGTTTTGTCAAGCATCTTGAGTACATCACTACCATATGCTTTATTGCTATGTTGGGGTGCAATAGCTTAGTTCCTTGTTGCATTCTAGATGGCATTGTGCTGTTAATCGCAGAATTGTGCCATTCTTGTTTTGCTTGCCATTTGCAAACCGTGCATCCGTTTCCGGTGATCCTTATATCGATTTCGACCGAAATCATCTCATCTTTCCAGCAGCACACTTGGCTTGCCAAGTTGATGCCTTGTTTCATCCTTTTCCTTCCGGAGCACGCATATGCATTGCATATCACATCTCGCATATCATGCCATGTTTTGCATCATGTTGCTTGTGCATTGCACCGTGTTTGATTTTCGGTCCTTTGCTTGTGTTCTTGATTTGGGTAGAGCTGGGAGATGAGTACGTGACTGAGGAACCTATTGAGTACGCTAACGAGGATCAAGCTTTCGACAACTCTGAGTACATTGCAGGCAAGATGACCATACCCTAGAAATCACTTCTATGTTTGCTTGCTAGTTGTTCGCTCTATTGCTATGCCGCGCTATGTACCACTTTCTATAACATGCCTCCCATATTGCTATGTCAAGCCTCTAACCCTCCTTTCCTAGCAAACTGTTGTATGGCTATGTTACCGCTTTTGCTCACCCCTCTTATAGCGTTGCTAGTTGCAGGTGAAGATGAAGTTTGTTCCATGTTGGAACATGGATATGTTGGGATATCACAATATCTCTTATTTAATTAATGCATCTATATACTTGGTAAAGGGTGGAAGGCTCAGCCTTATGCCTAGTGTTTTGTTCCACTCTTGCCGCCCTAGTTTCCATCATACCGGTGTATGTTCCTTGATTTTGCGTTGCTTATGCGGTTGGGTGTTATGGGAACCCCTTGATAGTTTGCTTTGAATAGAACTCTACAGCAAGGCCCAACCTTGGTTTTACCATTTGCCTCAGCACCACCTACTTTTCCCTTGGGAGTAGCGCTCCCTAGGGTCATCTTTATTTTAAACCCCAGGTCAGTGCTTCTGTAAGTGTTGGTCCAACCTGGGCGATGTCCGGTGCCCCCTTGGAAACCAGGGTCTATGCCAACCCGACGTCTTGCCCATCCGGTGTGCCCTGAGAACGAGATATGTGCAGCTCCTATCGGGATTTGTCGGCACATTCGGGCGGCTTTGCTGGTCTTGTTTTACCATTGTCGAAATGTCTTGTAACCGGGATTCCGAGACTGATCGAGTCTTCCCGGGAGAAGGAATATCCTTCGTTGACCATGAGAGCTTCTGATGGGCTAAGTTGGGACACGCCTACAGGGTTTGAACTTTCGAAAGTTGTGCCCGCAGTTATGTGGTAGATGGGAATTTGTTAATATCCGGTTGTAGAGAACTTGACACTAAACTTAATTAAAATGAATCAACCGCGTGTGTAGCCGTGATGGTCTCTTCTCGGCGGAGTTCGGGAAGTGAACACGGTTCTTGTGTTATGCTTGAATGTAAGTAGTTTCAGGATCACTTCTTGATCACTTCTAGTTCACGAGCGTTGCGTTGCTTCTCTTCTCGCTCTTATTTGCGTAAGTTAGCCACCATATATGCTTAGTGCTTGTTGCAGCTCCACCTCATTACCTTACCCTACCCATAAGCTTAAATAGTCTTGATCTCGTGGGTGTGAGATTGCTGAGTCCTCGTGACTCACAGATACTTCCAAACAGTTTTAGGTGCCAATGATACCAGTACAGGTGACGCAACCGAGCTCAAGTGGGAGCTCGATGAAGATCTTGATCGTTGTTTTGTTTCGTTTCCTGTTGATCAGTAGTGGAGCCCAGTTGGGACGATCGGGAATCTAGCAATTGGGGTTGTCTTTCTTTATTTTGGTTTTAGTCGGACCTTGATTGTATTTTGGATGATGTGTGACTATTTATGTATGACGTACCGTCCACTGGTGCGCCATTACTAACAATTTTTTTTCAAAACTACTAATGGCGTACCACACACCAGGTGCGCCATTAGTAATATATTACTAATGGCGCACCACACACCAGGTGCGCCATTAGTAATATATTTAGCACCAGGGTTACTAATGGTGCACCTGATGTGTGGTGCGCCAAAAATAAAACAAAATGATGGAAATGTCAAAAAAAATAAAAAAAATAAGTTTCCCATGTGATATGTGGTCTAGCTGTTAGGAAAATTTACAAATATGAATTTCGACTTTATTTGCAACATTTCTCTGGAATTTAGTAAAATGGGCATAACTTTTGCATACGAACTCGGATTAAAAAAATTTTACATGAAAAATCATCTACTCGAAAAGTTACATCCGAATTGAGCATCTTCAAAATCCCCAAAAAAAAACCTAACAGAACGAAAGATACGGGGCTTTTAAGATCTAGAGGGGGAAAATGTGCGCCACTGCTAACAGAAAAAAATCGGTTTCAATTTTTTTTGGAATTTTTTTTCAAAATATGATACGTAATATGACCGGGAAGTTTGAAATATTTTTTCAAAATTTCATCATACTCATGAACATGAACAAAGTCCTAGACATCAACAAGGTTTAATAGGATTGATATGATAAATATATCAACAAGTGCCTGTGAAGTTGGTTGGTGCTAGGGTTGGATAGAACTATGAAGTTAAGCGTGCTCAGGCTGGAGTAGTGTGAGGATGGGTGACCTTTCGGGAAGTTTGACCACAAAGTGTGATTTTACTTGAGATTAAGCCATAGTGACCCGAGATTAAGAAAAAAATAAAAAAATTGATTTTTTTAAAAAAAAATACTAATGGCGTGATGCTACTGGCGCACCTGTAGTGCGCCATTAGTAGGCAAAAGAGATGCACCACTAGTAGGCCTTTTCCTAGTAGTGCCCCGACTTAGGAGCCCCCTGCTTGATCGAATCGCTGACGTTGTGGAGTCTAGAACAAAATGTTTTGAGTCTTAGGAGTATATATATCGGAGAGTAGGATTATTTTTACTCCTCGGTCCCTCCGTCGCTCTAGTGAGGCCTCCTGACGTAGAAGTTTTGACTTTCCTCTCCTCAAATTTCACGAAATTTTGTTTAGGATCACGCGGGTTTCTTGGAATCATTCCGATAGTTTTGTGATGAGAACATTGTTCTTGGTGCCTCCTGACATTTAGGGGTTGTGGCAGTGTCCCAGGGAGTTGAGCTCCGAGGTGTTGTCGTCACAATTTTATCGTTGCAGTTTTGGAATACCTGATTTCGCCGACATCTAAAATCTCTTTTATGCAGTTGTTGGTGAGATAACCTCGACGCCACCCAGTACTGGGGCGGGAGTTCGGGAGTATTGCATTAACTTGTATAACGAATGCTTTTTGAAGGTTGAGGTACACGATTTCCGAAGGTTTCTTGGTTATGTGTTGAAGGATGGATACAGCTGGATGTAAGAATTGTTAGTTTGGGTGAGATATTATCCTTCCCCTGTATCCCCAACACCTGATTGCATAACCAGAAAGTTTTGGGCGTTTATAAGTGGGAATTCAAGTATATCGTAGGATATCTTTCCAAAAGACACATGATACGATATGGGGTCTATCATATGTTTGTTTCTGGCTTATTTTGCAAGCCAATCCTTTGTTTTGTTTTGAGTTGTGGTATTCGAGTTGCTTCGAAGTCAAGTGTTGATTCCATACCTTCCTTAAGCGATGTCCTCATATTTTTATGTGGATGCTAATCCTTCTTGATCATCGAGTTTGTCATCCCAATTTTTCTCAACCGGTGATCTTCTCTTCAAGTGGATTCGATCATTTCAACATTCGCAAGATCACCTCTCGGTTTTCACAACATTGTCCGTTTCATCTGTTTCCAAGTTGCCTTTGTTTTCCCGCCCACCCACCCCTTTTTCTTCAAGGACTCGGTTTTGTTATCCAAGTATCCATCTTATTGATGGCAAGTCTCTACATTTTCTTTCTTTCAATGTTCTTAACCGGTGATTCTCAGGAAGATCCTAAGGAAGCTTCAAGTTCATCATTCTTCATTCTCTTTTCTTCTCCGGTGGATTCAATTCAAGTTTTCGGTGTTGATCATATTCTTCTCCTTATTTCAAAATGTTTTCTCATGCCGGTGCACCTCTTAATCATTCACTTCTCGCTATTCATTTGTTCTGGAGTGTTGAAGATATCTCAGAAAATACATGTTTCCACTCTGCATTCGTTCAAGCTTCAAGCCATTTAATTCAACCGGCAAATTCTCTCGTTTAAATTGTTCAACGGTGTATCCTTTGAGTGGGCCCTAACCCACAGGTCTTTTCCCAGGATCTTACCTGACTCTTCTATTTTCTCGGAGCTATTCTCAAATTTTCTAAAGTTTGACGTAAGAATGAATTTTCATCAGTCAAATGTCTTTCTCCAAGATCTTTCAAATTCTTTTCATTGTTGGTTCAACCTTTCTAATTTTCATTCCGGAGTGCCTCAACAATTCATGGTGGTGTCTCTCATCGCCATTCTCATCATTTGAAGACCAAAGAAGAGTTTTTCCTCCATATCTTATCCGTTCCCTCAGAGATGTGTGGTTCTAGCTTTATACCATCCTCTCATAATTGTTTTCCATTGTGAGAATTCTTTTCACCCATCATGAGAAATTCAGGAGTCTTTTCAGTTTGATTCATCCAAAGCCCATCATCTCAGAATTATTCTTTCCAGCTTTCAGCTCTCGTTCTCCAAATCTTACCTGTGCATCATTCAAATATTCTATAATCAGCTCATGATCTCTTCATTCTCTTGTATCAAACTCCCTCAAGTACCTTCATTCGTTCTCTAATTCTTACCGGTGATTCATCCCTTTACTTCGTTCATTTACAATTCTTGCGGTGGTTTATTCAAAGATTCTTCTTCCTTCATTATCATATCAATTCATTCGTTGTTTCCAAATCCCACTGGTGGTCCATTGAGTTTATGTTATATCTCTCTTAAACCTTTCTACAAGAATAAGTAGTATGCCAAATCCGTTGCTTGTCATCAATTTATATTGGTGAAGGATGAGCATAACATAATTCTTCTTCTTGTTTCACCCAAATGATTAATTCCTTATTCCGGAGGTTCATCAAAATTGTTGATTTCAATTGTTCATCTTTCTTTTCCTGAGTTCCAAGTTTTCTCGGTTATATCATTTCAAAGCTTCATCTAATCATCGCAAGGTTTCTCCCGGAGTTCTTTTCAACTTTCCCTTTTCGTTTGATCATCCTTTTATTACCGGAGTTCTTCATGGAGGCTCTGCATGGTGGTTCATCAAGGATTTAATTCCTTCTCTAAGTGTTCATCGAGATTCTTTTCAGAGGAGCTCAAGTATTATTCATCTTGCATTCCGAAGCGCAATTTGTTCTATCTAATCTTGAAGTGGTGTTATGTCATTCTTGACAATTTCTTTCGTGTTTCATGATTCGCAAGTTGTCAGGAATGAGGTATTTAAACCTATCATTTTCCTCCTTGGAGCTATCTTGGGTTAGATTTCACCTAAATCCTTCCCTAAGGAATGTTTCTTATTGTGGTGTCTATCAATGATCCAAGTTTTTCACCTATCCTCTCGGCGAAAGGAGTTGTCATCTCCTTGTTGACCTCAATCAAATCTTTTCTTTCCATAGTGGCAGATTTTCGCCTCAATTTTGAGAAGTTTTCCATAACCCCACTACAAGTTTATTCGTTTCGTTGTTGGTTTTCCGACAATCCGTTATAACCTTTCTTGGAAGGGTGCTCTCCAAGCTCTTTTGTGCCAGAATTTGCATTTTCTTCTCCATGCTTTCATTCCAATGATCTATCTTCTATTCTTTCTTCTAGAGGCATTGTGATGTTGCTCTCTTCACTCATCATCTCGATTTATGAGGATTGTGTTCTTTTCATGCTTATCCATTTAACTGGAGTGTTGTGCCCTCTGCTCATGTTCTTTTCGCCTTATCAAGTCTTGCATCTCTTTTCAACCGGAGTGCTGTTCAAATTTGTTCTTCCTTGTTCCTCTTTTTTCTAATAAACTATTTTCAACTTAGACCATCTCCGTTGTATTCTTTTCTCAAATGGTTTAACTTCTCAAGGTTCTTTGGTTTCACTCGTTTGTCAAAGAAGCAACTTAGTTTTACCTCTTATCTTCCTCTTCCTTTTCCCTCCGGTGCCATCCTAGATCTTGGGGCGCGATCCTCTCGTAGTGGTGTAGTGTTGTAACGCCCTGGATACAACTTTCCATTTTTGTAACTACGACCCTTGCCTTTTCTGGACGATATGAGATTCCCTTCGTGGTTGGGTTTTTGTTTTCGTTTTGCTTTTTGTTCATGTTAGGCATTTCATACCATGTCATCATTTGCATTGCATTTTGCATTCATGTTCGTCTAATGCATCCGAGCATTTTTCCCGTTGTCCGTTTCGCAATCCGACACTCCCACATGCACCGGCGCACCCCTCTTGTCTCTTTTCGTGAGCGAGTGTTCAACGTTCTCGGAATGGACCGAGATTTGTCAAGTGGCCTTG
The DNA here is from genome assembly GCF_003073215.2 of Triticum urartu. Classification (NCBI taxonomy): domain Eukaryota; kingdom Viridiplantae; phylum Streptophyta; class Magnoliopsida; order Poales; family Poaceae; genus Triticum; species Triticum urartu. The sequence continues at coordinate 352,866,268 of NC_053025.1, forward strand.
GTACACCACCGGTAGACCGTCTGTCAAATTTTGTTCCATATGGAGGTCGTGTGATGCCCCAACGGTTAACCAGGTAACCGCAAAGGCCTCTTGTGTGTTGCAGCCCAACACCCCTCCAAAATGCCCAATAACCCATCTAAACCATCTCCATGTCCTCCGTCGTCAGATCAAGATCGTGTGGGCAAAAACCGTGCCTCATTTGGACACTCTAAACTCCCCCTGCCTATATAAAGGCCCTCCCCGTTCAAAATCACAGTCCAAACCCTAACTTCTACCTCCGTCCGCACCGCCGGACATGTCCGTCCACCACCACCGCCACGTCGCCCGGACCTATCACGAGGCGCCACATCAGCCTACCACGCTCCTCGCCCAATCCCCACCTGCCACCTATCCAGCGCCCGTCCCGCGCGCCTCCGCGGCCTGCCGTGCCCGGATCGGGCCCCCGCAAGCCCAACCAGCCGCGTCGTTCGCCCGCTCGCCCGAGCTGCTATGCGTCGCCCGCCGCCACCTCACCATGCCACCGCCTTGCGCCCTTCGCCTCGCCGCGCCACCACATGCCGCGCGCCGCCGTCGTTGTCCTTCCTCCGCCACGTGCCCCGCTCGCCGGCGGCCCATGCACCACCGCCGACCCCTGCCGCCCCGCGACCCGCTCGGTCCAGCCGCTTCCTCCTCGTCAGCGCCGCCTGAATGCTCGTTGCTGGCCATCGCCGGAGTCGCCACGCTCGTCGGAGCCGGATCAACCGCGTGATGGATCAAATCCACCCGACCCTCCGTCCAAACGGCAAGTATGCACCACCCGGTCTCGGATCCGCTCGTCCCCATATCCTCCATCCCGGGATCGCTGGATCCAGCGATCCAAACGACCCAGCTGAACCACTCCGTCCCATTGACTTCCTTGGAGGGTAATATTTCCACTAAGTCCCTGGATCCTGATATTTTCATTCCTCCTTCATCATGCCACATCTCCATGCCCGTAGCTGCAAATCATGCGTACGATATATCAAAATGTTCATTGAGAGATGCTCTTCATTTCATTCCATTGTGGCATGCTTGTTTGAGTTCATCTTGATGCCCTAATTAGTGATGCAAGAGTGCTATAAAATGTTTACCGCTGCTACTTATCAGTTTAGGATGATTTTTCATTTTTGTCACATTTGATGTGTGCATCATATGGGCATGAGCTCTACATGTGTTTTGAACTATGTCATTCCATCTTTACAGTGGAGTTTGTATTGCATTTTTGTGATCAATGTGGTGACTAGAACAAGCATGCAAACTTGGCTTCGTGATATTGCTGTTTTCAGGGACTTGGGATTTTGCTAAGTCTTTTGCCTGCTGTTATTTTGATACCATGTAAACTTGATGCTACAGTTTGATACATGCTTATTTTGAGATACTTCAGTAAGGGCGTTTTGGACGTATGGTTATGCTCAATCCATCCATGCCCATGTTTGCAATTATGGAGTGCTCTAGCATGTCTAATTCTTGCTCTACTTTTGCTATAAAATGTTCCTGTCAGAATGTTTACATGTTAATCAATTTTGCCATGGTTGTTGTTAGTGATCCATATATGCTATGAACTTGATCTTGCCATGGTTAGCTTCATGAAAATGTCATCTTGCTGTTAGTATGCTTGTTGTGTCATGCAAGGCTTTGTGGTGAGTGATTTGAGGTCGCAAAGTCTGAAACTGTTAATAAAACTTGCTATGTTTACATGGGTGCCATCATATCTTCTGTGCCTTTTTGGCTCATGTTCAGTAAGAGACTTTTGTTCTATGCTTTTAGTAGATTCATTACATGCCCTATTTTTCTATGATATTTTCTTGTAGCATGCTGTTTGCTTGCTGTAAACATGGCTTCCTGAGGTTATTCCTGACATGTTAGTATTTTCACAAAGCCTGTGATGCTGATATCTTTTTCACTTTTGCCATGCTTGTTTGAACCTGCTCTTTTGTGATTAACCGTAGCACAGTGTTCTTGTTTTGTCAAGCATCTTGAGTACATCACTGCCATATGCTTTGTTGCTATGTTGGGGTGCAGTAGCATAGTTCCTTGTTGCATTCTAGATGGCATCATGCTGTTAATCGCAGAATTGTGTCATTCTTGTTTTGCTTGCCATTTGCAAACCATGCATCCATTTCTGGTGATCCTTATATCGATTTCGTCCAAAATCATCTCATCTTTCTAGTGTCACACTTGGTTTGCCAAGTCGATGCCTTGTTTCATCATTTTCCTTCCGGAGCACGCATATGCATTGCATATCACATCTCGCATATCATGCCATGTTTTGCATCATGTTGCTTGTGCATTGCACCATGTTTAATTATCGGTCCTTTGCTTGTGGTATTGCTTTGGTTAGATCCGGGAGACGAGTACGTGACCAACAAACCTGTTGAGTACGCTAACGAGGATGAAGCTTTCGACAACTCTGAGTACATTGCAGGCAAGATGAACATACCCTCGAAATCACTTCTATCTTTGATTGCTAGTTGTTCGCTCTATTGCTATGCAGCGCTACGTACCACTTGCTATATCATGCCTCCCATATTTCCATGCCATGCCTCTACCCTCCTTTCCTAGCAAACTATTGTATGGCTATGTTACCGCTTTTGCTCACCGCTCTTATAGCGTTGCTAGTTGTAGGTGAAGATGAAGTTTGTTCCATGTTGGAACATGGATATGTTGGGATATCACAATATCTCTTATTTAATTAATGCATCTATATACTTGGTAAAGGGTGAAAGGCTCGACCTTATGCCTAGTGTTTTGTTCCACTCTTGACGCCCTAGTTTCCATCATACCGGTGTTATGTTCCTTGATTTTGTGTTCCTTACGTGGTTGGGTGTTATGGGAACCACTTGACAGTTTGCTTTGGATAGAACTCCTCCAGCAAGGCCCAACCTTGGTTTTACCATTTGCCTCACCACCACCTACTTTTCCCTTGGGAGTCGCGCTCCCGAGGGTCATCTTTATTTTAGCCCCCCCCCCAGGCCAGTGCTTCTATAAGTGTTGGTCCAACCTGGGCGATGTCCGGCACCCCCTGGGAAACCAGGGTCTATGCCAACCCGACGTCTTGCCCATCCAGTGTGCCCTGAGAACGAGATATGTGCAGCTCCTATCGGGATTTGTCTGCACATTCTGGCAGCTTTGGTGTTCTTGTTTAGCATTGTCGAAATGTCTTGTAACCGGGATTCCAAGACTGATCGAGTCTTCCCGGGAGAAGGAATATCCTTCGTTGACCGTGAGAGCTTGTGATGGGCTAAGTTGGGACACCCCTGCAGGGTTTGAACTTTCGAAAGCCGTGCCCACAGTTATGTGGCAGATGGGAATTTGTTAATATCTAGTTGTAGAGAACTTGACACTAAAGTTAAATAAAATGAATCAACCGCGTGTGTAGCCGTGATGGTCTCTTCTCGGCGGAGTCCGGGAAGTGAACACGGTTATTGTGTTATGCTTGAACGTAAGTAGTTTCAGGATCACTTCTTGATCCCTTCTAGTTCACGTCCATTGTGTTGCTTCTCTTCTCGCTCTTATTTGCGTAAGTTAGCCACCATATATGCTTAGTGCTTGCTGCAGCTCCACCTCATTACCTTACCCTACCCATAAGCTTAAATATTCTTGATCTCATGGGCGTGAGATTGTTGAGTCCTCGTGACTCATAGATACTTCTAAACAATTATAGGTGCCAATGATACCAGTGCAGGTGACGCAACCGAGCTCAAGTGGGAGCACGATGAAGATCTTGATCGTTGTTTTGTTTCGTTTCCTGTTGATCAGTAGTGGAGCCCAGTTGGGACGATCGGGGATCTAGCAATTGGGGTTGTCCTTATTTATTTTGGTTCCGTAGTCGGACCTTGCTTGTATTCTGGATGATGTATGACTATTTATGTATGGTGTGAAGTGGCGATTGTAAGCCAACTCTTTATCCCTTTCTTATTCAGTACATGGGATGTGTAAAGATTACCCCTCTTGCGACATGCCTACCATGCGGCTATGCCTCTAAGTCATGCACCGACACGTGGGAGATATAGCCGCATTGTGGGTGTAACAAGTTGGTATCAGAGCCTTCCCCGACTTAGGAGCCCCTGCTTGATCGAATCGCTGACATTTTTGAGTCTAGAACAAAATGTTTTGAGTCTTAGGAGTATATATCGGAGAGTAGGATTCTTTTTACTCCTCAGTCCCTTCGTCGCTCTGGTGAGGCCTCCTGACGTACAGTTTTGACTCTCCTCTCCTCAAATTTCACAATTTTTTTTAGGATCACGCGGGTATCTTGGAATCGTTCCGATAGTTTTGTGACGAGAACATTGTTCTTGGTGCCTCCTGACATTTAGGGGTTGTGGCAGTGTCCCGGGAGTTGATCTCCGAGGTGTTGTCGTCACAATTTTATCGTTGTAGTTCTAGAGTACCTGAGTTCGCCTAGATCGAAAATCTCTTTTATGCAGTTGTTGGTGAGATAACCTCGATGCAACCAGTACTGGGGTGGGAGTTCGGGAGTATTGCCATAACTCATATAACGGATGCTTTTCGAAGGTTGAGGTACATGATTTCCGAAGGTTTCTTGATTATGTGTTGAAGGATGGATACAGCTGGATGTAGGAATTGTTAGTTTGGGTGAGATATTATGCTTCCCCTGTATCCCTAACACCTGATTGCATAACCAGAAAGTTTTGGGAGTTTATAAGTGGGATTTCAAGTATATCGTAGGATATATTTCCAACAGACACATGATACAATATGGGGTCTATCATATGTTTGTTTCTGGCTTATTTTGCAAGCCAATCTTTTGTTTTGTTTTGAGTTGTGGTATTCGAGTTGCTTCGATGTCAAGTGTTGATTCCATACCTTCCTTAAGCGGTGTCCTCATATTTTTATGTGGATGCTAATACTTCTTGATCATCGAGTTTGTCATCCCAGTTTCTTCTCAATCGGTGAGCTTCTCTTCAAGTGGATCCGATCATTTCAATATTCGCAAGATCACCTCTCGGTTTTCCCGACATTGTTCATTTCATCTGTTTCCAGGTTTCCTTTGTTTTCCCGCCCACCAATCCCTTTTTCTTCAAGGACTCGGTTTTCTTATCCAAGTATCCATCTTATTGATGGGAAGTCTCTCCATTCTTTTCTTTCAATGTTCTTATCCGGTAATTCTCAGGAAGATCCTAAGGAAGCTTCAAGTTCATCATTCTTCGTTCTCTTTTCTTCTCTGGTGGATTCAATTCAAGTTTTCGGTGTTGATCATATTCTTTCCTTATTTCAAAATGTTTTCTCATGCCGGTGCACCTCTTAATCTTTCAATTCTCGCTATTCATTTGTTCTGGGGTGCTGAAGATATCTCAGAAGATTCATGTTTCCACACTGCATTCGTTCAAGCTTCAATCCATTGAATTCAACCGGCGCATTCTCTCGTTTAAATCGTTCAATGGTGTATCCTTTGAGTGGGCCCTAACCCACAGTTCTTTTCCCAGGATCTTACCTGACTCTCCTATTTTCTCGGAGCTGTTCTCAAATCTTCTAAAGTTTGATGTAAGAATGAATTTTCATCAGCCAAATGTCTTTCTCCAAGATCTTTCAAATTCTTTTCACTGTTGGTTCAACATTTCTAATTTTCATTTCGGAGTGCCTCAACAATTCATGGTTGTGTCTCTCATCGCCATTCTCATCATTTGAAGATCAAAGCAGAGTTTTTCCTCCATATCTTATCCGTTCTCTCGGAGACGCATGGTTCTAGCTTTGTACCATCCTCTCATAATTGTTTTCCATTGTGAGAATTCTTTTCACCCATCAGGAGCAATTCAGAAGTATTTTTAGTTTGATTCATCCAAAGCCCATCATCTCAGAATTATTCTTTCCATCTTTCAGCTCTCGTTCTCCAAATCTTACCGGTGCATCATTCAAATATTCTATAATCAGCTCGTGATCTCTTCGTTCTCTTGTATCAAATTCCCTCAAGTATATTCATTTGTTCCCTAATTCTTGCCGGTGATTCACCATTTACTTTGTTCATTTCCAATTCTTACGGTGGTTTGTTCAAAGATTCTTCTTCCTTCGTTATCATATCAATTCATTCATTGTTTCCAAATCCCACTGGTGGTCCATTGAGTTTACGCTATATCTCTCTTAAACCTTTCGACGAGAATAAGTAGTATGCCAAATCCGTTGCTTGTCATCAATTTATATTGGTGAATGATGAGCATAACATAATTCTTATTCTTGTTTCACCCAAATGATTAATTCCTATTTCGGAGGTTCTTCAAAATTGTTGATTCCAATTGTTCATCTTTCTTTTCCTGATTTCCAAGTTTTCTCGGTTATATCATTTCAAAGCTTCATATAATCATTGCAAGGTTTCTCCTGGAGTTCTTTTCAACTTTCCCTTTTCGTTTGATCATCCTTTTATTACCGGAGTTATTCATGGAGGCTCTACATGGTGGTTCATCAAGGATTTAATTCCTTCTCTAAGTGTTCATCGAGATTCTTTTCAGAGGAGCTCAAGTATTATTCATCTTCATTCCGAAGCGCAATTCCTTCTATCTTCTCTTGAAGTGGTGTTATGTCATTCTTGATAATTTCTTTCGTGTTTCATGATTCGCAAGTAGTCAGGAATGAGGTATTTAAACCCATCATTTTCCTCCTTGGAGCTATCTTGGGTTAGATTTCACTTAAAGCCTTCCCTAAGGAATGTTTCTTATTGTGGTGTCTATCAATGATCCAAGTTTTTCACCTATCCTCTCGGCGAAAGGAGTGGTCATCTCCTTGTAGACCTCAATCAAATCTTTTGTTTCCATAGTGGAAGATTTTTGCCTCAATTTTGAGAAGTTTTCCATAAGCCCACTACAAGTTTATTCGTTTCGTTGTTGGTTTTCCAACAACTCCATTATGACCTTTCTTGGAAGGGTGCTCTCAAAGCTCATTTGTGCTAGAAGTTGCATTTTATTCTCCATTCTTTCATTCCAATGATCTATCTTCTATTCTTTTTTCCGGAGGGATTGTGACATTGCTCTCTTCACTCATCATCTCGATTTATGAGGATCGTATCCTTTTCATGCTTATCCATTTAACCGGAGTGTTGTGTCCTCTGCCCATGTTCTTTTCGCCTTATCAAGTCTTGCATCTCTTTTCAACCGGAGTGTTGTTTGAATTTGTTCTTCCTTGTTCCTCTTTTTCTAATGAACTGTTTTCAACTTGGACCATCTCCGTTGTATTCTTTTCTCAAATGGTTTAACTTCTCAAGGTTCTTTGGTTTCACTCGTTTGTCAAAGAAGCAACTTAGTTTTACCTCTTATCTTCCTCTACCTTTTCCCTCCGGTGCCATCCTAGATCTCGGGGCGAGAACCTCTCGTAGTGGTGGAGTGTTGTAACGCCCCAGATACAACTTTCCATATTTGTAACTATGACCCTTGCCTTTTCCGGAGATGCGATATGAGATTCCCTTCATGGTTGGGTTTTTGTTTTCGTTTTGATTTTTGTTCATGTCAGGCATTTCATACCATGTCATCATGTGCATCGCATTTTGCATTCATGTTCGTCTCATGCATCCGAGCATTTTTCCCGTTGTCCGTTTCGCAATCCGACACTCCCACATGCACCGGTGCACCCCTCTTGTCTCTTTTCGTGAGCGGGTGTTGAACGTTCTTGGAATAGACCGAGATTTGTCAAGTGGCCTTGGTACACCACCGGTAGACCGCCTGTCAAATTTCGTTCCATTTGGAGGTCATGTGATGCCCCAACGGTTAACCGGGTAACTGCAAAGGCCTCTTGTGTGTTGCATCCCAACACCCCTCCAAAATGGCCCAATAACCCATCTAAACCATCTCCATGTCCTCCGTCGTCGGATCACGATCGTGTGGGCGAAAACCGTGCCTCATTTGGACACTATAAACTCCCCCTATGTTTACAAAGGCCTTCCCCGTCCAAAATCGTAGTCCAAACCCTAACTTCTACCTACCTCCGCGCCGTCGGACATGTCCGTCCGCCGTCAGACGCTTCCACCACCACCGCCACGTCGCCCGGACCTATCACGAGGCGCCACGTCAGCCTACCGCGCCCCTTGCCCAATCCCCGCCTGCCACCTATCCTGCGCTCGTCCAGCGCGCCGCCGCGGCCCGCCGGACCCGTATCGGGCCCGCGCGAGCCCGACCAGCCGCGGCGTTCGCCCGCTCGCCCGAGCCGCTCCGCCAATGCGCGCAGCCCGCCGCCACCTCGCCCGCCGCCGCCTTGCACCCTTCGCCTTCTGAATGCTCTTCCTTCCTCCGTCGCGCGCCCCGCTCGCCGGCGCCACGCGCACCACCGCCGACCCCTGCCACCCCGCGACCCGCTCGGTCCCGCCGCTTCCTCCTCTTCAGTGCCGCCCGAATGCTCGTCGCCAACCATTGCCGTAGTCGACGCACTCACCAGAGCCGGATCCACCGCAGGATGTATCAGATCCACCCGACCCTCCGTCCAAACGGCAAATCTGCACCACCCGGTCCCAGATCCACTCGTCCCCGTATCCCTCCGTCACGGGATCGCCGGATCCCGCGATCCAAACGACCCCGGTTGAACCGCTCCGGCCCGTTGACTTCCTCGGAGAGTAATATTTCAACCATGTCCCTGGATCCTGATATTTTCATGCCTCCTTCATCATGCCACATCTTCATGCCCGTAGCTCCAAATCATGCATATGATATATCAAAATGTTCACTCAGAGATGATCTTCATTTAATTCCAGTGTGGCATGCTTGTTTGAGTTCATGTTGATGCCCTAATTAGTGATGGGTCATTTGTCATTTTTGTCACATTTGATGTGTGCATCATATGGGCATGAGCTCTACATGTGTTTTGAACTATGTCGTTCCATCTTTACATTGGAGTTTGTATTGCAGTTTTGTGATCAATGTGTTGACTAGCACAAGCATGCAATGTAGGCTTCGTGATATTGCTGTTTTCAGGGACTTAGGATATTGCTAAGTCTTTTGCCTGCTGTTATTTTGATGCCAAGTAAACTTGATGCTATAGTTTGATCCATTCTTATTTTGAGATACTTCAGTAAGGGTATTTTGAACATATGGTTATGCTATATCGATCCATGCCCATGTTTGCAATTATGGAGTGCTCTAGCATGTCTAATTCTTGCTCCACTTTTGCTATAAAATGTTCCTGGAAGAATGTTTACATGTTAATCGATTTTGCCAAGGTTGTTGTTAGTGATCTATGCATGCTATGAACTTTCTCTTCCATGGTTTGCTTCATGAACATGTCATCTTATTGTTAGTATTCTTGTTTTGTCATGCAAGGCTTTGTGGTGAGTGATTTGAGCTCGCAAAGTTTCTTTCATAATTCTATTTATGCCATGCTCTGTTTTCTGGGTGCCATCATATCTTTTGTGCCCTTTTGGCTCATGTTTATTAAGAGACTTTTGTTATGTGCTTTTAGTAGATTCATGTCAAGCCTTGTTTTGCTATGATATGTTCTGTAGCATGTTTTTTGCTTGCTCTAAACATGGCTTCCTGAGGTTATTCCTGGCATGTTAGTATTTTCACTAAGTCTGTGATGCTCATATCTTTTTCATGTTTTCCATGCTTGTTTGAACCTGCTCTTGTGTGATTTAGTCATAGCTCAGTGTTTTTGTTTTGTCAAGCATCTTGAGTACATCACTGTCATATGCTTTATTGCTATGTTGGGGTGCAGTAGCTTAGTTCCTTGTTGCATTCTAGATAGCATCGTGTTGTTAATCGCAGAAATGTGCCATTCTTGTTTTGCTTGCCATTTGCAAACCGTGCATCCGTTTTCGGTGATCCTTATATCGATTTCGACCAAAATCATCTCATCTTTCCAGAGGCACACTTGGTTTTCCAAGTTGATGCCTTTTTTCATCCTTTTCCTTTCGGAGCACGCATATGCATTGCATATCAGATCTCGCATATCATGGCATGTTTTGCATGATGTTGCTTGTGCATTGAACCGTGTTCGATTGTCAGTCCTTTGCTTTTGTTCTTGTTTGGGTAGAGCCGGGAGACGAGTACGTGACCAAGGAACCTGTTGAGTATGCTAACGAGGATCAAGCTTTCGACAACTCTGAGTACATTGCATGCAAGATGACCATACCCTAGAAATCACTTCTATCTTTGCTTGCTAGTCGTTCGCTCTATTGCTATGCCGCGCTACCTACCACTTGCTATATCATGCCTCCCATATTGCCATGTCAAGCCTCTAACCCTCCTTTCCTAGCAAACTGTTGTTTGGCTATGTTACCAATTTTGCTCAGCCCCTCTTATAGCGTTGCTAGTTGCAGGTGAAGATGAAGTTCGTTCCATGTTGGAACATGGATATGTTGGGATATCACAATATCTCTTATTTAATTAATGCATCTATATACTTGGTAAAGGGTGGAAGGCTCAGCCATATGCCTGGTGTTTTGTTCCACTCTTGTCGCCCTAGTTTCCGTCATACCGGTGTTATGTTCCTTGATTTTGCGTTCCTTTCGTGGTTGGGTGTTATGGGAAACCCTTGACAGTTTGCTTTGAGTAAAACTCCTCCAGCAAGGCCCAACCTTGGTTCTACCATTTGCCTCACCACCACCTACTTTTCCCTTGGGAGTAGCGCTCCCTAGGGTCATCTTTATTTTAAACCCCAGGTCAGTGCTTCTGTAAGTGTTGGTCCAACCTGGGCGATGTCCAGCGCCCCCTAGGCAACCAGGGTCTATGCCAACCCGATGTCTTGCCCATCCGGTGTGCCCTGAGAATGAGATATGTGCAGATCCTATCGGGATTTGTCTGCACATTCGGGCGGCTTTGCTGGTCTTGTTTAGCATTGTCAAAATGTCTTGTAACCGGGATTCCGAGACTGATCGGGACTTCCCGGGAGAAGGAATATCCTTCGTTGATTGTGAGAGCTTGTGATGGGCTAAGTTGGGACACCCCTGCAGGGTTTGAACGTTCGAAAGACGTGCCGCGGTTATGTGGCAGATGGGGATTTATTAATATTCGGTTGTAGAGAACTTGACACTAAACTTAATTAAAATGAATCAACCGCGTGTGTAGCCGTGATGGTCTCTTCTCGGTGGAGTCCGGGAAGTGAACATGGTTCTTGTGTTATGCTTAAACGTAAGTAGTTTCAGGATCACTTCTTGATCACTTCTAGTCATGACCGTTGCATTGCTTCTCTTCTCACTCTTATTTGCGTAAGTTGGCCACCATATATGCTTAGTGTTTGTTGCAGCTCCACCTCATTACCTTACCCTACCCATAAGCTTAAATAGTCTTGATCTCGCGGGTGTGAGATTGCTGAGTCCTCGTGACTCACAGATACTTCCAAACAGTTTTAGGTGCCAATGATACCAGTACAGGTGACGCAACCGAGCTCAAGTGGGAGCTCGATGAAGATCTTGATCGTTGTTTTGTTTCGTTTCCTGTTGATCAGTAGTGGAGCCCAGTTGGGACGATCGGGAATCTAGCAATTGGGGTTGTCTTTCTTTATTTTGGTTTTAGTCGGACCTTGATTGTATTTTGGATGATGTGTGACTATTTATGTATGGTGTGAATTGGCAATTGTAAGCCAACTCTTTATCTCGTTCTTATTCAGTAAATGGGATGTGTAAAGATTACCCCTCTTGCGACAAGCCTACCATGCGGCTATGTCTCTAAGTCGTGCCCCAACATGTGGGAGATATATCCGCATTGTGGATGTAACACACACACACACACACACACACACATATATATATATATATATATATATATATTCTTGACATTCTGGCTGTTGGTTACTTGTACGATAAGAATTGTCTGACCATCCTTCTTGCTGAATTTATTGCATATATGGACTGATTTCGGGGTGTCACATGCTTTAAGTCTGACTCATGGCAGAATCAATCATCGGGACGGACCATACCTCTGACTTGAAATCCATTGTTCGTCTGGGATCCAATTTTGTTCTCCTGCTGGTTTAATCATTGCTGCCATAAAGATATATCTCTGATGGGTACTTGTTACTGAAAGTCTGAGCAGAATATAACTTGTATTCAGACCGGATGTCTGCAATACCATGTTGTCGGCTGAAAATAACATTTCTTTTAACTTGGTTCCCTGGTGTATATCTGTACTTCTCATGACTTCTTATGATCCGGTGTCGGTTGATGACCAATTTTCCATAAGGGGGCAACACCGAAGATTCAAACCAAGAAGTACGAGAAAACGATTGATTGCAATAAAGCACACAGCAAATAAGCTATAAAACTACTCCACACAAGCACACACAAGCATAATACTACAGTAGATGCACATGCACTACACGAAGGACTACACCCTACACTTGAGAAAATGCTCGGGAATTGATGAAGAATCTAAGGGAGTAGCAAGTGGAACTACTGACTCCCAAACTCCGGATGGACGAGGAGGAGGGGTTGGAGAAGCTGGCGGAGATTGAGGTAGGGAAGCACCAAGCAATCTCCTGGCTTGACTTGCGTCTCAGACTAACTCGGAAATCAGAATACACTCGACCGTCATGTAATGGGACATGGAGAAGATAGCCGGATCTCCTTGGGGGTTGACAGACGGGACCTTGATCCACTTAGGATTCTCGACGATGGTGGGATAGTACTGATAAGAACGATTCTCTTGCACCATGCTCTCTTGATGACGAAGACTGGTGATTCCTGCCATTGTGGCAAGCTGAATGGCACACTCAGGAGTAGCGCCGTAACCACCTGGAAACTGTAGGTTCGCTTACCAACAGGAGTCAGAGCTATCAGATGGACATGAGCAACATACTCCAGGAGTCTTCCTCCGGCAGAAAACTGGAATACTTGATAATGAGGTGGATCTCCGCAGGGATAAATGCTATGCCACATGTCGCCAAGGAGGGCGACAAAGATGGGAGGAGCAGGAGTGGGATTGAACACAATAGGAACAGTGCCGGGAGCCCTGGGGATGGCATTGAACTCGTGGAAGTTGACCGCCATCTACACACGAAACAGGGGTTAGGGTTAACCGAATGAGACTATATGCAGCGAACAAATGCAACAACCAAATGCAGCAAGCAAGGGTAACAAACAGACTCTATACTACCATTTTCTAACATTCCAGTGGACTATGACTCTCTACAGCCAGACCTTCTGTGGTACCAAGCCTGTGGCACCCTGGCTCCGGAACGCCCCGTATTCCAGCCCAGAGATCGAGGTGAAGTGTCCTGGATAGAGCATTTCTTAGTACAGAACAAACCAGCTCTCTATTACAACACAAATATGAATACAAGGTCTCCAGATTATCATGCGTAACACTGGCTTGGCGACGCTACGCCAACCATAGTTGCTCTATGCAACCAACATAACAACTCGAGGCAGCAGAACCTCTACTGGCAGCAGAACAACGAAAAATGATGTTGGACTCCAATCCGCAGGGACTCTGGCTGGAACGTTTATCCTAGCTCGCGAACATAGGAACCATACTAGACAAGCAAGCAACCCAGGCACGACCTGCAAACTGGCATGACACGCCAGGTTAGTACATTGAATGTACTTGCCAGCTCACAATAACAAAAGGCAGTCAAGACAACAACAGCATGGCATTAGCATGTTAAAGCAATCATGAGCATGATACTAATAGAACAACGTGGCATCCACAACTGAAGATGATACAGTTAGAACAACTTTAGCACGACATGAGCATATAAACATGATGATAGTACATGCAACCGGTTAACATGATCATGCACCAACTTATTATTCCTCGGCGGTTACCTCGTAACCATCTCATGCATCAACTAACCAACTTCGGTATTGTAGCACCCAAGATACGATTCTATCCCAATCACGTGATGAACTCATGATTGGGACACAACCGCTTTTCGAGTGCATAGCAAGGTGGATATCATTACAACATACCATATACTGAATAGATGAGAATACAAGATACAGGCTTACACTCACCACAAGCTACAATATTCATACAACAATACATCAATACATAGCAATCATCATACATAATAGCAGGATCCGGCTACGGATGAAATCAAACGAAAAAGAAGAATGACATCCACCCTGCTAGCCAGGCTCCCCAACCTGGAAACTATTTTCCTTGATTGAAGAAGAAGAAGAAGCAGAAGAACTCCAAGACAAGCAAGCATTGCTCTCATGTCAAAGCATCGCTTTACCTGTACATACAAATTTTGTTGTTGTAATCTCTGAGCCACGAGGACTCAGCAATCCCATTACCATGGGTATCAAGACTAGCAAAGCTTAATGGGTAAGGCAGGGGGTAAAGTGGTGAGGTTGCAGAAGCAGCTAAACAAAGTATGGTGGCTAACTTACGAGTACAAGAGTAAGATGAGAAACTACGCAAGCGATCACAAACTAGTAATGATCAATAAGTGATCCTGAACTACTTACGTTCAAACATAACCCAACCGTGTTCTCCTCTCGAACCTCCCCAAAAAGAGACAGTCAGGTTACACACGCGGTTGGTGTATTTTAAAAGAGTTTACTTCTAGTCCTCTACAACCGGATATTAACAAATTCCCATCTGCCACATAACCGCGGGCACGACTTTCAAAAGATTAAACCCTGCAAGGGTGTCCTAACTTAGCCCATGACAAGCTCACGATCCTCGGAGACAATCCTCCATCACAGGACCCTCCGATAAGACTCTGAATCCCGGTGCACAAGACATTTCGACAATGGTAAAACAAGTCCAGCAAGACCTCCCGACATGCCGACACCCTGATGGTAGCTGCGCGTATCTCGTCTCACGCCACGACGGATGAGCTAAGCGTACAGGTACCAAAATACCTCAAGTTGACAAGAGGCGGTCCCGCACGATGCTCTAGTTTGGGACCAACACCATCAGCACTGGCCCCCCTTGTATGTGGAAACGAATCCCCGGGTTCATGACGCCCTATGCCAATTAATTATTTAGTTCAGTATTATTATGGAAAATGTTAAAACCAATGTTGGGCCTTACTGGAAGAGTTTTATTCAAAGCAAACTATCAAGAGGAGCCTATAAACCCTCGCCGTGTTAGGGACGCAAAATCAAAGAACATAATATCGGTACGACGGAAACTAGGGTGGCAAGAGTGGAACAAAACACCAGGTAAAAGGCCGAGCCTTCCACCTTTGCCACCCAAGTATATAGATGCATTAATTAAATAAGAGATATTGTTATATCCCATGATATCCATGTCCCAACATTGAACAACCTGCAACAGCACCTGCAACTAGCAACGCTATAAGAGGGGCTGAGCAAAGCAGTAACAGAGCCAAACAATAGTTTGCTAGGAAGGGTAAGAAAGGTTAAGGGCTATCATGGCATTTTGGGAGGCTTGGTAAACAAGTGGTAGGTAGCGCGACATAGCGATAGCATCGAGACAACTAGCAAATCAAAGATAGTAGTGGTATCTAGGGTAACGGTCATCTTGCTTGAAACCATGCTAGGAAGAAGAACGAGTCCATGAAGTAGAAGAACAGGCGTAGTCGAACGAATCCTCACAATCGCAACGTACCGGAACTATCGAGAAGAAGCAAAAAACTTGGTAAACAAACATATCATAACCATGGCATGATGCACAATCAAGTATGATGCATGTCCATTTAAATAGTGCATGGCATGGCAAAGTCTAACAAACAATACTACAAGTTAAGTGGAGCTCAATATGCAACGAGTTGCATATTGACGAAACTCCACGTTTAAATTACTTAGTTCACTCTCGTTTATGTACCCATCAATATTAAATGTTGCATAATTAATCTAACTATTTTGGCATGTTTAAATGAGGCCAGGAACAATAAACAACAATTTTGGTAAATCCTCATGTGTATATAGCAATTTAATGGAAACAATAATTTTAAACATTTTAAATGTTGTTATCATGATGCGAAGGATATATACAAGTTTATGTTCTTTATGAAAATTTTGACATTTAATATGATAGGGAGCATTTTGTCGCCATGGTGGAAAGAAAGGGTGCCACGGCGGGGAATCCAAAAATGTTATCATGGCAACAATACAGTGATCCCGCAACTCGATTGAGATGCTGGTGCAAAGGAACAAGTGTGGATGAGCGAAACATGCAAGAGTGACGCGGAGTGATCCTGGATACTTGGTGTCCCACATGTCAATGGCAAGGCATCGAGGAACGTGCAAGGAACAACTCAGACACGGTTCGAACATGAGCAACTCATACATCACAAACATTCGTTCTCCGAAGATCATCTCGGCGGTTATACCTCCAAAGTATGCGGTTCTCGGAGCGGATCGGGTTCGATGTTGTCTAGGGAAAGTAAACGTTCTCGCGACGGTATTGTAAGTAGGGGTTCACGAGTCAAAGAGGAACTAGTCGTTCATGTTCAGGGTCACGACAAGGAACTTGAAATCCACGGGGTCTTCGCAGGTCGACGGTAGTGGTACACGTTTCGTAGAACTCGAGTCAGCTGTAGAGAAACTTGGTGGTCCATGTAGTCGAACTTGATGCATCTGAAGGGTAACTAGTGATTCCCCGTAGTTATGCATGGATCTTTGGCGAAGATGGTCGTACACGCATGTAGACGAACTTGACAGGTCATTGACCTCTTGGTACTTGGCGTCATCTCGGCCTTGACACAGATGAAACGGAACGCAACAGTTGTGGTACTTGGCGAAAAATCTCGAAGATGGCCTTGGCGTTCCTGGTTCTATGGTTGTGGAGTCGGGGTCGGTCCCGACAGAGATGAGGAGAGGAGCAGGTCGTAGCCAGGACTAGCAGCAGCGGCACGGACGCAGAGCTAGCGAGGATAGAGGCGACAACAAGCAGAGGCACTGGAGCGTGGCGACGTGGATGGTCGCCAGAGATGCAGGCGGCAGCACGCCAAGGGAGGTGGAGCTCGTGGTAGGAGGGAGCAGGGCGTGGAGCAGGAGGCAAGATGGCGCTGCGGCGAGGATAAGCAGGATGGGAAGGACACAAACGGCGGCTCCGATCGCCGGCGGCCATGGCAGCAGAGGAGGTCGGCGGGCGGAGCTCGAGGCAGGGGCAACATGGTCCTTCACGGTGGCGCGGCGGTCGTGGGAGGCCAGTGCAGAGGCGGAGGAAGAGCTCCGGCGAAGGGGACGTCGAGGGCGAGCCGGGTTGAGGGCGGCGAAGCTCGGAGGCGGGGTAGCAGGCCAGTGGTGGGGCTTTACGGATCCAGGCGAGGTCGCCGGCGGCACAGGGGATTGGGGATGAGAAGCGACACTGCTCTGTCCCAGTCTCTCTCTGATGGTGCACGCACATTATGGAGGAAGGGATCGAAGGGGGAGAGGGAGAGGGGATCGAGCGCAGATGGGGATCGAGCAGGAGGCGGCGGGCAGAGGGAGAGATCGAGAGGAGGGGGTCGGGGCCTAGGGTTAGAGGTATAGATGGGCCTTCGGCCAAAAGGTCGGGCTGGCGCGGGAGTTGGGAGGCCCAGTTGAGCTGGAAGAATTGGGAACCAGGAGAGATGGGTGGGCCTGCACTGTGTGAGGCTTTTCCCATTCTCTCAAAACAGGAAAGAAAAAGGAGGGAAAGAAATGTCTTGGAGGTCCAAATAATTACCAAAAGATTTGGGAAAATAACACATGTCCACTCTGAAATAATTCAAAGTTCCACAACTTGGATTGGGGGTATCGGATAAAGATCAAGGATTTAAAATATTTGGAAAAGGAAGGAACTTTAGTTGCAAGTGGGTTGTCGTTAGTTCAAAAAATGGAATTTTTTAACAGCTCCCTAAATATTGGGAGGATATGTTATAAAGAGAAATCCATGTGAATTTCCTCGATTTAAATGGATCGAAGATCCATACGATTTATTAAGATGAGTTGCAAAAATAAATGACATGCTGGCATGATGACATGATGCAATGCAAAATAACAATTACAAACACACAATAACAACGGAAAACATGGAAGGCATCTGGAGCGTCGGTCTCGGTGCGTCACAACTCTCCTCCACTTACAAGAGATCTCGACCCGAGATCTAAGGATGGAGCCGGGGAGAAACGGAAGAGGAAGAGGTAAAACAAAGTTGCTTCTTTGACAAACGAGTGAAACCAATGAACCTTGATTGGCTGAAAAACTTGAAAGAAAGAACACAACAGAGTGGAACGAAAAATGAGAGCAGTGTGGTAGAAAATAGAAACAAGTAACACCATGTGAACCTTGGAGGTTGCAAAGCTATGAATGATGAGCACAATGGACAAGAAGGAATTGAAACCACTCTGGTTGAAACAAGGAAGAACAAATTCGAACAACACACCGGTTGAAAAGAGATACAAGACTTGATAAGATGAAAACAACTTGAGAAGAGGACACAACACTCCTGCTAAACGGATAAGCAAAGAGAAGAACATGATATTTACAAAATGAGATGATGGGTCGAAGAGAGTAACATCACAATGCCTCCGGAACTAATGTAATAATCGAATCAAAAGAACGGAGAAAAAAACAACATGTTCTACCTGAAATGAATTTAAGAGAGCATCATTAAAAAGAAGGATTGAACGGAGTCATTGGAAAACCAACAACGAAAAGAATAAGCTCGTAGTGGTCTTATGGAAACATCTCAAAAATATGAGGTGACAAATGGCCACTAATGGAAACCATCGATTGCTTGAGAGCAACACGGAGATGAAAACTCTTTCATCGAGAAGAGAAGGAGAAACTTGGATCATTGATGAGTACCACAAATAGCAACATTCCCAAAGGAAGGCTTTAGGAGAAATATAACCCAAGATAAGTCCAACAAAGAAATTGATGGATTAAAAATATCTCATTCCTGCTAACTTGTGAATAATGAAACACGAACAGAAATTGTCAAGAATGATATATCACCATCTCAAAAGATAAGGTAGAAAGAATTGCACTTCAGAATGCACAATGAAGAATGCTTTAGCTCTTCCAACAAAATCTTGATGAAGGACTTCGAGAATGAATGAAATCATTGATGAACCAGCATGTAGAGCCTTCATGAAGAACTCCGATAATAAAAGAACAATAGAAAGAAAGAGAAGTTGAAAGAACAAGGAGATCCTTGAAATGATTTAGATGGAGCTTCGCGGTGATTTAACCGAGAAAACTTTGAACTCTGGAAAACAAAAGATGAAGCATCTCAAACCGAGAATGTAATATGATGAACAACTCCGGAAAGAAAGATGAATCACTTGTTATCAAGAATTTACTCATCATGAACAATCTCCAGAAGAAAATAATTGAATCACCTCGAGGTAATAAAAATAAGATTTATTGTATGCTTATCCTTCATCAAATTAAATTGATGACAAGCAACAGATTTGGCATACTACTTATTCTCGTTGAAAGGATTAAAGAGAGATATGGCACAACCTTGGGAAGGTCTTGAATGAACCACCGGTAGGATTGGAAAGAATGAATGAAATGATATGATAATTAAGTAATAGGAATGTGGAATGAACCACCATAAGAATTAAAAACGATTGAAGAGTAGAGAACGAATCGCCGGGAAGAATAGAAAATGAACGTAGCAAAGGCACAATTCACCGGGAAGAATTAGAAAATGAATAAAGATACTTGACGGAATTTAGATACATGAGAGCGAATAAATCACGAGCTGACTAAAGAATAATTGAATGATACACCAGAACAATTGGGTAATGAGAGCTGAACGTTGAGAACAAATATATCCAAAATGATGGCCTTCGGAGAATCAAAATGAAACAACTCATGAAAAGGATTTTGGATGGTCATGAAAAGGATCTTAGATGGTCATGAAAAGGATTCTCATAATCGAAAACAATTATGAGAGGATGGTATCAAGCTTGAACTACGAATCTTCGAGAGAACGGACCAAGATTTAGGAAAACTCTTCTTCGGTCTTCGAAGCTTAGAATGATGACGAGATACACCACCATGAATTGTTGAGGCACTCCGGAATGAAGAATAGAAAGGTTGAACAACGATGAAAAGAATTTGGAAGCGATGTTGGAGAAGGCATATGGAGGATGGAATCCATTCTTACGTCAAACTTTCTAAAGAATTTGAGAATAACTCTAGAAAGAAAAAACTAAAAGAGTGAGGTAAGATCCTGGGAAACGACCTGTGGGTTAGGGTCCACTCAAAAGATAAACATCGTTGAAATGATTTTGAAGAGAGGTTCTACCGGTTGAATTAAATGACTTGAATGAGATAATAATTTCCAAATAGCTTGAATGGATTAAGAATGGAAACAGGAATCTTCGGAGATGTCTTTAGCACTCCGGAGCAAACAAATAGCGAGATGAAAATGATTAGAATGTGCATCGGCATAAGAAAGAAGTTGAAACAAGGAAGGGGATAAGATCAACAACCACAACTTGAATTGAATCCACCAGAAAAGAATACAAGAATGAAGAATGATAAACTTGAAGCTACCTTAGCATCTTCCAGAGAATCACCAATAAGAACATTGAAACAAAAGAATGAAGAGACTTCACATACATAAGATGGATACTTGATTAAGAAACCTGAGTCCTTGAAGAAAAAGGGTGGGAGGGCGGGAAAACAAAGACAACTTGGGATGGATGAAACAAACACAATTGTTAAAACTTAGAATTGATCTCACAAATGGGGAAAATGGTAGGATTAGTCTGAAGAGAAGCACGCCGGTCGAAAAGGGATTGACATGACAATCTTGATAAACAAGAAGGATTAGCACTCCCATCGAAATATGAGAACACCACTTAGGAAAAGGTATGGAATCAACACTTTACTTCGAAGCAACTCGAATACCACTACTAAAAAAACAAAGGATTGGCTTGTGGAATAAGCCGAAACAAACATATGATAGAGATTTCGTCCGAAATTCTCGTGGTGGGGCCCGCATGGGCTCGATCGTACAACACCATCATGTAGAAGGCAGTGCACATGACATACGAAGCATCCCCGAGTCAGCATAGCCAAGGACTCTTTAAGACACAACAAGACCACTGTAAAACCAACCGCGGGCAGGCGGACCACTAGACGTCGAACCCCATCTCATATCATGAATCTGTCGGAAAGATATCGTAGGTAACTACTTGAATTCCCACCTATTAACTCCCGAAATTTTCTGGTTATGCAATCTGGTGTTGGGGATACAGGGAGGCACAAATATCTCACACAACTTAACAAGCCCTATGTTCCAACTATATCCATCCTTCAACAGATAACCAAGAAACCTTCAGAAATTGTGTACCTCAGACCTTTGGAAACATCCGATATACTAGATGTGGCAATACATCTGATCGCTCTCCTTAGTACTGGGTGTCGTCAAACTACTCTCACCGCAAAGAGTATAGAAGCGTTTTCGATGTGGGCGAACTCTGGTATTCCGGAACTGAAATGATATGCACTGTGCCAAAAACACCTTGGAGCTCAACTCCCCAGGACACTGCCACAACCCCTAAATGTCAGGAGGCACCAAGACAGAATTTCCGTCACAATGGTATCGCAACAATCCAACAATACCCGTGTGATCCTAAAAAAATTTGAGTGAGAAAGAGGAGAGTGAAGTCAAAACATCTACGTAAGGAGTCCTCGCCAGAGCGACGAAGGGGCTGAGGAGTAAAAAGAAGTCCTACTCTCTGATATAAGTAAGACTCAAAATAGTTTTCTTCTAGACTCAAGAATGGCAGCGGTTCGATCAGTCAAGGGGGTGCCTAAGGTTGGTAATGCTCTGATACCAACTTGTAACGCCCAAGATGCGATTCTATCTCAATCACGTGATGAACATATGATTGGGGCACAACCACAGTTCGATCACATAGCAATGTGTATATCATTACAACATACCATGTACTGAATAGATGAGAATACAAGATACAGGCTTACACTCGCCACAAGCTACAACATTCATACAACAATACATAGTAATCATCATACATAAGAGAAGGATCTGGCTATGGATGAAATCAAACGAAAAAGAAGAACGACATCCACCCTGCTAGCCCAGGCTCCCCGACCTGGAACCTATTTCCCTTGATTGAAGGACTCCAAGACAAGCAAGCATCGCTCTCACGTGAAAGCATCACTTTTACCTATACCTGCAACTATTATTGTAGTAATTTGTGAGCCACGAGGACTCAGCAATCCCATTAACCTAGGTATCAGGACTAGCAAAGATTAATGGGTAAGGAAGGGGGTAAAGTGGTGAGGTTGCAGCAGCGGCTAAGCAAAGTATGGTGGCTAACTTACGAGAACAAGAGTAAGATGAGAAACTACACAAGCGATCGCAAACTAGTAATGATCAATAAGTGATCCTGAACTACTTACGTTCAAACATAACCCAACCATGTTCTCCTCTCGAACCTCCCCAAAAAGAGACAGTCACAGTTACACACGCGGTTGGTGTATTTTAAAAGAGTTTACTTCAAGTCCTCTACAACTGGATATTAACAAATTCACATCTGACACATAACCACGGGCACGGCTTTCAAAAGATTAAACCCCGCTGGGATGTCCCAACTTAGCCCATGAGAAGCTCACGATCTGCGGAGACAATCCTCCATCACGGGACCCTCCGATCAGACTCGGAATCCCGGTGCGCAAGACATTTCGACAATGGTAAAACAAGTCCAGCAAGACCTCCCGACATGCCGACACACTGATAGTAGCTGCGCATATCTTGTCTCAGGCCACGACGGATGAGCTAAGCATATAGGTACCAAAATACCTCATGTTGCCAAGAGGCGGTCCCGTACGGTGCTCTAGTTTGGGTCCAACACCATTAGCACTGCCCCCCTATATGTAGAAAAGAATCCTCGGGTTCATGACGCCCTATGCCAATTAATTATTTAGTTCAATAATATTATGGCAAATGTTAAAACCAATGTTGGGCTTGCTGGAGAGTTTTATTCAAAGAGAACTGTCAAGAGGGGCCCATAAACCCTCACCGTGTTAGGGACGCAAAAT
Organism: Triticum urartu; assembly: GCF_003073215.2. Classification (NCBI taxonomy): domain Eukaryota; kingdom Viridiplantae; phylum Streptophyta; class Magnoliopsida; order Poales; family Poaceae; genus Triticum; species Triticum urartu. Next base: position 352,889,129 of record NC_053025.1, read on the forward strand.
CAAGGAACATAACACCGGTATGACGGAAACTGGGTCTGCAAGAGTGGAACAAAACACCAGGCAAAAGGCCGAGACATCCACACTTTACCAAGTATATAGATGCATTAATTAAATAACAGATATTGTGATATCCCATGATATCCATGTCCCAACATGGAACAACCTGCAACTAGCAGCGCTATAAGAGGGGCTGAGCAAAGCGGTAACACAGCCAAACAACGGTTTGCTAGGAAGGGTAAAAAGGTAAGGGGATATCATGGCAATTTGGGAGGCTTGGTAAACAAGTGGTAGGTAGCGCCACATAGCGATAGCATTGAGACAACTAGAAAATCAAAGATAGTAGTGGTATCCAGGGTAATGGTTATCTTTCCTGAAACCCCGCTAGGAAGAAGAACGAGTCCATGAAGTAGACGAATGGGCATAGTCGAACGAATCCTCACAATCGCAACATACCAGAACTATCGAGAATAAGCAAACAACTCGGTAAACAAACATATCATAACCATGGCATGATGCACAATCAAGTATGATGCATGTCCATATAAATAGTGCATGGCATGGAAAAGTCCAATAAACAATACAAGTTAAGTGGAGCTCAATATGCAGCGAGTTGCATATTGACGAAACTCCACGTTCGAATTACTTAGTTCACTCTCGTTTATGTACCCATCAATATTAAATATTGGTTAACATGGCAAGAGATGAAGCATAATTAATCTAACTATTTAGGCAAGTTTAAATGAGGTCGGGAACAATAAACAACAATTCCGGTAAATCCTCGTGTGTATATAGCAATTTAATGCAAACAACAATTTTAAACATTTTAAAAGTTGTTATCATGATGCAGATGACATATACAAGTTTATTCTTTTTATGAAAATGTTGACATTTAATATGATAGGGAGCATTTTGTTGCCATGGCGGAAAGAAAGGGTGCCATGGCGGGGAATCCAAAAATATTACCACGGCAACATTCCTCTGATCCGGCAACTCGATTGAGATGATGGTGCAAAGGAATAATTGTGGGTGCGAGAAATGTGCAAGAGTGACGTGGAGTGATCCCGGATACCGGGTGTCCCACATGTCGATGGCAAGGCAACGAGGAACGCGCAAGGAACAACTGGGACACAGTTCGAACATGAGCAACTCGTACATCACAAACATTCGTTCTCGAAAGTTCATCTCGGCGGTTATACCTCCAAAGCTTGCGGTTCTCGGAGCGGACCGAGTTCGATGCGGTGTAGGGAAAGTAGACGTTCTCGCGACGATAGTTGAAGTACTGGTTCATGAGTCGAAGAGGAACTAGTCATTCATGTCAAGGTAGTGGTACACGTTTCGTACCCGTTCGAGTCATCGGTAGAGGAACTTGGTGGTCCATGTACTCAAACTTGATGCATCCGAAGGTTACTTGGTGATTCCCCATAGTTGTGCACAGGTCTTTGGCGAAGATGGTCGTACACGCATTGTAACACCCCGGATGTGATTTACCCAATATGTACTCCAACTCTTGCCGTTTCCGGCGTGAAGTTATTTTATTTTCTCGGGTTCGGGTTTTTGTCTCCATGTGTTGTTGTCGTTGTCATGCATCTCATATCATGTCATCATGTGTGTTGCATTTGCATACGTGTTCGTCTCATGCATTCGAGCATTTTCCCCGTTGTCCGTTTTGCATTCCGGCGCTTCGTTCTCCTCCGGTGGTCATTTCTACCTTTATTTCGTGTGTGGGGATTAAACATTTCCGGATTGGACCGAGACTTGCCAAGCGGCCTTGGTTTACTACCGGTAGACCGCCTGTCAAGTTTCGTACCATTTGGACTTCGTTTGATACTCCAACGGTTAACCGAGGGACCGAAAAGGCCTCGTGTGTGTTGCAGCCCAACACCCCTCCAATTTGGCCCAAGACCCACCAAAACCCTCTCCATCATCTAGAGCGTTCGATCACGATTGCGTGGCCGAAAACCGCACCTCATTTGGACTCTCCTAGCTCCCTCTATGCCTATATATAGATCCCCACATTTCAAATCCCGGGCGAAACCCTAAAATACCAGATCCGCCGCCGCCGGACAAAAACTCGCCGGGCCGAACACGTCTGACCCGCGCCGCCGCCGCCACTTGTTTCCTTCCGGTTCGCCGCCGCCTCCACCTACCGCGCCGGCCCGGAGAGCCCGCGGGAGGCCCTCCCGGCCCGGAGCCGCGCCGCCAGCGCCCGCCTCCATCTCCCCGCGCTTCGGCCGCCGCCCGCCGCCTCCGCCGCGATCCGCCGTCCCGCCGTCGCCCAAGGTCGCCGCCGGCGCCGCCCGACCGACCCGCGCCGCCCGCGCTCCCCCGTCGACGCCGTCCGCCGTGGCCGCCCCGCCCGGCCACCGCTTCGGCCGCGGCGCCCCTCGCCGGCCCCTCGCCGTCCGGCCGTTCTCCTCCATCTTCGGCGAAGCTCCGGCCAACCTCGTAACCCGTGCACCCAGATCTGGATCTAGATCCAAATATCTCGGGTTGACTTTTGCCCGAAACCCTAATATTTTGGTTATGTTCATTGCATCGTAACTCCTCATCCCTAGCTCTGTTTTGGGCATATAGCATATCAAAATGTTCATCTCAGAGAGTACATCATTTCATCTCATTGCATAATTTTCATTTGAGTTCATCTTGATGCCCGAAATGCTATTAGAAGAGTGCTATTTGAGATAATTGTCAGATCTGCTGCTCCATTTAGATATTTGTCATTTTTGCCATGATTATTGTGTGCATGATATGCCCATGAGCTCTACATATGTTTTGTTAAGGGTTTTGCCATCTTTCCAGAGGTGCAACCCATGTATTTTTGTGATGTGTGTGTGTGACTAGCACAAGCTTGCAAAGTGAGGCATTTCTTAATGCTGATTTCAGGGATTTAGCATTTCCACTAAGTCCTTGAACTGGTTATCTCATATGGCCATATGTTCATGTTGTTTCCTAGGGATCCGTGCCTCTTTTAAGGATGATCAGTAAGGATGTTTTTCTAATCTTGTAGTGCTCTATCCATCCATTCCTTTGTTTGCAATTATGGAGCACCCTATATTGAGTCAATCGAGCTCTACTTTTGTCATTTCGTGAATCTGGGCAGATTGTCTACTTGTTAGCGATTTTGCCGATGATGTTGTAGTTGATCCGTGCATGCTATGGTTTTGTTCCTGCCATGTCTAGCTTCTATTTTGTGTATTCTTGACGGGTGCATGCTTAGCTTGTCATGACTTGCTCTGTAGTGAGTGCATCGAGCTCGTAAACATGCCTACTTGATATCTGTTTCAGCATGCTCCAGTTTTCACTAAGTCTGTGATCTGATTATGTTTTTGCCATGTTCACATGCTTGCAAATGTATTTTCTGATCCCTTTTGGCTCAATGTCACTAAGGGACTTTTGATAAGCTCTTTGAGTAGCTCCATGCCATGCTTTACTTTGCCATGTTTATGTCCTGTACCATGTAGTTTTGTTGCTCCAAAGTGTGCTATCTGATCTGAAATTCCACACAAGTGTTAATTTCACTAAGTCTGAAATCTGTTTACCAAATGCATTTTTGCCATGCTTGTTTGAACCTGTTAATGGATGAATTGGCCATAGCTCAGTGCTAGACTTTTGTTAAGCTTCACGAATGCATCCCTGCCATGTATTTTTATGCCATGTTTGGGTGCTGTAGCATGTTCATCTTGTTGCATTTAGATGGCTACTTGCTGTAAATCGCAGAACGTGACCATATTTGAATTGCTTGCCATTTCCAAACCGTAACTTCGATTCCGGCGTTCTTTATATCGTTTTCAAGCAATTTTATATCATATTTCCAGTGGCACACTTGGTTTTCCATGTTGAGGCCAAGTTCATTCATTCCTTGTCAAATCTTGCATATGCATCACATATTGCATCCCGCATAGCATACCATGTTTGCATCATATTGTTTGATCCTTGCACGTGGTTGATTGTGTCCTTGTTGCTTGTTTGTCTTGTTTGGGTAGAGCCGGGAGACGAGTTTGCTAATGAGGAGCCCGTTGAGTTTGCTTTCGAGGATCCAGTCAACTCTGACAACTTTCCAGGCAAGATGATCATACCCTCGAAATCACTACTATCTTTGCTTTGCTAGATGCTCGCTCTTTTGCTATGCCTATGCTACGATGCCTGCCACTTGCTTATCATGCCTACCAAATTGCCATGTCAAACCTCTAACCCACCATGTCCTAGCAAACCGTTGATTGGCTATGTTACCGCTTTGCTCAGCCCCTCTTATAGCGTTGCTAGTTGAAGGTGAAGATTGGAGATTGCCCTAGTTTCCATCATATCGGTGTTATGTTCTCGGATTTTGCGTTCCTTACGCGGTTGGGTTATAATGGGAACCCCTTGATAGTTCGCCTTGATTAAAGCTTCTCCAGCAATGCCCAACCTTGGTTTTACCATTTGCCACCTAGCCTCTTTTTCCCTAGGGTTTCCGGAGCCCGAGGGTCATCTTATTTAAACCCCCCGGGCCAGTGCTCCTCTGAGTGTTGGTCCAAACTAGATTCCTGTGCAGCGCCCCCTCGGGGAAACTCGAGGTTTGGTTTTTAGTTGTATGGAGCGCTCATCTGAGTGTGCCCTGAGAACGAGATATGTGCAACTCCTATCGGGATTTGTCGGCACATTCGGGCGGTGTTGCTGGATTTGTTTTAACCTGTCGATGTGTCTTGAAGAACCGAGGTACCGAGTCTGATCGGAACGTCTCGGGAGGAGGTCTATTCCTTCGTTGACCGTGAGAGCTTGTCATGGGCTAAGTTGGGACTCCCCTGCAGGGATTTGAACTTTCGAAAGCCGTGCCCGCGGTTATGGGCAGATGGGAATTTGTTAATGTCCGGTTGTAGATAACTTGAACCCTAACTTATTTAAAATGAATCAACCGTGTGAGTTACCGTGATGGTCTCTTCTCGGCGGAGTCCGGGAAGTGAACACGGTGTTGGAGTAATGCTTGCGCAGGTTGTCCTCTAGTTTCTCGCTCGCGCTTTGCCTCCTCTTCTCGCTCTCTTTTGCGAATAGGATAGCCACCATATATGCTAGTCGCTTGCTGCAGCTCCACATATATTTTCCTTGCCTTACCTACAAGCTTAAATAGTCTTGATCGCGAGGGTGCGAGATTGCTGAGTCCCTGTGGCTCACAGATTACTATTACACCAGATGCAGGGCCTGATGACTCCATTCCAGATGACGCGCTTGAGCTCAAGTGGGAGTTCGACGAGGACTCTCAACGATACTATGTTTCTTTTCCTGATGATCAGTAGTGGTGCCTAGTTGGGGTGATCGGGACCGTGTCGCATGTTGGGTTTATCTTTCATTTTGGCGCCATAGTCGGGCCATGAGTGTTTGGATGTTGTAATGCTATTTATGTACCTTGTTTGACGTGGCGAGTGTAAGCCAACTATGTAATCTCCCCTTTCATTATCTATATGACATGGGATGTTGTGATGATTTCCTAACTTGCGACATTGCTTTCAATGCGGTTATGTCTCTAAGTCGTGCCTCGACACGTGGGAGCTATAGCCGCATCAAGGGCGTTACAAGTTGGTAATCAGAGCCTTCCCCGACCTTAGGAGCCCCATTGCTTGATCGTTATTAGCAGCCGAGTTGTGTCTAGAAAAATGTTTTGAGTCATTTAGGAATTATATATCGGAGAGTTTAGGAATTCTTTTTACTTCCCAGTCTCCCCATCGCTCTGGTAAGGCATCCTCACGTAGAGTTTTGACTCTTCTCTTCTCAAATTTCAAAAAAAAAATTTAGGATCACGCGGGTATCTTGGAATCGTTCCGATGGTTTTGTGACGAGAACATTGTCTTGGTGCCTCCTGTCAGGGGTTTTGTGGAAGTGTCCCGGGGAGTTGAGCTCTGAGGTGTTGTCATCATAATTTTATCGTTGCAGTTCTGGAATACCTGAGTTTTGTATGCCGACATCGAAAATCTCTTTTATGCAGTTTGTTGGTGAGATAACCTCGACGCCACCCAGTACTGGGGCGGGAGTTCGGGAGTATCGCCATAACTTGTATAACGGATGCTTTTCAAAGGTTGAGGTAGATGGTTTCCGAAGTTTTTCTCGGTTATGTGTTGAAGGATGGATACAGCTGGATGTAGGATTTGCTAGATTTGGGTGAGATTTTATACTTCCCTGTATCCCCAACACCTGATTGCATAACCGGAAAGGTTCGGGAGTTTCATAGGTGGAAATTCCAGTAGCTCTAGTTCTTCTTCCACGGATATTTGGTTTGAGATTGGTATTTCTTACCGATTATTCGTTCTTGATCCGTACCTTGCTGATTTATTTCTCTACCTAAATTCTAAGTGGCTTCTCAATTTATGGATATGTGACCATTTCAAGAGGAATGCATTCGTTCATTTTGTTCGGATGTGAAGACTTTATGTTGCAATTTTCATTCCGTTGGATTGAGCTTCATTTATCTGTCTATATGCTAACGGTGGTCAACCTCTTCAGGATGGCTCCCGCTAAGAGCACCAATCAGAATTAGAATCAAGATCCGCCACCACCTCCCCCTCCTCTAGAGGCATGGCAAGCTGTGATGGCCGCAACCAATGCAAACACACAGTTGATCATGCAAATTCTTCAAGAGCGCAATCAAGCGAACCAAGGGAACCAAGACAACAATCAGAATCACTTTGCTACACTCAACCAGTTCCTTGCTAATGGGCCAAAGACTTTCAGCAATTTTGTTGAGGCAACTGATGCTGACGATTGGCTCGTGGATCTGTGCAAGCATTTCGAGTGCAGTAACGTCAGGCCTGAGGACTTCGTCAAGTTCACATCCTTCCAACTCAAAGATCAAGCTGCAGAATGGTTCCAGCAGTACAAGGATTCCAAAGGTGGACGTGCGATTACGTGGGATGAATTCCGTCAAGATTTCAAAGCTCATCATATCCCCCAGAGTGTGGTTGAAAGCAAGCGTGAGGAATTCCGCAACCTGAAGCAAGGCTCTTTGTCTGTCTATGACTACAACAAGTTGTTCCAGAAGCTCGCCTGCTTTGCTAAGCAGGACATCCCTGATGAGAAGAGTATGATATACCAGTTCAGGGGTGGTCTCAGAGAAGAGATTCAGCTAGCTCTTGTTCTCTTTGAACCCTTGAGGTACGATGAGTTCTACAACATGGCATTGAAGCAAGAGGCCGCTCAACTGAGGTGTGATGCTTCCAAGAAGCAAGTCAGAGACACTACTCCTTCTTCCTCTACTCTAGTGGCCAAGCAGCAGAAGTATTGGCTTCCTCCTCCTCCGTTCCGTCAGCCGTATCAGCAGAAGAGCAAAGGTGGCAGTGGATCTTCCCACCCACCCAACCCTGGCTTTCAGAACAAGACTTCGTCTCAAGCTCCAAGATCAAGTGCTCCGTATCACCGTCCACTTTCAGAGGTCACGTGCAACAAGTGCCAACAGAAGGGTCACTATGCCAACAAGTGTTTCAACCAGAGGCGTCTCCCTCCTCCTCCTCCTGTCAGATCGGCAAGTACAGCTGTGGTCAAGCATAACCCCAAGCACGCCAAGGTCAATATGGTGAATGCAACTCAGGCAGAGGACTCGTCAGATGTCATCATGGGTAACCTTCCTGTTAATGATATTCCTGCTAAAGTTCTTTTTGACACTGGTGCATCGCATTGTTTCATTTCCAAACCTTTTGCATCGAAGTATGAGTGCGATATCAGTATCTGCAAAGTTCCTTGCAAATTGTGTCACCGGGCAAGCAGATGACAGCCAATACCTGCGTCCCGGATGTTACTATCACGTTGGGCGACTACAAATTTCTAGCTTCTCCTATTGTTCTGGGAAACTCGTATATTGATCTTATTCTCGGAATGGATTGGCTTTCTAAGCACAAGGCGCATCTTGATTGTGCAGCCAGGCAGATTCAATTGACTCATTCTTCTGAGGATGTAATTGTCTTTGCCGCTCGTGATGATACCATCCGTCTATTTTCTCTCAATGAGAAGGGTGAACTGGATGCTATCTCGCAAATTCCAGTCGTTTGCAAATATCAAGACGTCTTTCCAGAAGAGCTTCCAGGAATGCCTCCGCACCGGCCGGTGGAATTCGTCATCGATCTTGAGCCTGGCACGGAACCTGTGTGCAAGCGTCCGTACAAGCTCGGACCTAAAGAGTTGAAGGAGCTGAAGAAGCAACTCAATATTCAAGAAAGAATGGGTCTCATCCGGCCTAGTTCTTCTCTGTGGGGTTGTGGTGTTCTTTTTGTGAAGAAGAAGGATGGAACGGACCGACTTTGTGTTGATTACCGGCCTTTGAACAAGAAGACCATCAAGAACAAATACCCACTTCCCAACATCAATGAGCTGTTCGAACAACTCAAGGGTGCCCAAGTATTCTCCAAGATTGATCTCCGTATGGGTTATCATCAGATTCGAATCCGTGAGCAAGATATTCCCAAGACGGCTTTCAGGACAAGCTATGGTTCATATGAATACACTGTCATGTCTTTTGGCCTCGTCAACGCTCCTCCGACTTTCTCCTGCATGATGAACTTCATCTTCAACGCCTACACCAATGACTTCATTTTGGTCTATCTCGACGACATTCTGGTCTTTTCGAAGAACAAGGAAGATCATGCCAAGCACTTGTGTTTGGTACTCGATAAGCTGAGGGAACACCAGTTCTACGCCAAGTTCTCCAAGTGCGAATTTTGGCTCGATGAGGTTCTTCATCTTGGTCATATCATCTCTGCCAAGGGCATTGCGGTGAATCCTGAGAAGGTGTCTACAATTGTGAATTGGGAACCTCCTCAGAACGTGAAGCAACTCCGTAACTTCCTCGGTCTCGCAAGCTACTGCCGAAGATTCGTTGAAAACTTTTCTAAGATCGCGAAGCCTCTCTCAAATCTTCTCCAGAAGCACGTCAAGTACGTTTGGTCTCCGGAGTGCGACATTGCTTTCAACACTTTGAAAGAGAAATTGATCACTGCTCCAGTTCTGACTCCGCCTGATGAATCCAAGCCGTACGAGGTCTTTTGTGATGCATCTCTCCAAGGTCTTGGCGCATTGTTGATGCAAGAGAAGAAAGTTGTGGCTTATACCTCTCGCCAGTTGAAGCCTAACGAGAAGAACTACCCCACTCATGATCTCGAGTTGGCGGCAGTTGTGCATGCTCTTTTGACTTGGAGACATCTCTTATTGGGAAGAAAAGTGGACATTTTCACTGATCACAAGAGTCTTAAGTACATCTTCACTCAGCCTAATCTCAACCTCAGGCAAACTCGATGGGTCGAAATGATTCAAGAGTATAATCCGAGTATCGAGTATACTCCAGGCAAGGCCAATGTGATCGCTGACGCATTGAGCAGAAAGGCTTATTGCAACAGTCTGATTATGAAGCATTATCAACCTGAGCTTTGTGAAGCTTTCCGCAAACTTAATCTGCAAGTTGTTCCTAAAGGTTTCCTCGCTAACCTTCAAGTCTCTCCTACCTTGGAAGACCAGATTCGCCAAGCCCAGCTTCTTGATGCTATGGTGAAAAAGGTGAAGATTGGGATTGCCAAGAGTCAACCCAAGTACAAGTGCTACCGCCTTGATGACAAGGATACTCTCTTCTTCGAGGATCGTATTGTTGTGCCCAAAGGTGACCTTCGTAAAGTGATCATGAACGAGGCTCACAATTCTCTCCTCTCCATCCACCCTGGGAGCACGAAGATGTATCAGGACCTCAAGCAGGCTTATTGGTGGACTCGAATGAAGCGCGAGATTGCTCAATTCGTGAACGAATGTGATGTCTGCAGAAGAGTGAAGGCAGAACACCAAAGGCCAGTGGGTCTCCTCCAACCTCTTGCCATTCCAGAATGGAAGTTTAACCACATTGAGATGGACTTCGTGACTGGGTTTCCAAAGTCCAAACGTGGCAATGATGCTATATTTCTTGTTATCGACAAACTCACCAAAGTGGCTCACTTTCTGCCTATCAAAGAGTCGATCACTGCAGCTCAATTGGCGGAACTCTATACCTCTCGAATTGTCTCTCTGCATGGTATTCCACAAGTGATATCTTCAGACCGTGGCAGCATCTTTACCTCCAAGTTTTGGGATTCTTTTCAGAAGGCCATGGGCACCAACATCCGCTTCAGCACAGCTTTCCATCCTCAAACTAGCGGTCAAGTCGAGCGTGTCAATCAGATTCTTGAAGATATGCTCAGGGCTTGTGTGATCTCCTTCGACATGAAGTGGGAGGATTGTCTTCCATATGCTGAATTCTCCTACAACAACAGTTTTCAAGCAAGTTCGGGCAAGGCCCCATTTGAAATTCTGTATGGTAGGAAGTGTCGTACCCCTCTCAAATGGTTTGAAACCGGTGAACGTCAGCTTTTGGGTAATGACTTAATCACAGAGGCAGAGGAAATGTGCAAAGTCATTCGAGATAACCTCAAAGCAGCCCAATCCCGCCAGAAGAGCTACTATGATAGTAAGCACCATGATTTGGCTTTCGAGATCAGAGATCATGTTTACCTCCGCGTCTCTCCAATGAAAGGTACTCGTTGCTTCGGTATCAAAGGGAAGCTTGCCCCTAGATACATGGGACCTTTCAAGATAGTCAGCAAGAGAGGCGATCTCGCCTATCAACTCGAGCTTCCTTCAAACTTTGCAAATGTTCATGACATGTTCCGTGTCTCTCAGCTCCGAAAGTGCTTCAAGACTCCTGACCGCACCGTCAACTTCGAGGACATTGAGCTCCAAGAAGATCTCTCCTATCGTGAGCACCCAGTTGCTATTCTTGAAGAGACTGAACGCAAGACTCGCAACAAGTCAATCAAATTCCTCAAAGTCAAGTGGTCACACCATTCCGACCGTGAAGCTACCTGGGAACGCGAGGATCACCTCCGTTCTGAGTACCCGGCGTTCTTTCAGTCCTAGATCTCGGGACGAGATCCTTTCGTAGTGGTGGAGTGTTGTAACACCTCGGATGTGATTTACCCAATATGTACTCCAACTCTTGCCATTTCCGACGTTAAGTTATTTTATTTTCTTGGGTTCGGGTTTTTGTCTCCGTGTGTTGTTGTCGTTGTCATGCATCTCATATCATGTCATCATGTGCATTGCATTTTCAAACGTGTTCGTCTCATGCATTCGAGCATTTTCCCCGTTGTCCGTTTTGCATTCCGGCGCTTCGTTCTCCTCCGGTGGTCATTTCTACCTTTCTTTCGTGTGTGGGGATTAAACATTTCTGGATTGGACCGAGACTTGCCAAGCGGCCTTGGTTTACTACCGGTAGACCGCCTGTCAAGTTTCGTACCATTTGGACTTCGTTTGATACTCCAACGGTTAACCGAGGGACCGAAAAGGCCTCGTGTGTGTTGCAGCCCAACACCCCTCCAATTTGGCCCAAGACCCACCAAAACCCTCTCCATCATCTAGAGCGTTCGATCACGATCGCGTGGCCGAAAACCGCACCTCATTTGGACTCTCCTAGCTCCCTCTATGCCTATATATAGATCCCCACATTTCAAATCCCGGGCGAAACCCTAAAATCCCAGATCCGCCGCCGCCGGACAAAAACTCACCGGGCCGGACATGTCCGACCCGCGCCGCCGCCGCCACTTATCGCCTACCGGTTCGCCGCCGCCTCCACCTACCGCGCCGGCCCGGAGAGCCCGCGGGAGGCCCTCCTGGCCCGGAGCCGCGCCGCCCGCGCCCGCCTCCATCTCCCCGCGCTCCGGCCGCCGCCCGCCACCGGCGTCCGCCGCCTCCGCCGTGATCCGCCGTCGCCAAAGGTCGCCGCCGGCGCCGCCGACCGACCCGCGCCGCCCGTGCGCCCCCGTCGACGCCGGCCGCCGTGGCCGCCTCGCCCGGCCACCGCTTCGGCCGCGGCGCCCCTCGCCGGCCCCTCGCCGTCCGGCCATTCTCCTCCATCTCCGGCGAAGCTCCAGCCAACCTCATAACCCGTGCACCCGGATCTGGATCTAGATCCAAATATCTCGGGTTGACTTTTGCCCGAAACTCTAATATTTTGGCTATTTTCATTGCATCGTAACTCCTCATTCGCAGCTCCGTTTTGCGCATATAGCATATCAAAATGTTCATCTCAAAGAGTACATCATTTTATCTCATTGCATCATTTTCATTTGAGTTCATCTTGATGCCCGAAATGCTATTAGAAGAGTGCTATTTGAGATAATTGTCAGATCTGCTGCTCCATTTAGATATTTGTCATTTTTGCCATGATTATTGTGTGCATGATATGCCCATGAGCTCTACATATGTTTTGTTAAGGGTTTTGCCATCTTTCCAGAGGTGCAACCCATGTATTTTTGTGATGTGTGTGGTGACTAGCACAAGCTTGCAAAGTGTGGCATTTCTTAATGCTGATTTCAGGGACTTAGCATTTCCACTAAGTCCTTGAACTGGTTATCTCATATGGCCATATGTTCATGTTGTTTCCTAGGGATCCGTGCCTCTTTTGAGGATGATCAGTAAGGATGTTTTGCTAATCTTGTAGTGCTCTATCCATCCATGCCTTTGTTTGCAATTATGGAGCACCCTAGATTGAGTCAATCGAGCTCTACTTTTGTCATTTCGTGAATCTGGGCAGATTGTCCACTTGTTAGCGCTTTTGCCGATGATGTTGTAGTTGATCCGTGCATGCTATGGTTTTGTTCCTGCCATGTCTAACTTTTATTTTGTGTATTCTTGATGGGTGCATGCTTAGCTCGTCATGACTTTCTCTGTAGTGAGTGCATCGAGCTCGTAAACATGCCTACTTGATATCTGTTTCAGCATGCTCCAATTTTCACTAAGTCTGTGATCTGATTATGTTTTTGCCATGTTTACATGCTTGCAAATTTATTTTCTGATCTCTTTTGGCTCAAGGTCACTAAGGGACTTTTGTTAAGCTCTTTGAGTAGCTAAATGCCATGCTTTACTTTGCCATGTTCATGTCCTGTAACATGTAGTTTTGTTGCTCCGAAGTGTGCTATCTGATTTGAAATTTCAGACAAGTGTTAATTTCACTAAGTCTGAAATCTGTTTACCAAATGCATTTTTGCCATGCTTGTTTGAACCTGTTAATGGATGAATTGGCCGTATCTCAGTGCTAGACTTTTGTTAAGCTTCACGAATGCATCCCTGCCATGTATTTTTATGCCATGTTTGGGTGCTGTAGCATGTTCATCTTGTTGCATTTAGATGGCTACTTGCTGTAAATCGCAGAACGTGACCATATTTGAATTGCTTGCCATTTCCAAACCGTAACTTCGATTCCGGCGTTCTTTATATCGTTTTCAAGCAATTTCATATCATATTTCCAGTGGCACACTTGGTTTTCCAAGTTGAGGCCAGGTTCATTCATTCCTTGTCAAATCTTGCATATGCATGACAGATTGCATCCCGCATAGCATACCATGTTTGCATCATATTGTTTGATCCTTGCACGTGGTTGATTGTGTCCTTGTTGCTTGTTTGTCTTGTTTGGGTAGAGCCGGGAGACAAGTTCGCTAACGAGGAGCCCGTTGAGTTTGCTTTCGAGGATCCAGTCAACTCTGACAACTTTGCAGGCAAAATGATCATACCCTCGAAATCACTACTATCTTTGCTTTGCTAGATGCTCGCTCTTTTGCTATGCCTATGCTACGATGCCTACCACTTGCTTATCATGCCTCCCAAATTGCCATGTCAAACCTCTAACCCACCATGTCCTAGCAAACCGTTGATTGGCTATGTTACCGCTTTGCTCAGCCCCTCTTATAGCGTTGCTAGTTGCAGGTGCAGATTGGAGACCGTTCCTTGTTGGAACATTATTTACTTGTTGGGATATCATTATATTGCTATGTTATCTTAATGCATCTATATACTTGGTAAAGGGTGGAAGGCTCGGCCTCTCGCCTAGTGTTTTGTTCCACTCTTGCCGCCCTAGTTTCCGTCATATCGGTGTTATGTTCCCGGATTTTGCGTTCCTTACGCGGTTGGGTTATATTGGGAACCCCTTGATAGTTTGCCTTGATTAAAGCTTCTCCAGCAATGCTCAACCTTGGTTTTACCATTTGCCACCTAGCCTCTTTTTCCCTAGGGTTTCCGGAGCCTGAGGGTCATCTTATTTAAACCCCCCCGGGCCAGTGCTCCTCTGAGTGTTGGTCCAAACTAGAGTCCTGTGCAGCGCCCCCTCGGGGAAACTCGAGGTTTGGTTTTTAGTTGTATGGAGCGCTCATCTGAGTGTGCCCTGAGAACGAGATATGTGCAGCTCCTATCGGGATTTGTCGGCACATTCGGGCGGTGTTGCTGGATTTGTTTTAACCTGTCAAAGTGTCTTGAAGAACCGAGGTACCGAGTCCGATCTGAACGTCTCGGGAGGAGGTCTATTCCTTCGTTGACCGTGAGAGCTTGTCATGGGCTAAGTTGGGACTCCCCTGCAGGGATTTGAACTTTTGAAAGCCATGCCCGCGGTTATGGGCAGATGGGAATTTGTTAATGTCCGGTTGTAGATAACTTGAACCCTAACTTATTTAAAATGAATCAACCGTGTGAGTTACCGTGATGGTCTCTTCTCGGCGGAGTCCGGGAAGTGAACACGGTGTTGGAGTAATGCTTGCGCAGGTTGTCCTCTAGTTTCTCGCTCGCGCTTTGCCTCCTCTTCTCGCTCTATTTTGCGAACAGGATAGCCACCATATATGCTAGTCGCTTGCTGCAGCTCCACATATATTTTCCTTGCCTTACTTACAAGCTTAAATAGTCTTGGTCGCGAGGGTGCGAGATTGCTGAGTCCCTGTGGCTCACAGATTACTATTACACCAGATGCAGGGCCTGATGACTCCGTTCCAGATGACGCGCTTGAGCTCAAGTGGGAGTTCGACGAGGACTCTCAACGATACTATGTTTCTTTTCCTGATGATCAGTAGTGGTGCCCAGTTGGGGTGATCGGGACTGTGTCGCATGTTGGGTTTATCTTTCATTTTGGCGCCATAGTCGGGCCATGAGTGTTTGGATGTTGTAATGCTATTTATGTACCTTGTTTGACGTGGCGAGTGTAAGCCAACTATGTTATCTCCCCTTTTATTATCTATATTACATGGGATGTTGTGATGATTGCCTAACTTGCGACATTGCTTTCAGTGTGGTTATGTCTCTAAGTCGTGCCTCGACACGTGGGAGCTATAGCCGCATCGAGGGCGTTACACGCATGTAGATGAACTTGACGGGTCATCGACCTCCTGGTACTTGCCGTCATCTCGGCCTTGACACAGATGAAACGGAACGCAATGGTTGTGGTACTTGGCGAAAAATCTCGAAGATGGCCTTGGTGTTCTTGGTTCGGTGGTTGTGGAGTCGGGGTCGGTCCCGACCAAGTTGAGGAGAGGAGCAGGCGTAGCTAGGACTAGCAGTAGCGGCACGGACACGGAGCTAGCACGGATAGCTGCGACATCAAGCAGAGGCGGTGCAGCGGGGCGACGGGGATGGTCGGCGGAGATGCAGGCAGCAGCACGCCAAGGGAGGTGGAGCTCATGGTAGGAGGGAGCAATGCGCGGAGCAGGAGGCAAGATGTTGCTGCGCCGAGGACGAGCTGGATGTGAAGGACACACACGACAGCTCCAGTCACCGGCGGCCATGGCAGCAGAGGAGGTCGGCAGACGGAGCTCGAGTCAGGGCCAACAGGCTCTTTCACGGTGGCACGACGGTCGTGGGAGGCCAATGAAGAGGCGGAGGAAGGGCTCCAGCGAAGGGGGCGTTGAGGGCGAGCCGGGTCAAGGGCGGCGAAGCTCGGAGGCGGGGTAGTAGGCCATTGGCGGGGCTTGACGGATCTAGGCGAGGTCGCTGGCAGCAGAGGTGATCGGGGACGAGGAGCGGCACTGCTGTCTCCCTGTCTCTCTTTGATGGTGCACGCACATGAGGGAGGAAGGGATCAATGGGGGAGAGGGAGAGCGGATCGAGCGTAGACGAGGATCGAGCAGGAGGCGGCGGGCAGACGGAGGGATCGAGAGGAGGGGGGTCGGGGCCTATGGTTAGAGGTCCAGATGGGCCTTGGGCCAAAAGGTCGGGCTGGCGCGGGAGTTGGGAGGCCCAGCTGGGCTTGAAGAATCGGGAACCAGGAGATATGGGTCGGTCTCCACTGTCTGAGGTTCTTCTCATTCTCTCAAAATGGGAAAGAAAAGAGGAGGGAAAGAAATGTATTGGAGGTCCAAATAATTACCGAAAGAGCTGGGAAAATAACACATGGCCACTCTGAAATAATTCAGAGTTCCACAACTTGGATTGTGGGTATCAGAGAAAGATTAAGGATTTAAAATATTTGGAAAAGGAAGGAACTTTAATTACTAGTGGGTTGTCGTTAGTTCCAAAAATGGAATTTTTTAATAGCTCCCTAAATATTGGGAGGATATGTTATAAAGAGAAATCCATGTGAATTCCCTCGATTGAAATGGATCGAAGATCCATAAGATTTATTAAGATGAGTTGCAAAAATAAATGACATGCTGGCATGATGACATGATGCAATGCAAAATAACAATTACAAACACACAATACCAACGGAAAACATGGAAGGCATCTGGAGCGTCGGTCTCGGGGCATCACTGGTATCCACTCTACCACCGTGATCATCTCATGATCACATAAAGACCAACCAACTTCGGTATCCACGATACCTTCGTGATGCTCTCTCGATCACAACCAATCTCTTTCTCATCACCGAACTGGGGTTATTATTATTAATCAATTTATTATTATTATTGTTGTTGGCTCATAGTGTGACCAACTACAAACTGGGCCCATATCCGCGGGCGCGGCTATCGATAGATTAAAACACACTCTGCAGAGGTTAGCACAATGTACCCACACCACGGAACCCATGGCCTCACAATCCCATACGTGTGGACCAATGGCGTTCCAAAAAAACCGATATACTCCAATGACACTCTCCCGGCCACTCCGACCAACTCCCCTCTTGGGCTAAGACATGGGTGGCCCCGATGTCTACCAAAGACATCCAATGGCCACCGTTGTGGCAAAACATAAACGGTCCCAAATGGGGACAAAGCACGCAAACAATTCAGGCACACAAGGCTTATGTCCGCCTACCTGATCAGGGTAGCACGCGCCCATAACCTTCCCTCATTGGAGTCACCAGCTAGAGGCATGAAAATAGACCACATTAGGGCCTTCCCATAAAAGGCAAATGTGGTTGCAATGGTCATCTTGATCTGGTGGCACCATGACTTAGCCAACAATTGTTCAAGTTTTATTATTATCCGGTTAAACTTGAATGCAAAAAGTTGAGCCAAAATAAAACAAGATGATGCAACTATAATGCATAAACATGATATCAACATAAGCATGGAGGTGCAACATAATGATCGAGCATAACCACAGTGGAGCATTAAACCAAATGAGCATGGCATACTGACGAGCATAAGAATACATAATCATCAGCATAGCATGACTACTAGCATCATAAAGGAATACCATGCAAGAACGTAGCAAAAACATTACCAAGTAAGCATGTAACCAACTAGCTGCGACGGAACATGTATATCAAAGGTACTCTCTAACAGACGATAAACATGCATCAGACGGAACATCACTACTATCAGAATGAACTACTACCACCAAGCATGTCGGGTTAAAACCATACTAGCAAGTAGCACAAGATAACCAGATGCATCGGAACATAGCATGAAAGTGAACGTGAATCCACGAGCATAACCGAAACAACGACATCAGTAGCAAACAAGCATAGAGATAACGGGCAAACTTTTATTAAATATTCAAGTGAAAACCATGGCTACTACGTGGCTATCATGCAAGTGGTGGTTGCGGCTTTACTGGGGGTGACGAATACTCCGGGAAGATGTGCGGTGAAGCCGTGGAACGAAACCGAACAATTCTCTCTGGAAGGAGATTGATAAGGGCAAGGGCATCATGGTCATCTTTAGTGTGTGAACACCTTATGAAAATGGCAAAAACAGAATGAGCTCGATGAGACGAAGAAGTGAGCGTTGGTTTCACCTCGATGGGAGTTACGATTGCAGAGTTATGAGGTGTAGAAGATCAGGGACCAATCTATGTATATTTTCATCACCGACAAGTCCCTGGAGCAGAAAACAGAAAATGCCTGTTTGGGAAATACGCTTTCTATACTGGAAAGCATATTTTTAGCCGAAGTAGAAGAAGAAGACGTTTTCGAGAGGCGAAAGTGCATTTGTGGAAATACGCTTCCACTTAAAAACGAATGGGCCCAGGGGATGTGTCACTCACAGCGGGATCCACAGGCAGGGGGAGGGGCCAGGCGCGGGCTCCTCTCCTTCCTCTTGCCATGTTCCCCTCGTGGAGCAGAGGCAGAACAAGGGAGGGAGGGCACCGGCGGGACGGCCTACTCAGCCCACCCCCGGCCGAGGCAAGGCCATCGGTGGGTGTGTGGCGGTGAGGCGTGCCCATCCAGGAGGGAAGCGGCTGCTGGGGAGGGAAAGGGACGCGACGACGGGAGGAGGCAGGGAGGAGGGCAGAGGCGACGGTGGTCTTTGGGGCATGGCCCTAGAGGGACTCCAGCTAGGGGGCAAGGGCACGGGAAGGATCTCTTGGAGGTGGAGAAGGCGATGGTGGTGGCTAGAGGTGGAGGAATAGCTCGGGTGGCCGGATCGGAGTGGACTCCGGCGAGCACCGCGGCAGTCCGAGGCAAATACGACGAGCTCTCATGGACAAGGAGGAACGAGGACGGGCTTGGGAGCTGCGGAAGGACTTGGGCATGCTATTTGTAGAACGGGGAAAAGCTCCAAAGCTCATGGGCGATGTAGTTGATCACGGGGGAGCTAGTGGAAACGATGTGGATGCGAGAGCCAGAGGGAGGTGACGGAAACAGCGGCCACAGTTTGCAAAGCACGCGTTTTGGCCGGTCTGCCCAGTGGTAACCGCGTGAACGCGGTGGTCAGCCTGGCGGCCAGACCTTGTCTAGTAGATGGACCGTTCAACGCTGAGTACCAAGAAGGAGAGAAACAAGCACAGTGGCCATGGATGTGATCCCAGCTAGTAGGTTTGCAGCTGCAGGACAACCTGTTTTATATCTTCTGTGGTTAACATGTCTGGAGTTAGACTCAGGGCTTTGGCACAACATGATCAATCACTAAGATGATTGTGATGACCAAAAATTAGCTTAGTAGGATGAGTTTATATGGTACTTGCTATAGAAAGTGCCATAATGGCCTGATTCGGGAATGATGAAGGGCAGTCACATACATGATGTCATGAGCTGAAATTTGGAGGAGGTGGGTTATTTGATCATATGAAGCTCCTGGAAAAGTTTCATGCCATTTGGACAGAAACTTGGAAAAATTGCACGGGGCAATTGGCTAGATGAAATAGGCTAAACCTTGGTGGAGGGAGTTGATATCGATAGGAGAATGTCCTGGTAAATTTTCAGCTTAATTGAAGCAATATAAAATATGGTCGCTTCACAAAGTGAAAATCTCACCAGAAACATTGATTTGGAGCTGGGCTCACATAGATGAGTTACATGAGCTCATATTTGGCGGAGAGTCATGAATTTCATTTTGGAACTTCGGATGACAAAGTAATCATAAGTGATCATGTCAACCCCATACATGACTTTTCAGTGGCTGACCCCTTCGCAAAAATTATGAGGTTTCGAAACCAGACTTAGAAGTGGTAATATTAGTTTGAACCTCTCTAATATCCATGTTTAGTGGATCAGCACGAGCATTTGCACCTGATGAGCTGAATTTCATTTCTAATATCAGTTTGAACCTTGTAATCTTCGAATTTGAGCCATATAACTCTGGTATTTGAACCTTGTAATATTTCGAGCTTTTGTGGTACAATTGTTGAAATGGCATCATATGAGACACATATATTGGTAGCACTACTTGACCTTAATATGCAATGGTCTTAGATTTTATTACCCATTCTCAAATCTGTTAACCTTGTCGATCTCATAGCACACGGTCTGTATACGTAATTCGACTATGATCGTTGACATTATTGCACACCATTGGTTTTTTCAACCGTGTGCCCTGTAGAGCATGTAATTAACTATCGCACTCGAGTGTCCATCATCAGCCCTCTATGTAACCTTGACCTCATCACCCATGGGTAAACTAATGTCCAAAGTCATTCCACACACTTCATTTTTACAAAGCTTTTTCCCAATAAATGTCCATGATTTGTCCCTCTTCTAGCTGACACATGGCCAAACTAGCCGGGCAGGAAGCTTGCGCGGTAAACTGCGTGGTAGCACGGGAACAGGCTCATCAACAATACATTTGGCGTCTCTTCGAGCCCACGCGTGGTCAAGCAAAACAATGTGCGGTGCGGTGTTGTCAAGCGTGCACTGGAATCCTCGGCTATGAACGATGTGACAAGACGTGACGATTACAGGATGGCCGGCCCCCATTTATTATAGTGGCCATTTAACCCTTGTGTCTCTTCAACATTTCGATCGCGCCCCACCATTGCAAGAAGCACACCCACCACGACAAATTCTTAGAGGGTATCCTGCACGGCTCCAATGGCACTCCGAGTAGCTGCCGACGATGAGCAGCAGTTCACCATGCATGTCGTGGTGGACACCCACAGAAGGTTCACGGAGCTCTCGGTGGTTTTCACCAACAACCTGGTCTGGGTGGAGCACTCCATCCACATCATGGAGTTGTTGCTTGTAGAGGAGAAGTACAAGGTGGTCGGGTTCGACCTTGAGTACACCCGCACTCGTGCCAGGTCTTGTCCCAAGGTCGTTGTCGCCAAGATGTGCATGTGCAACAACGTCCTTGTCTACCACTACAGCCTGGCCACAAGGCCTTGTGAGTGTTTCGCCAGGTTTGTCAATAGCCCCCACTACATATTCGCTACGGTGGACATAACCAAAGATGTAAAGGTGCTCAAGAATTTGGTCATCACCTGCCAGAATATTGTCAACATCCAGGGCCAATACAAGATTTGGGGCAGCAAGCAGCATGAGAAGGACTCACTGGTTCACCTCACGAAGGCAATCATCGAACCCTACTATAGAGACATGAAGGATTCCTGCAACAAGGACAAGCATGCCTGACACTCGGCCAGGATGTAGAAACTCGACAAAGCTCACGTCGTGTACACGACCAAGGAGGCATACACGAGCTACGACATGTACAAGCGGATCATTGACATGAGGAAATGCCTCCTTCCCCAAAATGGCCAGGGATCCAGCCGGAAGCAGAGCAATGGCAAGCGCTGTCGCAGCAATAAGTAGATGATTAGATCCTCGTTTCTCCTACTTTAGTATTCATGTAATTGCATACTTTGGTGTGTGGAAATGTTATGTGTGTAGCCACTTGTGTAACTGTATGCTTAATTTGGTTTTGCAATGTTGTCTTTTTAAGTATATATGTTGATGCTTTGTAGAAAGAGCAAATCACATCGCACACGGACTAAACAATGGAATAGGTCGGTGATGATTTCATCAATCACTGACAATTGTATACCAGCAATCATTTGCTCACAACACACACGGCTTGTTAACGGTAATCGTCTGTGTTGTTATCGGTCTTCCCACACATTTCTGATATTAGACCAGTTTGCCGCGTATCACACACATCTTGTTAAGTAGAACCGTTTCTATTCTCTTGGCTCAACGCAAATAGTTCATCCGAGTGAACTGTATGCCGTATATCGCACAAACCTTCATCTGGCTGCCCGTTTCTGCTGTTCCGCCTCATCATAAACAGTTTATCCGAGTGAACCTTATGTCGTATATCGCACATGCCTTCATCTAGCTTCATGTTTCGTTTGTTGTGCCTCATCGGAAACAGTTCATTGAACTGAGCCATATGCCTCTTATCGCACACGCAACTAAAATATGAACCATGTTTGATGTACCCTTCATCGCAAACCTTCTACATCTTTTTATGGTTATTTTACATCACCGTTGGCGATTAATGCATCACTGATAGTTTCTTCAATGGGTCTCTGATCAGTAGTGTCGCGTTAGTAGCATCCTATAGTAGTGTATGGATAAAGGCCCAGAAGAGCGGTCATAGCATTTATTACAAAAAGGGTCACGTGGCCCAACAAATAAAGCATACGAGCAACGAAAGCATAACATATCTAAGTACAGACAACTACAAATGAAAAAGGCTGAGGATCCTGACTATTTACAAGACCATCCCAATGTTTCAAGAACGTAGCTGAGGTAACAAGCTATTCGTCAATGTCCACGTGGAACTACTACTAAATCATCTGCAAAAAAATTATTTAAGAAAATGTGAGTACAAAGTTACTCAGCAAGACTTACATCAGATCTTGTAAATGCATGCATTAGTATCAACGAGGCAATGTGGGGTTTAGCTGCAGCAAGCTAGCTTTGACTCAGTGGCTATCCTGTTCTACAACTGCGAGTAACTTCTTTGAGGTGAGAAAGCACACATGAGTCCACTAATCACCACATCAATACACTACTATGAATTCTATCCCATCTCCCTACGAGAAGGCTATCCATAGCACTCACACTTGTCTTGAGCATTTTAGAGTATCCACTTCAAGTTGTCTACGTACCACGTAAGCATCCAAGTTGTCCATAACCGAGGACGCGGCTATTCCAGTAGATCATGTTAACCCTACAGGGGCATACTTCTTCTCACACACACGCTCTCACCACTTACCACCATGTACACGTCATGTATCTCGGCAACCTTCAAGAAGAAGCCAGGCAAGGGTGTCAGCCATGACCTGACTAACCATACGAGACTCTAGACCAGGCTTATCGCCTATCCGAGGTCGAACCCACAAAGGAAGTTCGACCGAAGTTTCCATCACGGCCCTAAACGATGTGAGCAGGGTTCCCAAGCCCACCATCCGGGTGCCACTTGGTAGACCGTGCCACTGTGCCTAGTCTGTCCCAAGCCCACCCTGCCGGGTGCCACTCAGTAGAAAAATAGCACTAACTACAGACACCAAAACTAGTTGCGACTCCTGGACAGAGAACAAGTCGATTAATAAGTCCAGAGGGGTCAAGTTACCGGAACCCATTGCGTGTTAGTAGCTAGTCATTGGACAACATACACAGAGTTCAATTCTTAAGGGCGGTCCCAATGAGACAACCCACCATGTACTCCTACATGGCCTCTCACTGCTAACTTTACCAAATCGTGTTCACACGCTTAACTCTCAGCATCAGGACATGGCCTAACACTCCAATTCATTCCCAATGAATCAGACCTGACACAACTCTAAGAAATAGCAGGCATGGCATGGCTCAATCAACTCCTACACATGCTAGTGGGTTTCAACTATTTACTATGGCAATGACAGGTCATGTCGAGGAACGGGTTCAACTACCGCAACATAAAGTAGCAGTTGAATCATTGTTGTCCTAATGCAATAAAAGAGAGTAGGAGCGAGAGAGTGGGATTCTACCGGAATGAACAAGGGGGTTTGCTTGCCTGGTAGATCAATAGTGGAGCACTTCTCCTTAAACATGTACTCTAGAACACTCTCCGGAGTAGGACCTGTCAAGAAGGATGGTGCCGACAATCAATACACAAGCATATGTGATAATATGATGCATGAACATGGCATGTAGATGTGATGTTATTTGAGCTAATGCATCCAGCATTTCATTTGAATGAAGTCCATTTGAACCAAGGGTTCAAATGGAACTCCAAATTAAACATTTGTAAATGACATTCATGTGTTTTCACCTATACAGCAGGTATATGTTGGTTTGTCATGCATGAAACTAGTACAGATGGATAGATGGAATTATTCTGATAATTTTTCATATATAATTTATTTCAGTCTGACCTACGGTTTATTTTCTATTAATTTTTGAAGTTTTGAGTATTTTCTGGAATTTCTTGAATTAATAAAACACCAGAAAAGCATTGTTGCGTCAGCATGACAGTGGCATGACGTCAGCAAGTTAACCCAGGCTGACCAGGGTCAAATCTGACCAGTGGGGCCCACTGGTTAGTGACTCACTGGACAAACCCGGTCAAATCTAGCGCTGACTGGGTTTGACCGGCGGTGGGGCCCGCTGTTAGTGGCTGTGAAGTGGCTAATTAGGGGGGGTTAGTCCTAATGGCATGCCATGTAGGCTATCACAGGGGTTTGGCCGGCAGCGACCAAAACAATAGCGGAGGCTCGCCGGACTTGACCTACAGGCGGCGGCTGGACGCGGGGAAACCACCTGGACATAGCCCGCAGTCGGCGCATCTAGGTGATGTAGCAGAGGGTTGTGGGGTGGCCAGAGCTCGTCAGAATGGATCTCACGACAGTGGCCGGAGTTCAGCTCGAGTGGTCACAAGGCTGCGGGGTACGGCGAGGCTCGTCAGCTTGAGCGAAGCGGCACGGCAGCGCCATGCCCGGCGTCCATAGCGTATGCTGGCTCTCAGTATAGTGGCTAGCACGGTTACGGCACGGGAATAACCATGAGGAGAGACGCGAAATGTAGGAGAGCTCACGGTGGTCTCGTAGGAAGTCCCAGTCAGCTCGGGGAGGCACAGACAGCGACGGGGCATTGACGGTGATCTCAGGAGATCGGCGATGAAGAGGATGATGTCGACGATGTTTCGGGGAACCCGGGCTTGCATGCCTAGGCGGCGAGGCCATGGCTCTAGGTGCGGCATCGATAAGCGGCGATGATTGTGGCGTTTGGTCGTGAGAGAGACGGCGGTAGAGGAGGGGATGAGCATGAGATAGAGTGAGAGAGGTCCGGGGAGGTGCGTGGCGCCCGTAGAGCACTGAGGGGAGGGGCTGGCTGGCTGGCTGGTGCTGGCCTGGCACATCCCGACGTGCGTCGGGCGCGTGCCCCTGTTCTCCTGGCGAGAGGAGAGGGATGACTGGCAGGGGCCAGTTGGTTGGGCCGGCTAGTGGGCCTCCCGGCAAGTGCATGTGGGCTTCTCTCTCTCCTTTTTATTTTTTTTCTTTTCTAACACTTGTTTTAATTTGGTTTTTGAACCAAACTAGTTTTGTTGCTTCTGATATTTTTGTAGGGACTAAAAGGATTATTCCAAAGCCCCTTACCAAAAGTCAGAATTATTGGACATATATTAAATATATAACAACTATTAATCCAATGCAAATAATTATTGGATTAACTCAAATGCCCAAAATAAATATTTCTGAGCTCCTAAAAATATTGGGTTGAATTTTACCTCTGGCCAATATTTTTAGAGAAAAACTGGAACATTTTCTTGGACCTATTTAAAGCAATTTTTATCTTGATCATTTCCATAATGATTTCTCAGGCTTTCACATATCCCCAATTCAAATTCCTTGAAATTTAAACATGATGCTCACATGACTAGCTAGTCTAAGTCATACCAAAACTAGGGATGTGACATCACCGTTGTGTCGATGCTTGGTCTTGTTGTGTCATGGTTTCCCGTCTCCGTCCCGGACTTCTGAGGTGCCGGGGTCTTCAGGTTTGTTGCTTCTACAAGCCAACCAGTTGTCTTCGCTCACACAAAAGCGGGTCATGAGTGAGATAAGGGCTGACATTGTCTTCGGCTTACCTTGGCCGAGCTGATGAGCTAGCCATCGTCCTGGATGATGTGTCTGGATGCGGCTATCGCCTCAGCATCTGGGTAGTCGGTGATTTGGTTCTTCTTAGTCAGGAACCGATTCCAAAATTGCCGGGCTAACTCAACGGGCTATTGGACAACGTGGCTCAGGTCATCGTCATCCGGAGGCCGAACATTAGTGCCTTGAAAGTTAGCTCAGAAAGCATCCTCAAACTCTTCCCAGCTCCCTATAGAGTTTTCTGGGAGGCTGTTCAACCAATGTCTGGCTAGTACTTTAAGCTTTAATGGCAGGTATTTTATGGCACGGAGATCATCTCCTCGGGCCATATGAATGTGGAGAAGGAAGCCTTCAATCCACAGTGTAGGGTTTGTTGTCCCATCGTATTGTTCAAAGTTTATGGGTTTAAACCCTTCAGGGAACTAATGTTGTATAACCTCATCTGTAAAGAACATTGGCTGAGCGGCGCCCCTGGCCCGGGCACATCATGCTGGAGATCGGCTGCCATCCGGGTCTGGTGCTGCTCCCGAGCTCTATTGTTTCGGTCGCGCCAAGCTTGGTATCCATCCCGTCCAGCGGGAGTGCACCCTCTAGATCCATATATGGATCTTGTCTGACCTGCTCTAGTGTCCAGGTTGTGTCGTTGGTCATATGGGTCCTCTGGCAACATTAGTTGCTTGCCTCTCTGATGAGGTAGTGCGGGTGGATCTTCGGCCTCTCCATCCGTCATGTCCCGTATTTGAGGGGGGCGGTCTGCTAGTGTGTCTAAGTATATCTTGGGGTACAGGCTCAAGGGCCTCGTCGTCGAATCGTGGCAGCAAACGTTAGCGCGGGTAGCTTTTGTTCTGATCTTTCCGCTCATTGTCGTACCCTTCTTCTAATGCAAGGACTTTCGTCCATCTCTCGTTGAGGGTGTCTTGTTCGGCTTTCATCTACTTCTGCTTCTTCTTCAGGCTTCGTGTAGTGGCTATAAGTTGCCTCTTGAACTGTTCTTGATCCAGCAAATCCTTAGGGATGATGAAATCCTCGGCTCCGAGGCTACCTCCTCTTCGGAGAGAGGGAGGTAGTTGTTGTCCTCCTAGTCATTGAGGTCTTCAGGATCATACTGATCCTCGTGCCCCTCCGAGTCATTGAGTTATTGGTCGGGGCAACGGGGTCACCAAGGTCTTCCATGTCATCTGGGGTATCATTTTCTCCTGTGCCCGTGTAGCTTTCCCTACCCCTATGCCCCTTGGATCGTCTGCACTGTCATCGGCGTTTGGGAGGCTCATCGCCAAGATTATCGCCATCTTTCCTGGGGTGCCATCGCCGTTTTTCCCAGTGGTTCCATCGCCCTTGTCATTGGGGGTGTCCACCATATAGACATCGTAGGTGGAGGTGGCTGGGATGGGCAATGGCAGTATAAGCCATGGTGTCGCTATCTTCATCCCGGTCGCTGGCCTCCTCAAAGGCGTAGTCCATCAAGTCGGTTAAATCTTCGACCGTGGCTACCAAGTGGGTGGTGGGTGGGACGTAAAATTCCCTGTGGCCTGCCTCAAAACCGATTCGAGCATAGGTTGAGGATGGGTCATATGTAATGTTCATCATCTGGATCCGATCTAGCATCTCGCTTAATAGGGAGAGACTAGCGAGATCGCTATCCGGGATTTCTTCGGAGACAACCTCTGGTATGGTGGTGTGAGAGGCAAGTCTGGCCAGGGTTGACTCCTGGTCTTTTGACACCGAAGTCGTATCTAGGCTTGAAGCAAATTGGAGGTAAAGGATGACCCAGGGATAGCGTTGGAAAGAGAGCTCAAAGTCAAAGCTTCATGGTTTTCAGGCTCTTCGGGCAAGGCTGAGAACCCGGTGAAGATTAGATCGCCCCGACCATCAGCGACATACTCTATGTTCCCGAACCTGATTTGACGCTCAGGGGCAAAGTTGTCGACCTGGTCGAGCTGACCAGCCAAGTTGGCGTGCAAAACGTTGCCACTGAACGTGAAGAGGTGGCCAGGAACAAAGATGTCCCAGTGCGGATGCCATCTAAGATGACTAGGCGAGCCATTGACCCTACGGCAATACCACATCGGAACTCTCAATGAAAGCACTAGTTCGGTGACAAAACCGACGGATCTCGACTAGGGGGTCCCAAGATGTGGATCGTGGATCAATGGGCAATAGGAGACACAGGGGAAGTATTTACCCAGGTTCGGGCCCTCTCGAAGAGGTAAAACCCTACGTCCTGCTTGATAATATTTGTGTGTATATGATGGTTACAGAGTCGATCTCCCAAGAGATCACATGAACTAAACCCTAGGTGAGTAGGATGATGGTTCTTCTGTAGCCTCTATGAACTAAACCCGATGGTTTATATAGACACCAAGGGTACCTAGGGTTACAAATGGTCGGTTACCACAAGGGGATAAACATGTCGATTCTCACTTCTTGACTTGCACTACTGCAGGATGGTGCTAACGCGACACAACAATCCAAGACCCTTCAACCAAACTGTGTGTGATGCAGTAATCGCAAACAGTGATGTAAAAAAATCATCAAAAAAGATGCAAAACATTCGCAATGGTGGATACATCAAACATGGTTCAGATTTTAGATGTGTGTGCGATGCAGGGCATATGGTTGAGCCATAAAAACTGTTTGTTATGAGACAGAACAACAGAAACTGGAAGCCAGATCAAGGTGTGTGCGATATACGGCATACAGTTCACCCTGATAAGCTGTTTGTGATCAGGCAGAACAATAGAAACGGGAGGCCAGATGAAGGTGTGCGATATACGACATATAGTTCACTGAGATGAACTATTTGTGATTAGGCAACACAAAAGAAACGGTTTGCCTAATGAATGTGTGTGCGATATACAGCATACAGTTCACTCGGATGAACTGTTTGCATTGAGCCAAGAGAACAGAAATGGTTCAACTTAACAAGATGTGTGTGATACGCGACAAACAGGTCTGTAATTAGAAATGTGTGGGGAGACCGATAACAACCTAGACAATTCCTGTAACAAGTTGTGTGTGTTGTGAGCAAACGATTGTTGTTATACAATCATGAGTTATTGGTGAAAACATCACCGACGGTTTCCATTGTTTACTCCATGTGTGATGTCAGTTTCTCCGCCAGCACAACATCTATGCTCTATCTATAGAGCATCAACATATAAACTTAAAAAGACAGCATTGCATAACCAAATTAAGCATACAATTATACAAGTGACTACACACATAATATTTCCACACACCAAAGTAAGCAATTACATGCAATACTAAACTAGGAGAAATGAGGATCTAATCATCTACTTCTTGTTGTGACGACGCTTGCCATTGCTCTGCTTCTGGCTAGATCCCAGGCCGTTTTGGGGAAGGAGGCACTTCCTCATGTCAATGATTCGCTTGTACATCTCCTAGATCGTGTAGGCCACCTTGTCCGCATACACGACGTGAGCTTTGTCGAGTTTCTCCATCCAGGCCGAGTGCCAAGCACGCTTGTCCTTGTTAAAGGAATTCTTCAGGTCTCTATAGTAGGGGTCGATGATGGCCTCGGCGAGGTGAACTAGTGAATCCTCCTCATGCTTGTTGCTGCCCCAGATCTTGTATTGGCCCTAGATGTCGACAAGATTCTGGCAGGCGATGCCCGAATTCTTGACCACCTTTACATCGTTGGTGATGTCCATAGTAGAAAACATATAGTGGGGGCTGTTGAAAAATCTGGCGAAATGCTCGCAAGGCCTTGTGGCGAGGCAACAGTGGTAGACGATGACGTCATTGCACACACACATCTGTGCAACGGCGACCTTGGGATGAGACCCGGCATGAGTGCGGGTGTACTTGAGGTCGAACCCGACCACCTTATACTTCTCCTCATCAAGCAACAACTCCATGATGTGGATGGAGTGCTCCACCCAGACCGGGATGTTAGTGTACACCACCGAGAGCTCTGTGAACCAACTGTGGGTGTCCACCATAGCATGCATGGTGATCTGCTGCTCATTGTCGGAAGCCGCTCGAAGCGCCATTGGAGCCACGCAGGATACCCTCTAAGAATTTTTCATGGTGGGTGTGCTTCTTGCAACAGTGGAGTGCAATCGAAAGGTTCAAGAGAACAAGGTTTAAATGTCCACGGTAAGAAATGGGGGTCGGTTGGCCTGTAATCGCCATGTCTTGTCGCCACGTTCATAGCGGAGGATTCCAGTGCATGCTTGAGAACCCCGCTCGCGTTTCGCTTGACCACACATGGTCTTGGAGAGTTGCCAAATGTATCTTTGGTGATCCTATTCCCGCGCAACCGCGCAAGCTTCTGACCCAGCTAGTTTGGCCACGCATCATCTAGAAGAGGGGTAAATCATGGGCGTTTATCGGCAAAAAGCATTGTAAAAATGAGGTGTGTGGAATGACATTGGTCGTAATTATACCCGTGGGTGATGAGGTCAAAGTTACACAGAAGGGTGATGATGGACACTTAGTGTGATAATTAATTTTGTGCTCTACAGAGCACGGTTGAAGAAACCAATGATACCTATCCAACGTATCTATAATTTTTGATTGCTCCATGCTATATTATCTACTGTTTTGTACATTATTGGGCTTTATTATCCACTTTTATATTATTTTTGGGACTAACCTATTAACTCGAGGCCCAGCCTAGAATTGCTATTTTTTTTGCCTATTTTAGGGTTTCGAAGAAAATGAATATCAAGCGGAGTCCAAACAGAATGAAACCTTCGGGAACGTGATTTTCTCACCGAACAAGACCCAGGAGACTTGGACACTACGTCAAGCAACCAACAGGGAGGCCACGAGGTAGGGGGGCGCGCCTACCCCCCCAGGCGCGCCCTC
Organism: Triticum urartu; assembly: GCF_003073215.2. Classification (NCBI taxonomy): domain Eukaryota; kingdom Viridiplantae; phylum Streptophyta; class Magnoliopsida; order Poales; family Poaceae; genus Triticum; species Triticum urartu. The sequence goes on from NC_053025.1 coordinate 352,919,429, forward strand.
CACCCTCATGGGCCCCCTGTTGCTCCACCGACATACTTCTTCCTCCTATATATACCTATGTACCCCAAGCGATCAGATACGGAGCCAAAACCCTAATTCCACCGCCGTAACTTCCTGTATCCACGAGATCCCATCTTGGGGCCTGTTCCGGAGCTCCGCCGGAGGGGGCATCGATCACGGAGGGCTTATACATCAACACCATAGCCTCTCCGATGAAGTGTGAGTAGTTTACCTCAGACCTACGGGTCCATACTTATTAGCTAGATGGCTTCTTCTCTCTATTTAGATCTCAATACAAAGTTCTCCCCCTCTCTTGTAGAGATCTATTCAATGTAATCTTCATTTTGCGGTGTGTTTGTTGAGACCGATGAATTGTGGGTTTATGATCAAGTTTATCTATGAACAATATTTGAATCTCCTCTGAATTCTTTTATGTATGATTGGTTATCTTTGCAAGTCTCTTCGAATTATCAGTTTGGTTTGGCCTACTAGATTGATCTTTCTTGCAATGGGAGAAGTGCTTAGCTTTGGGTTCAATCTTGCGGTGTCCTTTCCCAGTGATAGTAGGGGCAGCAAGGCACGTATTGTATTGTTGCCATCGAGGATAACAAGATGGGTTTTTCATCACATTGGATGAGTTTATCCCTCTACATCATGTCATCTTGCTTAAGGCGTTAGTCTGTTCTTATGAACTTAATACTCTAGATGCATGCTGGATAGCAGTCGATGTGTGGAGTAATAATAGTAGATGCAGGTAGGAGTCGGTCTACTTGTCTTGGACGTGATGCCTATATACATGATCATACCTAGATATTCTCATAACTATGTTCAATTTTGTCAATTGCTCAACAGTAATTTGTTCGCCCACCATAAAATACTTATGCTCTTGAGAGAAGCCACTAGTGAAACCTATGGCCCCCGGTTCTATCTTCATCATATTAATCTTCCAATACTTTGTTATTTTCATTGCCTTTTATTTTACTTTGCATCTTTATCATAAAAATACCAAAAATATTATCTTATCATATCTATCAGATCTCACTCTCGTAAGTGACCGTGTAGGGGTTGACAACCCCTTATCGCGTTGGTTGCGAGGATTTATTTGTTTTGTGCGGGTGCGAGGGACTCGCGCGTAGCCTCCTACTAGATTGATACCTTGGTTCTCAAAAACTGAGGGAAATACTTACGCTACTCTGCTGCATCACCCTTTCCTCTTCAAGGGAAAACCAACGCAAGTGCTCTAGAGGTAGCAAGAAGGATTTCTAGTGCCGTTGCCGGGGAGGTCTACGCAAAATTCAACATACCAAGTACCCATAACAAACCCTTATCTCCCGCATTACATTTTTTTCCATTTGCCTCTCGTTTTCCTCTGCCCCACTTCACCCTTGCCGTTTTATTCGCCCTCTCTCTCTATCCTCCCTTTCTTTTCCGGTTGCCTATTTTCTGTTTGCCTGTCGTTATGGTGAGTCCTCTATCTTCTCCGTTGTCTCCCGAGAATGAAGTTCTAAATTTTAAGCAAAGGGAGGGAGAAAATCTAAAAGACGCTTGGTATAGAATTTGCAATGCTCAAAATAGATCTACCAGGAAGCAATCTACTTCCGTTCTTCTTCGCAATTTTTATGTAGGCGTTGCTCCTTGGTACAGATATGTCCTTGATACCATTACCGGAGGGAATTTCTTGGGTAGCAACACTTTTCATTCTTATAATGCTATGATAGATTTATTTGGCTCACCACCTCTTTTGGTTAATGGAACTATGTTAACTTTGGAGAATGTAATGCAAAAACTTGAAATTATTGAAAATAAAGTTTCTACCATTGAGTTGATTGAAAATTTCGATAAAAAGATCCAGAACCAAATTACCCAAAATGGATCTAAAGTAGGAGTAACTTTGAAAAATATTAAAGAGAAGGAACCTATAGTTAATGAAAGAATAAATCATGATTCCACTATAATAGATAAACTTGAGGGTATCATTACCAACTTGGGAACCACTTTTTCTTCCATAAAGAATACCCCAAGTCCTCCAACTAAAATTGCCAAGCTAATGTATGTTCCTAAAAATAAAGGTGAATCCTCTAGCAAAGAAACTGCGGATCTCAAATCTATAAGTATTCATCCTAATTTTTTGCTGTCATTAAGGAACCATTTGTTACAAATGAATTTTTCGATCTTGTGCCTACAAGTTTGATAATCAATAAAAAAGAAAGAAATTCCTAAGGATGGTATATGCCTCATTGAAGAATTACCAACCAAAGATGGCAATACCTAGATCTATCCTTGCTTTTATGCCTAGATATGGGCGTTAAACGATAGCGCTTGTTGGGAGGCAACCCAATTTTATTTTTATTCCTTGATTTTTGATCCTTTTTAGTAATAAATAATTTATCTATCCTCTGTTTTAGTTATGTTTTTTGTGTTTAATTAGTGTTTGTGCCAAGTAGAACCGTTGGGAAGACATGGGGAAAGTCTAGTTAAACTTGCTGTAAAAAACAGAAACTTTAGCGCTCATGAGAACTGCTGCCATTTTTATTTGGAAAGTGATATTTAGTTAATTATTTTTTCAGATGATTAATAGAGAAATTCCTCACGTCCATTAATTTATTTTAGAATTTTTGGGGTTCCAGATCTTGCGCTAGCTAGAGATTACTACAGACTGTTCTGTTTTTGACAGATTCTGTTTTTCGTGTGTTGTTTGCTTATTTTAATGAATCTATGGCTAGTAAAATAGTATATAAACCATAGAGAAGTTGGAATCCAGTAGGTTTAACACCAATACAAATAAATAATGAGTCCATTACAGTACCTTGAAGTGGTCTTTTGTTTTCTTTCGCTAACGGAGCTCACGAGATTTTCTACTTTAAGTTTTGTGTTGTGAAGTTTTCAAGTTTTGGGTCAAGATTTTATGGATTATGGAACAAGGAGTGGCAAGAGCCTAATCTTGGGTATGCCCATGGAACCCCCAATATAATCTAAGGACACCTAAAAGCCAAAGCTTGGGGATGCCCCGGAAGGCATCCCCTCTTTCATTTACTTCTATTGGTAACTTTACTTAGAGCTATATTTTTATTCACCACATGATATGTGTTTTGCTTGGAGCCTCTTGTATGATTTGAGTATTTATTTGTTAGTTTACCACAATCATCCTTGCTGTACACACCTTTTGATAGAGACACACATGATTTGGAAATTATTAGAATACTCTATGTGCTTCACTTATATCTTTTGAGTTATATAGTTTTGCTCTAGTACTTCACTTATATATTTTTAGAGCACGGTGGTGGATTTGTTTTATAGAAACAATTGATCTCTCATGATTCACTTAGATTATTTTGAGGGTCTTAAATAGCATGGTAATTTGCTTAAATAATCCTAATATGTTAGGTATACAAGATTAATAGTAAAATTCTCTTATCAATGTGTTGAATACTAAGAGAAGTTTGATGCTTGATAATTGTTTTGAGATATGGAGATGGTGATATTAGAGTCATGCTAGTTGAGTAGTTGTGAATTTTAGAAATACTTGTGTTAAAGTTTGTGATTCCCGTAGCATGCACGTATGGTGAACCATTATGTGATGAAGTCGGAGCATGATTTATCTATTGATTGTCTTCCTTATGTGTGGCGGTCGGGGATGAGCGATGGTCTTTTCCCACCAATCTATCCCCCTAGGAGCATGCGCGTAATACTTTGCTTTGATAACTTGTAGATTTTTGCAATAAGTATATGAGTTCTTGATAACTAATGTTGATTCCATGGATCATACGCACTCTCACCCTTCCACCATTCCTAGCCTCTCTAATACCGCGCACCTTTCGCGGGTATCATACACCCACCATATACCTTCCTAAAAACAGCCACCATACCTACCTATTATGGCATTTCCATAGCCATTCCGAGATATATTGCCATGCAGCTTTCCACCGTTCTATTATTATGACACACTTCATCATTGCCATATTGCTTTGCATGATCATGTAATTGACATCGTATTTGTGGCAAAGCCGCCGTTCATAATTCTTTCATACATGTCACTCTTGATTCATTGCATATCCCGGTACACCACCGAAGGCATTCACATAGAGTCGTATTTTGTTCTAAGTATCGAGTTGTAATTGTTGAGTTGTAAGAAAATAAAAGTGTGATGATCATCATTATTAGAGCATTGTCCCAGTGAGAAAAGGATGATGGAGACTCTGATTCCCCCACAAGTCAGGATGAGACTCCAGACGAAAAATAAAAAAAATAAAAATAAAAAATAAAAAATCTCCAAAATAAAGAGGCCATAAAAAAGAGAAAAGGCCCAAATAAAAAAACGAGAGAAAAAGAGAGAAGGGACAATGCTACTATCCTTTTACCACACTTGTGTTTCAAAGTAGCACCATGATCTTCATGATAGAGAGTCTCCTATGTTGTCACTTTCATATACTAGTGGGAATTTTTCATTATAGAACTTGGCTTGTATATTCCAATGACGGGCTTCCTCAAATTGCCCTAGGTCTTCGTGAGCAAGCGAGTTGGATGCACACCCACTTAGTTTCTTTTTGAGCTTTCATATAGTTATAGCTCTAGTGCATCCGTTGCATGGAAATCCCTACTCACTCACATTGATATCTATTAATGGTCATCTCCATAGCCCGTTGATACGCCTAGTTGATGTGAGACTATCTTCTCCCTTTTTGTCTTCTCCACAACCACCATTCTATTCCACCTATAGTGCTATGTCCATGGCTCACGCTCATGTATTGCGTGAAGATTGAAAAAGTTTGAGAATGTCAAAAGTATGAAACAATTGTTTGGCTTGTCATCGGGGTTGTGCATGATTTAAATATTTCGTGTGGTGAAGATAGAGCATAGCCAGACTATATGATTTTGTAGGGATAACTTTCTTTAGCCATGTTATTTTGAGAAGATATAATTGCTTAGTTAGTATGCTTGAAGTATTATTATTTTTATGTCAATATTAAACTTTTGTCTTGAATCTTTCGGATTTGAATATTCATACCACAATTAAGAAGAATTACATTGAAATTATGCCAAGTAGCATTCCACATCAAGAATTCTGTTTTTATCATTTACCTACTCGAGGACGAGCAGGAATTAAGCTTGGGGCTGCTTGATACGTCTCTAACGTATCTATAATTTTTGATTGCTCCATGCTATATTATCTACTGTTTTGGACATTATTGGGCTTTATTATCCACTTTTATATTATTTTTGGGACTAACCTATTAACTCGAGGCCCAGCCTAGAATTGCTGTTTTTTTGCCTATTTTAGGGTTTCGAAGAAAAGGAATATCAAACGGAGTCCAAACGGAATGAAACCTTCGGACGTGATTTTCTCACCGAACAAGACCAGGAGACTTGGACCCTACGTCAAGCAACCAACAGGGAGGCCACGAGGTAGGGGGCGCGCCTACCCCCCCAAGGTGTGCCCTCCACCCTTGTGGGCCCCTGTTGCTCCACTAACGTACTTCTTCCTCCTATATATACCTAAGTACCCCCAAACAATCAGATACGGAGCCATAACCCTAATTCCACCGCTGTAACTTTCTGTATCCACGAGAGCCCATCTTGGGGCATGTTCCGGAGCTCCGCCGGAGGGGGCATCGATCACGGAGGGCTTCTACATCAACACCATAGCCTCTCCGATGAAGTGTGAGTAGTTTACCTCAGACCTACAGGTCCATAGTTATTAGCTAGATGGCTTCTTCTCTCTTTTTGGATCTCAATACAAAGTTCTCCCCCTCTCTTGTGGAGATCTATTCGATGCAATCTTCTTTTTGCGGTGTATTTGTTGAGACTGATGAATTGTTGGTTTATGATCAAGTTTATCTATGAACAATATTTGAATATCCTCTGAATTCTTTTATGTATGATTGGTTATCTTTGCAAGTCTCTTTGAATTATCAGTTTGGTTTGTCCTACTAGATTGATCTTTCTTGCAATGGGAGAACTGCTTAACTTTGGGTTCAATCTTGCGGTGTCCTTTCCCAGTGACAGTAGGGGCAGCAAGGCACGTATTGTATTGTTGCCATCGAGGATAACAAGATGGGGTTTTCATCATATTGCATGAGTTTATCCCTCTACATCATGTCATCTTGCTTAAGGGGTTACTCTGTTCTTATGAACTTAATACTCCAGATGCATGCTGGATAGCGGTAGATGTGTGGAGTAATAGTAGTAGATGCAGGAAGGAGTCGGTCTACTTGTCTCGGACGTGATGCTTATATACATGATCATACCTAGATATTCTCATAACTATGCTCAATTCTGCCAATTGCTCAACAGTAATTCATTCACCCACTGTAAAATACTTATGCTCTCGAGAGAAGCCACTAGTGAAACCTATGGCCCCCGGGTCTATCTTCATCATATTAATCTTCCAATACTTTTTTATTTTCATTGCCTTTTATTTTACTTTGCATCTTTATCATAAAAATACGAAAAATATTATCTTATCATATCTATCAGATCTCACACTCGTAAGTGACCGTGTAGGGATTGACAACCCCTTATTGCGTTGGTTGCCAGGATTTATTTATTTTGTGCGGGTGCGAGGGACTCGCGCGTAGCCTCCTACTGGATTGATACCTTGGTTCTCAAAAACTGAGGGAAAGACTTACGCTACTCTGTTGCATCACCCTTTCCTCTTCAAGGGAAAACCAACGCAAGTGCTCAAGAGGTAGCAACCAACTGTGTGCAATAATGTCGAGATCGCAGTCGAGTTAGCTATGCAGATCATGTGCTATGAGATCGTCAAGGGAAACACATTCGAGAATGGTTAATAAAATCTAAGTCCATTGCATATTAAGGTCAAAAAAGTGCTGCCAATATACGAGTCTCATACGATGCCATTTCGATGATTGTACCACAAAAGCCCCAAATATTGCAAGGTTCAAATTACAGAGTTATATGGCTCAAATTCGAAGATCGCAAAGTCCAAACTAATATTAGAAATAAAATTCAGCTCATTCAGCTGCAAACGCCCGCGCTGATCAACTGAACATGGATATAAGAGAGGTTCAAACTAATATTACCACTAGTAAGGCTGGTTTCGAAACCTCATCATTTCTACAAAGGGATCCGCTACTAACAAGTCATGTATGGGGTTGACACGATGACTTTCGATTAGTCTGTCTGCTGAAATTCCAAAAGGAAATTCAGCTTTTTGGAGCCTTTTCCATTCTGCCGCAGCCGCTGGCGCTGATCTACAAAACATTCATTTTTGCAAAATAAATCTAGGGCAAACCTCATTACCTTCAGCACCCTTGCTCTGAAAACAAAGAACCTAGCGAATATAATCTTCGGTAAGGTCCCTCGGTAAGAGTACAAAGTAATGTCGGAGAGATGCAGATCTAGAAATTCGATGTGGTTGTTATATTGTATCACATTATCCACCAGTAGGCCTAATCTTATCTGCAAAAGAAGAAAACGTGTTAGTGCCTACATGCAGTTTTGAACACTACTACAGACCTAATTAGTTTGCCGGATTTGTAAAATGCACTAATGTGCCATCTTCGATCTGACATGATAACATGGGCATTGGATTACAATCTAGAAAAATGTAGCCTTCTTCACAAGAGCTTGGAGTGGATTAAAAGTTCCCTAAGAAAACAAGTACAATTGAATCCAAAAGAGAAATGCTTATGGATCGTAACCATATGGATCAAGCAACCAATATGGGGGGGCATGTATGTACTGAAATCCTCCAAAATTCCTTCAGAAATCGTAGTACATTGTCATTGTAAACTTGGGAAAAAGTGTCAAAAATTTAACTCCCTTATGGTTAACATTTAACAGGAAAGGAACATCACTTGGATATATAGCTTCTCCAGGCACGGAAAGCATCTCAGGAGGCTGAAAACTTGGTCCAGGTTGGGGCCGACAGATTCTAGTGCCAAGACCTTCACTGTGCATAGTTTCGGGGTCAAGCTTGTCGGAATCATTTTCTGGATGACAGATGAACATACATCTTCAAAATTAGAAATAATGTTAATTTCTAGAAGGAGAGGTAGAAGGCGACTGTTGTACCTGAATGGGTGTGGATCCAATAACAAGTTCGGAGTATTTGTCAGACGAGTAGCCCATCACTGTCAATTTCGGTGTAGAAATGACATAGATTCTTATTGCACCTTCTTGGTCAACTACAAGTAATCTCTCAAGTGAAGGTGTGTGGCACCCAAGATGCGATTCTATCCCAATCACGTGATGAATTCATGATTGGGGCACAACCGCATTTTGAGTGCCGAGCAAGGTGGATATCATTAGAACCAATGTTGGGGATATCGCTTATCGGGAACTTATCAGTCGACCCATGATAAGGGGTAAATCGGCAAGTTTATCGGCATATCGACTGATTTATCGCCATATCAGCTGATTTATCGTCTGATTTATCTTATCGGCCAGACAACGATAAGCGATAAATCGGCCGATTTATCGGAATATCGGAAGATATCTTGAACAGTGATTAGAACATACCATGTACTGAATAGATGAGAATACAAGACAAAGGCTTACACTCGCCACAAGCTATAACATGAATACAACAGTTCATCAATACATAGAAATCATCATACAGAAGAGCAGGATCAAACTACGGATGAAACCAAACCAAAAAGAAGAACGACAACCACCCTGCTAGCCTAGGCTCCCCGACCCGGAACCTATCCCTTGATCGAAGAAGAAGAACTCCAAAACAAGCAAGCATCGCACTCGTGTCAGATCATCACATTACCTGTACCTGCAACTATTGTTGTAGTAATCTATGAGCCACAAGGACTCAGCAATCCCATTACCATGGGTAGCAAGAATGGCAAAGCTTAATTGGTATGGAATGGATAAGTGGTGAGGTTGCAGCAGTACTAAGCATTATATGGTGGCTAACTTACTAATACAAGAGTAAGATGAGAAACTATGCAAACGATCGCAAACTAGTAATGATCAAGAAGTGATCCTGAACTACTTACGTTCAAACCTAACTCAACCGTGTTCTCCTCTCAAACGCACCCGAAAAGAGACAATCATGGTTACGCACGTGGTTTGTGTACTTTAATTAAGTTTAGTTCAAGTCCACTACAACCAGATATTAAAAATTCCCATATGCCACATAACCGTGGGAACGGCTCTCGAAAGTTTATATCCTGCAGGGGTCTCCCAACTTAGCCCATGATAAGCTCACGATCCGCGGAGACAATCCTCCATCTTGGGACCCTCCGACCAGACTCGGAATCCCAGTGCACAACACATTTCGACAATGGTAAAACTAATCCAGCAAGACCTACCAGCGTGCCGACACCCTGATAGTAACCGCGTGTATCTCGTCTCAGGCCACTACTGGATGGGACAAGCTACGAGTAAAACCAGCCCTCGAGTTTCCCCGAGGTGGCCCCGCAGGCTGCCCGGTTGTGACCAACACCATCAGCACTGCCCCCATGTATTAGGTTGAATAACGAACCTCGGGTAGCGCTAACTCCCTATGCATCAAGTTTATTATCATGTTTAGTTATTATGTTGAGCAAATGGTAAAACCAATGTTGGACCTTGTTGGAAGAGTTTTATTCAAAGCGAACTTTCAAGAGGGGCCCATAAACCCTCACCATGTTAGGGGCGGAAAATCAAGGAACATAACATCGGTATGATGGAAACTAGGGCAGCAAGAGTGGAACCAAACACCAAGCAAAAGGCTAAGCCTTCCACCCTTTACCAAGTATATAGATGCATTAATTAAATAAGACATATTGTGATATCCCATAATATCCATGTCCCAACATGGAACAAACTGCAACTACACCTACAACTAGCAATGCTATAAGAGCGGCTGAGCAAAGCGGTAACATAGCCAAACAATGGTTTGCTAGGATGGTGGAAAATGTTAGGGGCTTATCATGGCAATTTGGGAGGCTTGATAAACAAGTGGTAGGTAGCGCGATAGAGCGATAGCATGGAGCCAACTAGTATAGCAAAGATAGTAGTGAGATCCATGGTAACGGTCATCTTGCCTGAGATCCCGCTAGGAAGAAGACCGAATCCATGAAGACGACGAACCAACGGAGTCAAACGGATCCTCACAATCGCAACGAAAGCAGAACTATCGAGCAGAATAGCAACCGAAAAGAAGCAAACAACATGGTAAACAAACAAGCATAATCATGGCATGATGCATAACCAAGTATGATGCATGTCCGGTTTAATGAGGCATGGCATGGCAAAGTTCAACAAACAATACTACAAATTAAGTTGAGCTCAATATGCAATGAGTTGCACATTGACGAAACACTATATTCATTTATTTAGTTCTCTCCCATTTATTTACCCAACAATATTAAATGTTGTCAAACATGGCAAGAGGGGAGGCATATGTAAACTACACATTTATGCAAGTTTAAATGGGGCCGGAAATAACAAAGAATAATTTTGGAAAATCCACATATGCATATTACGAATTTGCTACTGTTCTGCCCTATACACAATTTTAGAGTTGTTAAACAGGAAAGTAAAGTGCACCATGTTAATCTAGACATTTTTCCATCCCATTTACATATAACGTTTATTAGATTCAGAGCTACGGTTAATTATTTATGAAATAAACCATTTTAACATGTCATATGAGCAAATTTAATCAAACATCATTTCAAACAATTTTAACATGGATGAATGCTGCTAATTATGAAAGTAAATGAAAAACTAAGCATTTTACATGTTTTCATCATTTTAATCCGATGCATGGTTGTGGAGTTATTAGATGCATGAACTCTAGGGGCCAAACTGTAAAACAGTAATTCTCTGGTTATTTTCACAAATTTGCAGCAGCAGCAGCAAAAAAACACTACAGGCTGAAACAGAATTGAACTGGGCTAGGGGAGCTGGTCACATTGGGCCTTGGCCCAGGTCGGTGGAGGTAGAAAGCTACGGGGGGGGGATGGTCCAGCTCCAGATCGAGGTGAGGCAGGGGGTCGAGCGGGCGAGGTCAACGCTCGTCCTCCTCTGTGTCTGCAATGGGTCGATGCAGGAGGATGCAGGCGATGCAGGGCGCGGGACTTGTCGTGGGGACGACAAGCGAGGCTAGCGGACGACTGGATTCGTTGAGGTGCTTGCTGGGGCGGCGGGGCCTCGAAGCCGGTGAGGCGGCAAACGGCGATGAGGCTGGGACAACACAAGGACGATGCCGACGAGCTCCATGGCCATGGCGGATGGTGGAACTTGGTGGCTCTGGACGTACTCGAGGTTAGGGAGGCGGCTTGGCGGCGAGGTTCAGCTCCAATGCAGGGACTTGGAATACAGAGGAGGCCAGGACGGCGGGGAAGAGGCCAGGACGACGGGGATGGCCGTCAACGACGAACCCCAAGGGCGGTGGTGCTCAATTTCTCCCTGGCCTCGACGTGGTTCCCTATGAGAGAGAGGCAGAGGCATGAGAGTTTGTAACAGGGAGGATGGAGGCGCGTGGGGAGGCAGGGGAGTGGGACGGCCTGCTAGAAGTGGCGCCTGCTGGCCGGAGACGCGGGAACTGCTGCTGCTTGCGGGGGTGCTCGGGGCAGGGACTTGACGACACGCGTGGTCATGCTCTAGGAGGTTCTCGAATCAGGGGATGGAGGGGCGCGGTTCTTGTTGGAGCTCGAGGGTGAGGGCGCCGCAAGGCAGCTGGCTGTGGTGTGGTTGGGTGGATGGATCAAGGGGAGATGGTGGTTGGCCTAGGATGGATCTGGGAGGATCCCAAGGTGGGAGGCGAGTGGTTGGAAGGCTGGCGGCGCAGACGAGACTGATGGGACAAGCCTCCTAAAGATTAGGGTTGGACTAGTTTATTTATAGCATGTGGATTTAGGTTAGGGGCTATTCTAGTCCCTCCGATCATAATCAGATGGTCGAGAAAAACATGCTAGGAGAGACCAACAAAGAACCAAATATATTTTAGGGATGTTTGAGGATGATCCGGACCCATCAGTAATGACAGCCCGGTTCGGGTTTGGGGGCAATTTCGGACGCGCACTCGAGGGGGGTCTGAGAACTGTGTAGAGAGGGTCATAGGGTCAGACAACAAAAGAATGGTTGGTTTGAGAAAGGTCAACATAGGCGAGGAAGAAGTGGCAACTACAAACGACTACGAGCAAATAAAACACACGACGACAACGAAAACCATGGAAGACGTCTGGAGCGTCGGGTCTCGGGCCATCACAAGGTGTGTCCTCAATGACCATACTGTGGTACATCTTTGGTGATCTCTTGTTGGAGCACCAACAACTCATATAAATAGTCCGGAGAGTCACGGAGGTAATGTGGAAGCTACTCAACCCATTGATCGCCTGAAGACGAAGGTACTCGAGTGCAATACAGCCGCGGAGCAGGCGCTACATTCATCCTTTGGGAGGCAGAGGACGACGAGCTTGAGGTACTTTTGTCATGGTAGAATAAGAGCGGGCACATCATTAAGGGGGGATGGCAGTTCATGAACTTGGAGGCGTGCAACGTGGGCGCGAGGCGGAGTGTGGACGTTTGCAGCGAGTCCATATGCCCATCATTAAAAGTGAGCTCCTCAAGCTTATCTAGGGTGGGGGATCGGAACCACTCGTCAAGATGGGATCGGTCCTTGCCATTGGAACGTAAATTGCCCATGCTAAAGCCTCTGGTTGGGCCATGGTGACTCCCGAGGATATAGGAGGACTCATCCAAGCTTTTCCGATAGCCATGGCAGAGCTCGTGGGCGTCGATGAGCTTGAGAGGGGTCGAGTGCCATAGGAGGCGCCACTGCCAGGTAAGGACGGTTGTCCGTGCCCCATATTTCATTTGGAGGATGGAGATTATAACTATCAACATATCATTGGGGAGGCTGCTGATGAAGTCTAGGCCTGATGGAGTCGTGTGCGGTTCTCGCTCGACCCGCCTCCGCTTGTTGGCAGCCTCATTCTCCACCTCTAGTCACCTAGTCAGCGATGCTTTCTGATAGAAGTGGGTGTACAGGGAATATTTAGTTAAAATAGGGCAAAAGAAAAGTGTATTGTTAACTACTCCCTCTGAAACTAATATAAGAGCATTTAGATAACTAAAGTAGTGATCTAAACGCTCTTATATTAGTTTACAAAGGGGTATAAGTTAGTAGGTACAAATAGAGTAAGAAAATGGAATAAGAATTGGTTGCTTGAATACTACACACACTACAAAATAATACACTTCCGTGATGATACGTGTTTGTCACAGTAGGTCATGTTTTCTGTCATGCATGTACATCCATGACGATTTTATGACAGAATCAAGATAGTCATACCTGTGCTGTCGTAGAAGTGTTCCATGACATTACCAAAATTATCATCACAGAAGTGTTCACTTCCATGAAGATAAATGCCGCATCATGGAAGTGCTTTCGTCAAGGGTGACCGACATGTGGCATCCACTGTAATGGGTCGCCGTTAAGCTATCGGGTCCGGTTTTGGATCCAATAACCCGCTAACATCCATGACCAATGCTGATTTTCCACGCGTAAAATTATCATTGGCCAACGGAACCATGTGTCAACTTCGCGTTTGCATAGATGTCACTCATCCAATGGGCGAGATGAGCCTATGATATGCTGACACATGGACCGGCCCAAAAGTGGCCCATAAAGATTAAATGGGCCGGCCCAACTAAAGGCCCACAAGATTTTGTGGACCATAATGTGCCGGACCAGCTAAAGGCCCATGAGATTTCGCCGGCTATAATGGGCCGGCCTAGCTAAAGGTGTACAAGATTTTGAGGACACTAGTGGGCCCGCCCGTTAACAGCCTACCATGTTTTGTGCCAAATGCCAACCCATATTTGATCCGGTCCATTAACAGCCTGCCATGTTCCGGGCCTAATAAAGGCCCATATGAGATCCGGCCCGTTAAAAGCCTACCATGTTTTGGGCCAGATTATGACCCAGATCAGATCTGGCCCTTTAAGAGGCTTTGCGCTAAATTATGGCCCATAACAGATTTGGCCCATCAACTGGACGCTATGCTTTTGGGCCCACTTGCTAAAGGCCCATTTAGTAAGTCGGCCTGATATTAGTTTCGGCAAGTTAATGTCCTGTTTAACATTATGGCCCTATAGTTATTTCGTCTTGTTAAAAGCCCGTCATATAGTTGGGCCTAACTACGGCCTGGTTTGCATCCAGCCTGCTCACAACCAATTATCTGATTCGGCCAAATAAGGACCGAGACAATTTTGTCCTATTAACGGCCCATGATGTGATTGGCACAATCATCGACCGGGGTGTATTTCGGCCTGCTGTCAGTCCGTGAGCTGTTCGACACGTTTTAGGCCCATACTACTTTTCAGCCTACTAAAAGCCCATTGAGTTTTCTTGCGAAAATAGGGCCGGCGGTTTACTCAGCCTATTAAAGGCCCAAATCTACTAGTGGGCCAGTATACATTTAGGCCTGTTAACGGACCAAGATAACTGGGGCCATGTTGCGGATCATACATAATGATTTGCATGACGGCCCGATTATGTACCGTAATTTTATGGTTTGACCGGTTTACTGCGAAGACATGAAATATATACAGTAAAATAACTGCAGCATCATGAATAACAAAAAACCTAGACTATACAATGAAGAAATTATGGCATATTACATCCACTGGGCATCGAAGTTCGCCACTATGATAATAAAGCACAAGTAGACAGCAGATTACATACACTGGGCATCAAAGATCGCCACCAGTGCAAATAAACACACGGACAAAATAATATACAAAACCGGCAGCATTTCAATAGAGTTCAAGAAAGGTTAGCCCTACTTGGGAGCTGCAGCGGAAGCAGCTGAGCAAACTGATGAGACTGCGCTTGTTTGACACTTATATCCACCTGACTCTGAAAGATAAACAAGCAGACAGATGACAGGTTTTGCACATATAAGTATCAGTGGTGACAATTCATCACATTTCGTACTGAGGAATAAAGTGACATAGTTTAAAATAGCATTAACAAAATAAGGTATTGTTCAGGTTAAGACAAGGAAGGAAATGACATTGTGAACGAGTTGGCAGCTTCACTACACCACTGGATTACAAATCAAGAACTCACAATTATCAATGGTTAGTGTGCTGTCAATTTATTGTTGGGGAACACAGTAATTTCAAAAATTTCCTACGCACATGCAAGATCATGGTGATGCATAGCAACGAGAGGGGAGAGTATTGTCTACGTACCCTTGTAGAGCGTAAGCGAAAGCGTTATGACAACGCGGTTGATGTAGTCGTATGTCTTCACGATCCGACCGATCCTAGTACCAAAAGTACGACACCTCCGTGATCTGCACACATTCAGCTCGGTGACGTCCCAAGAACTCACGATCCAGCAGAGTGTCGAGGGAGAGTTTCGTCAGCACGACGGCGTGATGACGGTGATGATGATGCTACCGGACAGGGCTTGGCCTAAGCACCGCTACGATATGACCAAGGTGGATTATAATGGAGGGGGGCACCGCACACGGCTAAGAGATCAATGCTCAAATTGTGTGTCTATGGGGTGCCCCCTGGACACGTATGTAAAGGATGGAGGGAGGAGGAGGCCGACCCTCATAGGGTGCGCCCAAAGTATGGAGTCCTACTAGGACTCCCTAGTCCTAGTAGGATTCCACCTCCCACATGGAATATGGAAAAGGGCAGGGAGAAGGGGAAGGAAGGAAGGGGGCACCCCCTTTCCCTAGTCCAATTCGGACTAATCCATGGGGAAGGTGCGCGGCCACCCTTGTGGCCTTTCTCTCCTTTCTCGTATGGCCCATAAAGGCCCAATACGAATTCCCATAACTCTCGAGTACTCCGAAAAATACCCGAATCACTCAGAACATTTCCGATGTCTGAATATAGCCTTCCAATATATCGATCTTTACGTCTCGACCATTTCGAGACTCCTTGTCATGTCCCCGATCTCATCCCGGACTCCGAACAAACTTCGGTCATCAAATCACATAACTCATAATACAAATCGTCACAGAACGTTAAGCGTGCGGACCATATGGGTTCGAGAACTATGTAGACATGATCGGGACTCATCTCCAGTCAATAACCAATACCAGAACCTGGATGCTCATATTGGTTCCTACATATTCTAAAAGAATGTTAATCGGTCAAACCGCATAACAACATATGTTGTTACCTTTGTCATCGATATGTTACTTGCCCGAGATTCGATCGTCGGTATCCTCACACCTAGTTCAATCTCGTTACCGGCAAGTCTCTTTACTCGTTCCGTAATGCATCATCCCGCAACTAACTCATTAGTCACATTTCTTGAAAGGCTTATAGTGATGTGCATTACCGAGAGGGCCCAGAGATACCTCTTCGACAATCGGAGTGACAAATCCTAATCTTGATCTATGCCAACACAACAAACACCATCGAAGACACCTGTAGAGCACCTTTATAATCACCCAGTTACGTGGTGACGTTTGGTAGCACACAAAGTGTTTCTCCGGTATTCGGTAGTTGCATGATCTCATAGTCATCGGAACATGTATAAGTTATGGAGAAACCAATAGCAACAAACTAAACGATCACCGTGCTAATGTAACGGATGGGTCAATTCAATCACATCATTCTCTAATGACATGATCCCGTTAATCAAATGACACCTCATGTCTATGGTTAGGAAACATAACCATCATTGATTCAATGAGCTAGTCAAGTAGAGGCAAAATAGTGACACTCTGTTTGTCTATGTATTCACACATGTACTAAGTTTCCGGTGAATACAATTCTAGCATGAATAATAAACCTTTATCATGATATAAGGAAATATAAATAACAACTTTATTATTGCCTCTAGGGCATATTTCCTTCAGTCTCCCACTTGCACTAGAGTCAATAATCTAGTTCACGTGATTTAACACCAATAGTTCACATCTTTATGTGATTATTTCACATCTCCATGTGACTAACACCCAAAGGGTATACTAGAGTCAATAATCTAGTTCACATCGCTATGTGATTAACACCCAAAGAGTGATCATGTTTCGCTTGTGAGAGAAATTTAGTCAACGGGTCTGCCACATTCAGAACTATATGTATTTTGCAAATTTTCTATGTCTATAATGCTTTGCATGGAGCTACTCTAGCTAATTGCTCCCACTTTCGATATGTATCTAGATTGACACTTAGAGTCATCCAGATCGGTGTCAAAGCTTGAATAATGTAACTCTTTACTATGAACTCTTTGTCACCTCTATAACCAAGAAACATTTCCTTATTCCAGTAAGGATATTTTTGACCGTTGTCCAGTGATCCACTCTTGGATCACTATTGTACCCTCTTGCCAAACTTATAGTGAGGTACACAATAGGTATGGTACACAACATAACATACTTTATAGAACCTATGACTGAGACATAGGGAATGATTTTCATTCACTTTCTATTTGCTGTCATGGTCGGGTTTTGAGTCTTTACTCAACTTCACACCTTGCAACACAAGCAAGAACTCCTTCTTTGACTATCCCATTTTGAACTTCTTCAAAATCTTGTCAAGGTATGTACTCATTGAAAAATCTTATCAAGCGTCTTGATCTATCTCTATATATCTGGATGCTCAATGTGTAAGCAACTTCATCGAGGTCTTTTATTTGAAAAACTCCTTTCAAACACTCCTTTATGCTTTCCAGAAAATTCTACATTATTTTCGATCAACAATATGTCATTCACGTATACTTATCAGAAATTCTATAGTGCTCCCACTCACTTTCTTGTAAATACAGGCTTCACCGCAAGTCTGTATAAAACCATATGCTTTGATCACTTTATCAAGGCATATATTCCAACTTCGAGATGCTTGCACCATTCCATAGATGGATCGTTGGAGCTTGCACACTTTGTTAGCACCTTTAGGATTGACAAAACCTTCTTGTTGCATCATATACAACTCTTCTTTAAGAAATCCATTAAGGAATGCAGTTTTGACATCCATTTGCCAGATTTCATAAAATATGGCAATTGCTAACATGATTCAGACAGACTTAAGCATCGCTACGAGTGAGAAAATCTCATCGTCGTCAACATCTTGAACTTTTCGAAAACCTTTTGCGACAATTCGAGCTTTGTAGATAGTAACACTACTTTCAGTGTCTGTTTTCCTCTTGAAAATCCATTTATTATTAATGGCTCACCGATCAACGGGAAAGTCAATCAAAGTCCATAATTTGTTCTAATACATGGATCTCATCTCAGATTTCATGGCTTCAAGCCATTTTGCGGAATCTGGGCTCATCATCGCTTCCTCATAGTTCGTAGGTTCATCATGTTCAAGTAACATGACCTCTAGAACAGGATTAATGTACTACTCTGGTGCGGAACGTATTTTGGTTGACCTACGAGGTTCGGTAGTAACTTGATATGAAGTTTCATGATCATCATCATTAACTTCCTCACTAATTGGTGTAGGAATCACTAGAACTTAATTCTGTGATGAACTACATTACAATTTGGGAGAAGGTACAATTACCTCATCAAGTTTTACATTCCTCCCAATCACTTCTTTCGAGAGAAACTTCTTCTCTAGAAAGGATCCATTCTTAGCAACGAATATCTTGCCTTCGGATCTGTGATAGAAGGTGTAACCAACAGTTTCTTTTGGGTATCCTATGAAGATGCACTTTTCTGATTTGGGTTTGAGCTTATCAGGCTGAAACTTTTTCACATAAGTATCACAACCCCAAACTTTACGAAATGATAGCTTAGTT
This sequence comes from Triticum urartu, assembly GCF_003073215.2. Classification (NCBI taxonomy): domain Eukaryota; kingdom Viridiplantae; phylum Streptophyta; class Magnoliopsida; order Poales; family Poaceae; genus Triticum; species Triticum urartu. The sequence goes on from NC_053025.1 coordinate 352,938,117, forward strand.
TTCTAGTCAAACCATAGTTCATATGGTGTCGTCTCAACGGATTAGACGATGCCGTATTTAATGTGAATGTAGTTGTCTCTAATGCATAACCCCAAAACGATAGTGGTAAATCGGTAAGAGGCATCATAGATTGTACTATATCCAATAAAGTATGATTATGACATTCGGACACACCATTATGCTGTGGTGTTCCAGGTGGCATGAATTTGTAAAACTATTCCACATTGTTTTAGTTGAAGACCAAACTCGTAACTCAAATATTCGTCCCTGCGATCAGATCGTAGAAACTTTATTTGCTTGTTACGATGATTTTCCACTTCACTCTGAAATTCTTTGAACTTTTCAAATGTTTTACACATATGTTTCATCAAGTACATATACCCATATTTGCCCAAATCATCTCTGAAGGTTAGAAAATAATGATACCCGCCGCGAGCCTCTAACACTCATCGGATTGCATACATCTGTATGCATTATTTCCAATAAGTTAGTTGCTTGCTCCATTGTTACGGAGAACGGAGTTTTAGTCATCTTGCCCATGAGGCATGGTTCGCAAGCACCAAATGATTCATAATCAAATGATTCCAAAAGCCCATTAGCATGGAGTTTCTTCATATGCTTTACACCAATATGACCTAAACGGCAGTGCCACATATAAGTTGCACTATCATTATTAACTTTGCATCTTTTGGCTTCAATATTATGTATATGTGTATTACCACGATCGAGATTCAATAAACCAGTCACCTTGGGTGTATGACCTCAGAAGGTTTTATTCATGTAAACAGAATAACAATTATCCTTGACTTAAATGAATAATCGTAATGCAATAAACATGATCGAATCATATTATGCTTTACGCAAACACCAAATAACATTTATTTTAGGTTCAACACTAATCCCGAATGTAAAGAGAGTGTGCGATGGTGATCTTATCAACCTTGGAATCACTTCGAACTCACATCATCACCTCACACTTAACTAGTCTCTGTTTATTTTGCAAGTCCTGTTTCGAATTACTACTCTTAGAAACTGAACCAGTATCTAATACTGAGGGGTTGCTATAAACACTAGTAAAGTACACATCAATAACATGTATATCAAATATACTTTTGTTCACTTTGCCATCCTTCTTATCCGCCAAGTATCTAGGGAAGTTCCACTTCCACTGACCATTTCCTTTGAAGTAGAAGCACTCAGTTCCAGGCTTGGGTCTAGCTTTGGGCTTCTTCGTGGGAGCAGCAACTTGCTTGCTATTCTTCTTTTAAGTTCCTCTCTTTCCCTTTTCTTGAAACTAGTGGTCTTGTTAACCACTTGATGCTATTTCTTGATTTCTACCTTCGCCGATTTCAGCATTGCGAAGAGCTTGGGAATTACTTTCGTCATCCCTTGCATATTATAGTTCATCACTAAGTTCTAGTAACTTGGTGATAGTGACTAGAGAACTTTGTCAACTACTATCTTGTTTGGAAGATTAACTCCCACTTGATTCAAGCAATTGTAGTACCCAGACAATCTGAGCACATGCTCACTGGTTGAGCTATTCTCCTCCATCTTGTAGGCAAAGTACTCTCAGAGGTCTCCTACCTCTCGACACGGGCATGGGTATGAAATACCAATTTCAACTCTTAGAACATCTTATATGCTCTGTGGCACTGAAAAACATTTTTGAAGTCCCGCTTCTAAGCCGTAAAGCATGGTGCACTAAACTATTAAGTAGTCATCATACCAAGCTTTGTCAAACGTTCATAACATCTCCATTTGCTCCTACAATAGTTATGTCACATAGTGGTGCATCAAGGACATAATTCTTCTGTGCAGCAACGAGGACAATCCTCAGATCACGGATCCAATCCGCATCATTACTACTATCATCTTTCAACATAGTTTTCTCTAGGAACATATCAAAATAAACGGGGAGCTACATTGCAAACTATTGATCTATAACATAGTTATGCAAATACTATCAGGACTAAGTTCATGATAAATTGAAGTTCAATTAATCATATTACTTAAGAACTCACACTTAGATAGACATCCCTCCAATCATCTAAATGATCACGTGATCTAAATCAACTAAACCATGTCCGATCATCACGTGAGATGGAGTAGTTTTCAATGGCGAACATCACTATGTTGATCATATCTACTATATGATTCACGCTCGACCTTTCGGTCTTCAATGTTCCGAGGCCATATCTGCATATGCTAGGGTCGTCAAGTTTAACTCGAGTATTCCGCGTGTGCAAAACTGGCTTGCACCCGTTGTATGTGAACATAGAGCTTATCACACCCGATCATCATGTGGTGTCTCGGCACGATGAACTGTCGCAACGTTGCATACTCAGGGAGAACACTTATACCTTGAAATTTAGTGAGAGATCATCTTATACAGAGAACACTTATACCTTGAAATTAAGCAAAATAAGATGCATAAAGGATAAACATCACATGCAATCAATATAAGCGATATGATATGGCCATCATCATCTTGTGCCTTTGATCTCCATCTCCAAAGCACCATCATGATCACTATCTTCACCGGTTTGACACCACGATATACATCATATTGATCAACATGTCGTCACATGGTCGTCTCTCCATCTATTGCTTTTGCAACTATTGCTATCGCATAGCGATAAAGTAAAGAAATTATATAGTGCTTGCATCTTATGCAATAAAGAGACAACCATAAGGCTGCTGCCAGTTGCCGATAACTTCAACAAAACATGATCATCTCATACAACAATTTATATATCATCACGCCTTGACCATATCACAACACAACAAGCCCTGCAAAAACAAGTCAGACGTCCTCTACTTTGTTGTTGCAAGTTTTACGTTGCTGCTACGGGCTGAGCAAGAACCGTTCTTACCTATGCATCAAAAACCACAACGTGGTATAGTGACTGCTTTTTGATCTTCAGAAAGAACCCCGTTCGTTGAATCCGATTCAACTAAAGTTGGACAAACTGACACCCACCAGCCACTTGTGTGCGAAGCACGTCGGTAGAACCAGTCTCGCGTAAGCGTACGCGTAATGTCGGTCTGAGCCACTTCATCCAACAATACCGCTTAATCAAGAATCAACTAGTGACGGCAAGCAATATGTATATACCCACGCCCACAACTCCTCTGTGTTCTACTCATGCTTGTAACATCTACGCATAAACCTGGCTCGGATGCCAGTATTGGGGAACGCAGTAATTTCAAAAATTTCCTACGCACATGCAAGATCATGGTGATGCATAGCAATGAGAGGGGAGATTATTGTCTATGTACCCTTGTAGACCGTAAGAGGAAGTGTTATGACAACGCGGTTGATGTAGTTGTACGTCTTCATGATCAGACCGATCCTAGTACCGAAAGTACAGCACCTCCGCGATCTGCACACTTTCAGCTCGGTGACGTCCCAAGAACTCACGATCCAGCAGAGTGTCGAGGGAGAGCTTCATCAGCACGACAGCATGATGACGGTGATGATGATGCTACCGGAACAGGGCTTCGCCTAAGCGCCGCTACGATATGACTGAGGTGGATTATAGTGGAGGGGGGGGGGGCACAGCACACGCCTAATAGATCAATGATCAACTTGTGTGTTTATGGGGTACCCCCTGACCATGTATATAAAGGATGGAGGGTGGAGGAGGTCGGCCCTAATAGGGCGCGCCCAAAGTGTGGAGTCCTACTAGGACTCCCTAGTGCTAGTAGGATTCCACCTCCCACATGGAATAGGAAAAAGGGAAGGGAGAAGGAGAAGGAAGGAAGAGGCGCCCCCTTTCGCTAGTCCAATTCGAACCAGTCCATGGGGAGGGGGCGCGGCCACCCTTGAGGCCTTTCTCTCCTTTCCCGTATGTCCTATAAAGGCCCAATACGAATTCGCGTAACTCTCCGGTACTCCGAAAAATACCCGAATCACTCGGAACCTTTCTGATGTCTGAATATATCCTTCCAATATATCGATCTTTACGTCTCGACCATTTCGAGAATCCTTGTCATGTCCTTGATCTCATCCGGGACTCTGAACAAACTTTGATCATCAAATCACATAACTCATAATACAAATCGTCATAGAACATTAAGCGTGCGGACCCTATGGGTTTGACCGAGATTCATCTCCACTCAATAACAATAGCGGAACCTGGATGCTCATATTGGTTCCTACATATTATGCGAAGATCTTTATCGGTCAAACCACATAACAACATACATTGTTCCCATTGTCATCATTATGTTACTTGCCTGAGATTCGATCGTCGGTATCCTCATACCTAGTTCAATCTCGTTACCGGCAAGTCTCTTTACTCATTCCGTAATGCATCATCACGTAACTAACTCATTAGTCACATTGCTTGCAAGGCTTATAGTGATGTGCATTACTGAGAGGGCCCAGAGATACCTCTCCGACAATCAGAATGAAAAATCCTAATCTCTATCTATGCCAACTCAACAAACACCATCGGAGACACCTATAGAGCACCTTTATAATCACCCTGTTACGTTGTGACGTTTGGTAGCACACAAAGTGTTCCTCCGGTATTCGGTAGTTGCGTGATCTCATAGTCATAAGAACACGTATAAGTTATGGAGAAAGCAATAGCAACAAACTAAACGATCATCGTGCTAAGCTAACGGATGGGTCAAGTCAATCACATCATTCTCTAATGATGTGATCCCATTAATCAAATGAAAACTCATGTCTATGGTTAGGAAACATAACCATCATTGAGTCAACGAGCTAGTCAAGTAGAGGCAAACTAGTGACACTCTGTTTGTCTATGTATTCACACATGTACTAAGTTTCCGGTTAATACAATTCTAGCATGAATAATAAACATTTATGACGATATAAGGAAATATAAATAACAACTTTATTATTGCCTCTAGGGCATATTTCCTTCATTTATCCCATTTCAGATTGGCAAATAAAGAGACGGTTTAAATAATAGTTGGATGATATGACATTTTTCATATTTAAGACATTGCAGAATATGACATTGTGCTGTAGTGGGTAGGTTCACCACACCACTGGATTACAGATCAAGAACAGAAGCATACATGCAGTGCAAAAGAAGATCACTTGCTTTGTATAGTTTAATTTACATGGTATGAAGAAGGAACTTGGTTGTACAACTAATAACTTAAATTGAGAAGGAAAAACTTTTGTTTATGAACTACATAATAAACTTTAAACATGCAATTTGATGCAAACACCAAAAATAAACAGCTGTTGCAATCATGCCTAACCAAATATACACAACAAAGTTTGATAGCTTGAGAAGGACAAACTTACATTATTGGTGAAGACAGGCTCTATAAAGCCCTTGTCCATGCTGATGGGGGGGCAATTCAAGAAGTTTACCACAGAGTCTTCTTCGTAAGCATTGCCTTTAATCTACATGTTGTTAAGAGTAAATATAGATGTGATAATATAAGAAAAAATGGAGAATGTTTAAGATAAGATGAAGAGTGATGCTACATAACCAAGTAGCTATAAATGTAAGTACAACGATACAGGCAAAAGATACAGCCAAGAGGAATGCAGTGCTAAACTTCTTCCATACCATCGGTGTTATCCAACCTTATAGTAAGAGTAAATATAGATATGATGTGTAGAAAATGGAGGGCAAAAGAAAATAAGTTGCATAGTGATGGTACATGAACAATTAGCAGTCAATACAAGTACACTGATAAAGGAGAGCAGGTACTTACAAGAACAATCCAGAGCTAAAAAAATTCATTGGCATTGGATATATTCTACGCTAATGTAACCATTCATACAGATCAGATAATTTGGAGTGAAAAATTGGTAAGCAACCTATCATGCATACTGCTGTCACATAGTGAACCAGGTACGAATGCAACTACAGTGATACAGTACAACATGTACTAACAAGAGCAGAGCAGAGGGCAGCATATTCGCGATATCCTATCGTCCTTTTCAAACTGGAATTCTTCTTCGAGCAGATTTCCTGCAAAAGATATATGTAAGCCACATGCGGAAAAGTAGAAGTTCAAATTGTCATGTGATATCATAGACAATACCTCATCCTAGGAACGAGACTAGTGCATAACAAGGTTTTTCCATTCAATGTCTTCTAAATTTAGCACAGGAGACTTCACCGGAAATTCGTTTATAGACTTGCCATCAAAGTGTGATTTCCTCAGGTAACACCAATACTGCTGCAATGCTTCCTTGAAAAGTGCAAGCAAGCTTTACTCGTCATGACTATCCCGGTTGACCCTCGCCTACTTACAACAATGTAATGTAAATCATTTATGTGTTCAATCAGCAACAAATAGGAAAATAATCACCATGAATAATAGCGCTTACACGTAAGTGGGACATGAAGATGTGAAAATAGTGTTTGTCTTCACTATAATCTTCCCATGATGGGAATATATGCACGTAGTCCCTAAAAACATTGAAAGCATTGTCTTCTAAACTGGGAATAACTGGAAAGGGGTTCCAATCTACAGGAATTGGCCATTTCTGCAGTTGGGATAGGTCTTCGGCCGGCGGACTTGATGTACTTTTTGCTGGAGTGGGATTTTTCTGGGGTACGACTGGTGCTATGGCAACTGAAATCGGCATACCTTTTGCTGGAGTGCAAGTCCTGTGTGGTGGGGCTAGTGGTGTGGCCAGTGAAGTATGGGTACAGTCTGCTGGAGTCAGTCATATGTTCTGTATCACTGGTTGTAGAGCCAATATAAGTGGGGTGATGTCTGATTTCTCAGGCACCACCACGTTTTTCAAGGACTTTGCCGGTGCTCCTTCAGGTTCGGCAATCACCCTCTTCCTTTCTGATGTCTGATGCACAAGAACAACATTTGAGTGGAAAAACATTGTATGATGACAGATGGAATATGTATTGATAATGGATGGGCATGGAATCCTGACATATATGATGAGTAAACTAAGTAGATGGCGGTGCAACAAAGTAGAATAAATGCATGACAACTTATGCAAGATACAGACAATCAATAAAACCTTACCAAATTAGAACAAGCACCTTGATGGGTGAACAGGACAAGCCATCTGCCTTTGACTCCTCGAGGTCAGAATAGTCATTAGGATCATATTTTCAACAAGAATCTACAGGTGGGGAGCGGATGAGTTTCATTTCATCCAGAATGGCACTCAGTGCCTTGGTGCCAATTTTGTGAGTCGTTGCAGTGTTCCACAACATTCTTTTGATGCGCGGATTCTGATATTCACTATGATTACATATAATATCTGAGAAGCATGAAAACATAAATAGTAGTGAGATTATCTTTGTAATGTAGAGGATATTCTAATATAGGGGCGTCCTTGTAAACCCTTATGTGCTATCACTGGATTCTGATGAGAGATCCCATGTGTGTTGTAATATGGTGTGTGCATTAATATAATTTGGCACAAGTACACAAAAAATAGGCTCCAGAAGTAAGGATAGTTGGCAGATGATAGGTTCATAATATATTGTATAGAGAGTTTATTGCCAAACCATGGTAAGAAGAGCACACAACAACTAGGCAGATCGTAGTGTACATAAAAGGGGTACAACATAACCAGGATATATAAATCGGGAAAGTTGAACTGGCTAGAAAATACGGTGTTGTATTCCCACTACTAATTGAAAGCCTATCAATCACGTATAGGCTAGCTCTACCAGCTGTTGACTGCAGATGTCCCTGCTCCCCTTCCTGACAAGGAACATACTATACGTTCTAAATATGGAATAACAAAAGAGGAACATGTTAAACAACTGAAGAGGAAGCATATTCTTGAGGTTCCGCTTCATTGCATACAATGTTGGTTGCCCACTCATGATGAATCACCGTGCCCGGCCAAGGAAATGCAATTACATGTTGTCTCTCTATATGTGGCCACATGCATTTGGAAAATCAAGTGGAAGCGTTACCTGACCAATTAAATGTGTGTCTGTTAACTAATATCAGTATCATATCACAATTCGTATTTGAAGAAGTAAGCTTTGGACTTATGATTGGTGTATTGTTTAGCTTCAAGAGTGGACTGCTCCTAGTGCGACACAAAGCAGCTACACAGATCATAGTGTAGATATAACGGGAAAATCGTAAGCATCACAAGTAAAATCAGCAAAGTGGAACTTGCTAGAATATATGTGCTTGTATTGCCGGTACGTCTAGAAAGGCTTCGGATACCAGCTCTCTTCAACTAAAGGTGCGGTATTGTTAATATCAGTTTGACTCTCAAAGGCGACATAGCTCCTTGCATTTCCTTGCTAATCTTATAGGATTCAAGTGGGCAGGCCACTACAATTCCTATTCCTATGCTTACAAAATCCTACAAATCAAAGAGGCCCTAAGAGTTCAAAGTGTCCATCACAACCGACCATATAGACCTCTACACTGCAAATATCCCTGCTCATTTTCACTACAAGGAACATACTTTATTACTATCATACTCCCTCCATTCCAAACTATAAGTCTTTGTAGAGATTTCCTGTAAGGACACCGATTCCAAGTCACATTGATCTAGCCGGTAACACCTCATATCACTTTGCGGCCTCACGCACGGTATTCCCACGGGTGTCGCCTTACCATGGCCCAGGACCGTTTGCGCCTTTTGGCTCATGTATATGATAGTTTCGCTAGCATCCATATGACAGAGAACCTGGGCCGACATGGCTAGTCGTGAACCCAAAGCGGCACAAACCTATGGGGACAAGCATACATGAATCACATCGAGCATGTCGGCCAGCAGCGTGTGAATCCGGGTTGTAGCACTGGGCTAACAGGACTCCGGGAACCCGGGCTGTAGCAGGCTAGGAAGGACTCCGGATGTCACCGCGTGACATTTCCCCGAAGGGACAGACACAGTAATGAAGTGAAACACATGCTGGCCAGTCAGGTGTCCTGAGCAGTAGTGCTGGGCTAGTAGGACTCCGGTGAATCGGGCTATAGCGGACTACTATGGCTCATGGAAGGACTAGACTACATTTCCCCATAAGAGAGGCTGCCAAGGATAAACAACTAGATTGTCGAATCCCACACATACCAAGCATTTCAATCATACACACAATATGCTCGATATGTGTAAATACATCATGGCATCACAACAAAACTCTACGACTCAAAGTACTTTATTTAAAGGCTCCGGAGAGCCATACACAACATGTTCATACAGGTAGGGGTCACATGACCCGACACTCAAGTCATACAAGTGTACAAGCACATGCGGAAGCAAACTAGTCTGAGTACAGACACTAGAAAGAAAGAAGGCTTGATGAAACCTGTCTATCTACATAGGGGCCTCCATGGCCAGAACCACCACCTGGGTGGCAAGTCACTCATTGACATCGAGGTCTACGTAAAATCCGTCGAAGGGGGCGGTGTTGTCATCTGAAAGCAGTAATTAAAGCAACATGAGTACAAAGGTACTCAGCAAGTCTTACAATAGATCCTACTATACACGCTCATTCTCAAGAAGGTGGTGGAGTTATTGCAGCATGCCAGCTTGGACTCTTGGCTAAGCTATCCTACGAGACACCACTTGTAAAATAGTTTTCGCACACGAGTCCACTAAACACCAACACAATACTCCACCGTGGATCCTCCCTCGTCATCCTACGAGAGGGCCATCCACGGTACTCACACTTATCTTGAGTCTTTTAGTAGTAACCATTAACTTTTCTATGAACTGTATAGGCAACCAAGTAGTCCTTTACCGCGGACGCGGCTATTCGAATAGTTTTATACCCTGCAGGGGTGTACTTCGTCACACATGTTTCCACCACTTAGCGTCTGCACACGACATGTGCTCGGCAGACTTCAAGCGAAAGCAGACGTGGGTGTAGACCATGACCTGACTAACTGCACAAGTCTCTAGTCCAGGTTTATCGCCTATTCGGGTTCCATCCGCAAGGAAATCCGGTCGGGGTGTCCTCAACGGCCCCAAACGATGTGTACTGGGTCCCGAGACGCCAAACGGGTGCCCGGCATACCCGGCCGCGGTGTATCTTGTAATGCCCTCGATGCGGCTATATCTCCCACGTGTCGAAGCACGACTTAGAGGCTTAACCACATTGAAAGCAATGTCACAAGTGAGGTAATATTCACAACAACCCATGTAATACATAAGGGAAAGGGATACATAGTTGGCTTACACTCGCCACATCACACAAATAACATAAATAACATTACATTCATCCAATTACAGTCAAGGTCCGACTACGGAACCAAAATGAAGAACAACCCCCAAATGCGACAAAGTCCCCGATCGCCCCAACTGGGCACCACTACTGATCATCTGGTAAAGACACGTAGTAATGATGAGAGTCTTCATCGAACTCCCACTTGAGATCGGTCATATCATCTGGAGCGGTATTGTCGGTCCCTGCATCTGGTTTTGGAAGTAATCTGTGAGTCACGGGGACTCAGCAATCTCACACCCTCGCAATCAAGACTATTTAAGCTTATAGGTAAGGTAAAGGTATGATGTGGAGCTGCAGCAAGCGACTAGCATATATGGTGGCTAACATACTCAAATGAGAGCGAGAAGAGAAGGAAAAAGCACGGTCGAACAACTATGATCAAGAAGTGATCCTAGAACAACCTACATCAAGCATTACTCCAACATCGTGTTCACTTCCCGGACTCCGCCGAGAAGATACCATCATGGTTAAGCACGCAGTTGGTGCATTTTAATTAAGTTAAGTTTCAGGTTATCTACAACCGGACATTAACAAATTCCTATCTGCCCATAACCGCGGGCACGGATTTCGAAAGTTCATAACCCTGCAGGGGTGTCCCAACTTAGCCCATCACAAGCTCTCTCGGCCAACGAAGGATATTCCTTCTCCCAAGACAATCCGATTAGACTCGGAATCCTGGTTACAAGACATCTCGACAATGGTAAAACAAGTCCAGCAACACCGTCCGAACGTGCCGACAAATCCCGATAGGAGCTGCACATATCTCGTTCTCAGGGCACACTCAGATGAACACTATGTACAACTAAAACTAGCCCTCAAGTTTCCCCGAGGTGGCGCTGCAAGTGGCTCTGTTTTGGACTAACACTCAGAGGAGCACTGGCCCGGGGGGTTTAATAAAGATGACCCTTGGGCTCCGGAAGCCCAAGGGAAAAAGAGGCTAGGTGGCAAATGGTAAAACCAAGGTTGGGCATTGCTGGAGGAGTTTTATTCAAGGCGAACTGTCAAGGGGTTCCTATTATAACCCAACCGTGTAAGGAACGCAAAATCCGGGAACATAACACCGATATGACGGAAACTAGGGCGGAAAGAGTGGAACAAAACACTAGGCATAAGGCCGAGCCTTCCACCCTTTACCAAGTATATAGGTGCATTAAGATAAAACAAGATAATATGGTGATATCCCAACAATAAACATGTTCCAACAAGGAATGATCTCCAAATCTTTACCTGCAACTAGCAACGCTATAAGAGGGGCTGAGCAAAGCGGTAACATTGCCAAACAACGGTTTGCTAGGACATGGTGGGTTAGAGGTTTGGCATGGCAATATGGGAGGCATGATGAGCAAGTGGTAGGTATCGTAGCATAGGCATAGCAAAGGAGCAAGCATCTAGCAAGCAAAGATAGAATTGATTTCGAGGGTATGGTCATCTTGCCTGCAAAGTTCTCAGAGTTGGCTTGGTCCTCGTAAGCGTACTCAACGGGATCCTCGATCACGTACTCGTCTCCCGGCTCTACCCAAGCAAGAACAACAAGCAAAAAGGAACATAATCAACCACGTGCAATTCTCGAACAACATGATGCAAAACATGGCCATGATATGCGGGATGCGATATGTGATGCATATGCTTTAGTTGGAAAGGAATGATTGTACCTGGCCTCATCTTGGAAATCCAATAGTGCCACTGGAAAGGTGAGTTGATTTCAGTTGAAATCGATATAAAGATCACCGGAATCGGATGCACGGTTTGGAAAAGGCAAGAAAAACAAATATGGCACCGGTCTGCGATAATCAGCACGAGACCATCTAAATGCATCAAGAACAACATGCTACAGCACTCCAACATGACAAAAAAAATACATGGTAGGGATCCACTAATGATGCTTGACAAAAGATAAAGACTGAGCTACGGCTAATTCACTCATTAACAGGTTCAAACAAGCATGGAAAAAGTGAAAAAGATAACAGGTTTCAGACTTAGTGAAATTAACAGCATGTCAGGAATTTAACATCAGGATGCAATGTTTAGAGCACGATAACTATATACTATAGGAACATATCATGGCAATGCAAGGCATGGAATGAAGCTACTCATAGCAAAAAACAAAAGTCCCTTACTGACCATAAGCCAAAAGGGATCAGAAAATACAATTGCAAGCATGTGAACATAGCAAAAACATAAACAGATTCAGACTTGGTGAAAAACTGGAACATGGCAAAACAAATAACAAGTAGGCATGTTTACGAGTTCGATGCACTCACTACAAAGCATGGCATGATAATCTAAGCATACACCCAACAAGTAGTCATGGAATAGAAGCTAGACATGTCAAGAACAACAACATAGCATGCATGGATCAACTACAACAAGCTCGGCAAAATTGCTAAACATGTTAACAATCTGCCAGGAACATTTTATAGCAAAAGTAGAGCTCGATTGACACAAGCTTGGATGCTCCATAAATGCAAAAAAAGACATGGATGGATAGATCACAACATTATCTACAACACATCCTTACTGATCATGCTCAAAAGAGGCACGAATCACTAGGAAACAACATGAACATATGGCATAAAAATAAAGACAGGGCAAGGACTTAGTGAAATTCTAAGTCCCTGAAATCAGCATCATTGAGTAAGCTACTTTTCATGCTTGTGCTAATAACCACAAAGATCACAAAAATACATGGCATACACCCCCATAAAGATGGCATGACATACTTCAAAACACATGTAGAGCTCAGGATCATAGCATGCACAAATTAATCATGGCAAAAATGACAAAAGTGCATTTGCTAAAATAGATCTGAAACTATCATCACATAGCCCTCTTCCAACAGCATTTTGGGCATCAAGATGAGCTCAAATGAAAATGACGCAATGAGATGAAATGATGTACTCGTCGGGACGAACATTTCGATATGCTACACGCACGAATCGAAGCCACGGTGAGGAAGTTATGGCAGGTCAAAGATTACAAAAAAATATCAGGAGGAGAGGGGGAAGAAGTCAACCGGATCTAGGGTTACTGTAGCTCCCGATCGAGATCTGGCAGTACTGTAGCTGCCGGAGAGTCGCCAGAATCTTTGAGCTCGCCGGAGTTTGGGGCCGGCCGGAGCTGCAAGGGGCTGGATTCGGGCGTGGGAAGGCGAGGGCGAGGAGGCGGTGGCTGGCGCTGGCTCGGGTGGCGTGGGCGTCGAGGGTGCGCACCGCGGCGGAGGTCAACGGCGGCGGGGTCGGTGGTCGCCGGTGATGAAGCGGGACCGGCGAGAGGAGAGGCGGCGGCAGCGTCGGGCGCGGGGCGCGGCCCGGCTGCGCGGCGAGGAGGGCCCGGCTCGGGCCAAGCGGGCCGGTGGCGGGGGAGCTCCCGGCGCGACACGTGGTGAGCCCTCAGTGGCGTGGGGCGGTGTCCAGCGCGGAAACGGACATGTCCGGCGTGCTGCAGGGAGAAAATGGCTAGGGTTAGGGGCAGGAGACCCGGGATTTCGAGGAGAGGCTATTTATAGAGGTAGGAGGAGCTAGGAAGCTCCAAATGAGGTGCGGTTTGCGGCCACGCGATCGTGATCGAATGGCCTAGGTGATGGAGGAGGTTTAGGTGGGTTTGGGGCCACTTTGGAAGGGTGTTGGGCTGCAACACACACGAGGCCTTTTCGGTCCCTCGGTTAACCGTTGGAGTATCAAACGAAGTCCAGATGGCACGAAACTTGACAGGCGGTGTACCGTTAGTAAACCAAGGCCGCTTGGCAAGTCTCGGTCCAATCCAAAAACGTTTAACACCCGCACATGAAAAGAGGTAGAAAGGGACGCAGGAGGACATAGGAGCGCCAGAATGCAAAACAGACAACGGGAAAAATGCTTGGATGCATGAGGCGAACACGAATGCAAATGCAATGCACATGATGACATGATATGAGATGCATGACAAAGACAAAACACACGAAGACAAAAACTCGACAACAAGGTAATAGAATAACTTAGTGCCGGAAACGACAAGAGTTGGAATACAAATAAGGTAGGTTACATCCGGGGTGTTACAACACTCCACCACTACGAAAGGATCTCGTCCCGAGATCTAGGAATGGAAAAACTCCGGGTACTCAGAACGGAGGTGATCCCCGCATTCCCAGGTGGCTTCAAGGTCGGAAGGATGTGACCACTTGACTTTTAGGAATTTGACAAACTTGTTGCGAGTCTTGCGCTCAGTTTATTCAAGAATAGCGACTAGGTGCTCATGATAAGACAGGTCTTCTTAGAGATCAATGTCTTCGAAGTTGACGGTGCGGTCAGGAGTCTTTAAACACTTGCGGAGTTGAGAGACATGAAACACGTCATGCATGTTTGCAAAGTTGGGGGGAAGCTCAAGTTGATAGGCGAGATCGCCTCTTTTGCTGATGATCTTGAAAGGACCCAGGGCAAGCTTCCCTTTGATACCGAAGCGACAAGTACCTTTCATTGGAGAGACGCGGAGGTAGACATGGTCTCCGATCTCGAAAGCCAAGTCACGATGCTTGCTATCATAGTAACTCTTCTGGTGCGATTGCGCGGCTTTGAGATTATCACGAATGACTTTGCACATCTCTTCTGCCTCTGTGATGAAGTCAGTTCCAAGAAGTTGATGTTCACCAGTCTCTGACCAGTTAAGAGGAGTACGACACTTCCTGCCATAGAGAATCTCGAATGGGGCCTTGCCTGAACTCGCTTGGAAGCTGTTGTTGTAGGAGAACTCAGCATATGGAAGACAATCTTCCCACATCATATCGAAGGAGATGACACAAGCCCTGAGCATATCTTCAAGAATCTGATTGACTCGCTCGACTTGGCCACTAGTTTCAGGATGAAAAGCTGTGCTGAAGTGAATGTTGGTGCCCATGGCCTTCTGAAAAGAATCCCAAAACTTCGAGGTGAAGATGCTGCCACGATCTGAAGAAATCAACTGCGGAATGCCGTGCAGAGAGACAATCCTGGAGGTATATAGCTCTGCCAACTGAGCTGCTGTGATAGATTGTTTGGTAGGAAGGAAATGAGCCACTTTAGTGAGCTTGTCGATGACAACGAAGATAGCATCATTGCCACGCTTGGACTTTGGAAATCCAGTCACGAAGTCCATCTCAATATGGTCAAACTTCCATTCTGGAATGGCAAGAGGTTGGAGGAGACTGGCTGGTCGTTGGTGTTCTGCTTTAACTCTTCTGCAGACATCACATTCGTTCACGAACTGAGCAATCTCACGCTTCATTCGAGTCCACCAAAACGACTGCTTGAGGTCCTGGTACATCTTTGTACTTCCAGGGTGAATAGAGATGAGTGAATTGTGAGCGTCGTTCATAATGACTTTACGAAGGTCACCTTTAGGCACAACAATGCGATCCTTGAAGAATAGAGTATCCTTTTCATCAAGACGATAGCACTTGTACTTGGGTTGACTCTTGGCAATCCCAATCTTCACCTTCTTCACCATAGCATCAAGAAGTTGAGCCTCACGAATCTGATCTTCCAAAGTAGGAGAGACTTTGAGGTTGGCCAGAAATCCTTGAGGAACAACTTGCAGATTGAGTTTGCGGAAAGCTTCATAAAGCTCGGGTTGGTAAGGCTTGAGAATCAAACTGTTGCAGTAAGCCTTCCTGCTCAATGCGTCAGCAATTACATTGGCCTTGCCTGGAGTATATTTGATACTCAGATTATACTCTTGAATCATTTTGACCCAATGAGTCTGCCTGAGGTTGAGATTAGGCTGAGTGAAGATGTACTTGAGACTCTTATGATCAGTGAAGATGTCCACTTTTCGTCCCAATAAGAGATGTCTCCAAGTTAAAAGAGCATGCACAACTGCCGCCAACTCGAGGTAATGAGTGGGGTAGTTCTTTTCGTTATGCTTCAACTGGCGCAAGGTATAGGCCACAACTTTCTTCTCTTGCATCAACACTGCACCAAGACCTTGAAGGGAAGCATCACAGAAGACCTCAAACGGTTTGGATTCATCAGGAGGAGTCAGAACTAGAGCCGTGACTAACTTCTCTTTCAGGGTGTTGAAAGCGATGTCACATTATGGAGACTAGACGTACTTCACATGCTTCTGGAGAAGGTTGGAAGAGGCTTCGCAATATTTGAGAAGTTCTCAATGAACCTTCGACAATAGCTTGCGAGACCAAGGAAGCTGCGGAGTTGCTTCACGTTCTGAGGTGGTTCCCAATTCACGATTACAGACACCTTCCCAGGATTAACCGCTATGCCCTTGGCGGAGATGATATGCCCAAGGTAGAGAACCTCATCGAACCAAAACTCACACTTTGAAAACTTCGCATAGAACTGATGTTCTCTGAGTTTATCGAGCACCAAACGCAAGTGCTTGGCATGATCCTCCTTGTTCTTGGAAAAGACCAAAATGTCATCGATGTAGACCAAGAAGTCATTTGTGTAGGCATTGAAGATGAAGTTCATCATGCGAGAGAAGGTTGGAGGAGCGTTGACGAGGCCGAATGACATGACAGTGTATTCATATGAACCATAGCTTATTCTGAATGCTGTCTTGGGGATATCTTGTTCATGAATGCGAATCTGGTGATAGCCCATACGGAGATCAAGCTTGGAGAATACTTGAGCACCTTTGAGTTGTTCAAATAGCTCATTGATGTTGGGAAGTGTGTACTTGTTCTTTATCGTCTTCTTGTTCATGGACGGTAGTCGACACAAAGTCGGTCCGTTCCATCCTTCTTCTTCACAAAAAGAACACCACAACCCCATGGAGAAGAACTTGGTCGGATGAGACCCATACGCTCTTGAATATCGAGTTGCTTCTTCACCTCCTTCAAGTCTTCAGGTCCAAGCTTGTAAGGACGTTTGCAAACAGGTTCCGTGCCAGGCTCAAGATCGATGAGGAATTCAACTGGCCGGTGCGGAGGCATTCCTAGAAGCTCTTCTGGAAAGACGTCTTGATATTCGCAAACGACTGGGATTTGAGAGATGGCATCTAGCTTGCCCTTCTCATTGAGAGAAAACAGTTGAATGGCATCATCCCTTGCAGCAAAGACAATAACATCCCCAGACGAATGAGTCAATTGAATCTGCCTGGCAGCACAATCAAGCTGAGCCTTGTGCTTAGAAAGCCAGTCCATTCCAAGAATAAGATCAATATCCGAGTTACCAAGGACCACTTGAGAGGATAGAAACTTATAGTCGCCCAACGTGATAGTAACATCCGGGATGCAAACGTTAGATGTCATTTGCTTGCCCGGGGACACAATCTTCAACGGGAAAGGAATCTTTTCTGTCACAAATTCATGCTTGGCAACAAATGGTGTAGAAATAAAAGAAAGCGATGCACCAGTGTCAAAGAGAACTTTTGCAGGAACATCGTTAACAGGAAGGTTACCCAAAATGACTTCTGACGAGTCCTCTGCCTGAGCTGCGTTCATCATGTTGACCTTGGCGTGCTTGGATTATGCTTGACCACTGCATTGCTAGCAGATCTCACAGGAGGAGGAAGAGGCATTTGATTGAAGCATTTGTTGGCATAGTGACCCTTCTGCTGACACTTGTTGCATGTGACCTCCGAGAGCGAACGGTGATACGGAGCACTTGATCTTGGAGCTTGAGACGAAGTCTTGTTCTGAAAGCCTGGGTTGGGTGGTTGGGAAGATCCATTGCTACCTTTGCTCTTCTGCTGATAAGGCTGACGGAACGAAGGAGGAGGCAGCCAATACTTTTGCTGCTTAGCCACTTGAGTTGAGGAAGAAGGAGTAGCATCTCTGACTCGCTTCTTGGAAGCGTCACACTTTTGTTGAGCAGTCTCTTGCTTCATTGCCATATTGTAGAACTCATCGTACTTCTTCGGCTCAAAAAGGACGAGAGCTAGTTGGAGATCTTCTATGAGGCCACCCCTGAACTGATAAATCATGCTCTTCTCGTCAGGGATGTCTTGCTTGGCGAAATGAGCGAGCCTCTGGAAAAGAATGTTATACTAGTAAACAGAC